>NC_137101.1:14722044-14822044 GCF_949357685.1 Gobio gobio
GATGAACGAACGGACAGACGGATGGATGAATGGATGGAAATGAACAGAAGGATAGAAAGATATATGGACAAATGGATACTGTATAAGGATGACTAAACGAACAGAAGGACAGACAGACGGATATACGGAAAAATGGATGTATAGACGGATGAAAGAACAAACAAACGGATGAACAAACAAACAGATGGATAGAAATGAACAGAAGGATATATGGTCAAATGGATACTGTATATGGATGGATGAACAAACCAAAGGATAGACGGACAGACAGCCAGACAAATGGATGTTTGGACGAACGCATGGAGAAACGGATGGATGTTTTTAAAGTTCTTCTTTTTTTTTTTTTATCAAGTTCTAAATAATTCTTTTTGAGCATTAATTAGTTCACTCTTTCTGGATCCCGCTGCTTTTGTATCTCTTAGGAATGCTCATACTACAATAGTGCTTATGCAGGTATTATTAAGCTTTTGTGAGAATAGCTTTTACTGCTTCTCTGTGAATACAAATCTAGTTGTGCTCCAGTTTTCAGGCTGAATTTACTGAAGTTTCAATCTCACTCCACTCGCACCTCTGAGCTCATTCCCCATTCCACAATTAATTCAGTCATTTATCCTCCATCCCAGTCAAGGGCACGGCCCGAGATCTCTTAATTAAAGAAGAAAGAGGGAGAAGAAAAAGAAAGTTCTCCATCTTCAAACGAAGCTCTAACTGGCACGCGGCTTTATCTGATCATTTAAACTCTCTTAACCCCTCTTAATTAATCCCAAACACACACCTCTGACATCCAGCGCTTGATTAATGAAATTAGCTTGGCGGAAGTCAAATAACATCAGCCTCGGACGGTGATAGCGCAACCCAAGGTGCAGCTTACGAGATCTGTCCACTTGTCTGAGGAACAACTTCTGCTGGGAATCGCAGATATGAGAAAGTGATGCAAGAGGCCTTTGCGCTGACGTAAAGTGAGCACTTTTACTTCAGATGGTTCAGGTTGCGCCATGTCATCCAGAAATGTTCTTGGGTTTGCTATTATTCTACAAGATAACTTGAAAAAAGACATCAAATATATTCTTAGTTTATACTGTACTTCATTTCACTTCTTTTCTTTATTATTGACCTCATATACAGGTGTGACATTTTTCCATTGTGTCGCTGAACAGCTTTCATTGCCCCCAAATCTTTGATTTTTCACAGACTCAGGCCATAGGAAGTTCATGATAGGCGGGATAGCGTCCGGTCACGTAGTGGTAAATCTGTAATAATACAAATTTTAGATTACAATAATGTTCAGCTGTGTACGATGACAAAGCTTTGTCAAACTCAGCTACATTTCGCCTAATACATAAATAAAAGAGCTAATCTATATCCTATTCACCACAGGTGACCTGGGCCACGATGCCGCGCTCCCTGAACAGTGTCTGTTTCCAGCCATAATGGCTGGTAATTATCAGTTCATCACATCTGAAGCCAGAATAGAGCGGCTTTGAGAGTGTGAAACACTGTGTTGGTTTAATTACCTGCCGCTCGATGTCAGCTAACAGGCTACTTGCTCCGAGTCGGAAAAGGCAAGGATTGAGCCACTCGTCTCCGAGCTCTTCCTTCATCAGGGTCAGCCACACCACAGACTCCTGCGCCGTACGGATGCCTCCTGCTGGCTTGAAACCCACCTGTGGAGCAACAAATGCGTCCATCAAAAAGGCTGGATGACGTATGTAAAAGAAGGTGATTTAGAGGTACAACGGGTCCTTTACCTTATGGCCTGTCCTCAAGTAGTAGTCACGGATGGCCCGCACCATTACTATTGCAATGGGGTAAGTGGCATTGACAGACTCTTTGCCGGTTGAAGTTTTGATGAAGTCAGATCCTAGTGGTTAGAAAATACAAGAGACACAAAGCCTTTTGACTACTGCATGAAGTCTGGTCCACTTTGATCCACATTCAGGCCAAGAAAAGCAGCGTTTCCATCGCAGGAACTTTCCACAGGAACTAGGGACTTTGGGGTGGTACTCGGTGTGTTTCGACCGCAGGAACCAGGGTCTATGATTTCAGGCACTTTCGGGGGTGGGACTTGGGCGCTGAACATGCTGATTGGTTGAGTCCACGCAGCATTTTATTTCAACCGCCATTTTTAAAAGTCTTTTGCGAGGTTCGTTCTGCGTTCAGTAAATATCAGTCTTGCTCTTTCTGTCCGATGGCACGCATTCGTCTCAGCCATCTCACGGTCAATGTCCGTAATAGCTGATAATAACATACGTCGTCTTATTTTAAATCTAGCTTTACGAGATTTCAGAATACGCTTTAGTATCAGTGCTCGTCTCTTTTCCGCCGTTTTTGTTAATTACCTCTTTAGTAAACCAATATAACCAGCAAAAACAGCGCTGCTTGAATCTCCTCCACTTGTTATTGTTGCAGACAGTGTCGCGCAAAAATGATTATTGTCCTGGGAGGAGCAGTCGCGCGCAGTCCTACATCACCGGACTAATTTGTCTAATCTTCACGGTACTTTCGACAGTAGCAGGTCTGGGGGATAAAAAGTTCCTGTAAAAAAAGTTCATGTTACAAATTGTTCCGGGTAATTTCGGTGGAAACGGGGCTTTAGACAATTATTTTAATTTGTAAATGTAAAATTTAGATTGATGCTTAATGGAGGACATGAAGTAACAAAATGTCCGGGTGACAAAATATATATAAAGAAAACATTTTTAACTAGTTTGGCATAAACTTTATCAGAAAAAGAACTATAAATTATTACATATATATATATATATATATATACACATTTTTTAATTTTTTATTATTATTAATATCGGAAAAAATGTCGTCCAAATCCAAAAAGTCATGTGGTGCAACCAACATGAAAATAAAATAAATAAAATAAAATAGAAAAAGGTCAATAAGTCTCTTAAAATATCAGATAGTTTGTTTAGTTAGTTAGTTTGTGTTGCTAAATGGCATGTGGTGCGACTCCCCAAAAACTATGATATTTATGAATTAATAACCCATGATATTTGTTGATGTTTTAAAAAATATTTTTGAAAATAATGATTAAAGGGCCATTTACACCAAGGACGATAACTATAACGATAGCGATTTAAAAATCCTTCTATATATAAAAGAACAGCAGAGCCAACACCACAACTATAATGATAAAGCACGATATAGCTGGAATCACTTTCAGAATGATTTTATCCAGATGAAGAACGATAAAAAAACATTGCCACATCAGAATCCATTCTGCTTTAAGAGCGTAAGCATTTAAAGCGGCAGATGACAGCGGTGCACGCTTACAGAACGATATAGTCAGTCAACGGAACAATATAGTTCGCTAGTGTTAATGCTAATATATAGTCATCTTTATAGTTATCATATAACTATATATTGTTGTGAACACGGACTCAACATATATTCAAGGTGTAAGGAAATATGCTTCTCATTTTTACTTGATGGTTACGCCACATGACATTTAGAGTCATCAAGCTAAAACCTTTCTTGAAACCAACATGAGAGTTACACAGAGTACATTTCCACGTGGTTTAATTGTCAAAATACATCTGCATATTTCAGGTCACACTGGTTAGTAGTTGTAATTCTTTGTCAACAAAAGCCAAAAAAGTGCATCCGACACTTGTTTGGCTCAGACCGGCAGGTCAAAGTTCACTCCAACGAGCTCTGAAAATAGAAAGCCCAGCACATTTTTAGCACCTCCATTCAGGCACTTCAGAGAGGCGTCAGATTTTGAACCCCGACAGGACATTAGTCGCGAGGGCAGGGGAGGCTAGACAAGAACATATGGTCCCGTCGGCAGGGCTCAGAGGGTGTGCGTTCCTTCATCAATAAGAGCTTTCATTTCTCCCTTCCTCTCCTTCATAGCCAATTACGGTTTATCAGCGTTCCGATAAAAATAGAAGATAAAATGACGCTTCTAATGGATGAACCACAAACTGTGGACCAGCTCTAACCCCCAGCACCCGAGTCCCGCCTGCCCTTCCTCATGTCTAATGACTGTTCATTACCGCACAGAACAAGATGAACATTTTCCAGTTCATTAAAGATACGTTCTATGTGTTTTTCCACTCTTTTTTCCACCCCTTCCCCTTTCCTCCGACACTCTTTCACTCTATTGCTCACCCTCTCCCTCAAACTGACATAATCCTTGAGATTCGTTCTGGGGAGTCTTAATTACACGATAATGGATAACGGTTATTAAACGCGGGCGACAGTAATGAAGCTCTATTCATTTGCGGCGGAGCGGGGGGACACTGCCGGAGAGCGTGGGAGTAAAATAGCTCCGGCGTCGCAGATTAATAGGTGAAATTATCATTCAATTTCAGAAACCTCATACGCAATTCATAGGAACAAGGGGAGATTAAGGAATGAGCGCGGCGACAAAAGCAATGCATTTTAATAACGATCCCTATCAGAGCCGCTGACAATTGGGTACAGTAATCGGCTTAATGTGCAATGGCTATTTAAGCATACAGTCACTGGCCTGCTCTGTCTGTGTGTGTGTCTGTGTGTGTGTGTGTTAGGCCATCTGGATGCAGAGTGCGGAAAGGGTGAGCAATGGCGCCACACTGTGGACAAAAGATCGAACTTGCTTAAGGCAAGCATCACTGTTGGCATTGATCATACAGGGGGTCAGATTTAGCTGGTTAGCATGAGCAGTTCGTCCCTGCTGGTGGATGACGTTACTGCACAGACATTGAAAAGTGTGCATTCTTCTGACAAAGGTAGAAAACAATTGAAACAATACAGTAAAATCTATAAATTTAAATAATTATTTAATATTAATTAGACATCAATGGATAATGATCATTTTAATAATTATATGTTCTAAAAAAAATACTTAAAATGTTTAAAATAAATCGAATTAAAAAAAAAATTTACATTAATTTTTAAATGAATTTAATTTTTAAATTAAATTTCATTTTGATATTACTGGAGGGTATGAAGTCAAAAATGTCTCATCATAAATTCAAATTAAATTCTTGAAGAAAAAAAACCCTTATTATTTCTTTAAAAAATATAAGTATTAATAGAAAAGAAAATTGTATTAATTATAGAAAGAAAGAAAGATTAACAGTAAAATGAACTGTATAAATGCACTGAATCATGGCCCTTGGCTTTTATGTATATTTTATCATAAGGATGATAAATATTATCGAATCAAATCAAGACCGAAGTCCCGTGAAGCAAAACGCTCATGATAAGAGATGGCCAAAGACGCTCATTTGACCTATTTGTACTTATCAACGTCCTATAAATAGATAAACTGGTTGAAAAACTATTGAATCGAATAATTATAATAATTCTTTTCACTTTTTTGTGGTTTCTAAGTTCAAGACTTAAATGTTTCCTCTAAGATCTATGCTTAATGCGCTCACCTGCCATCATGGATACCAAGCTGGCCTTGTAGACGTTTGTGAAGTTTCCCAGCTCTCCCACTGCCAGGATGGTCTTCATATGGGCGTCTCCGCAGGCCTCCCTGAACTGCCGGATCTCATCGTAGAGGGCTGAGGAGATCAACAATGAAAGACAAAAATGAACTGTCATCCATTTGTATGTTCACCTGCTATCAAAGTAGAAAAACATAATTAGCTTACTTTTATTGTTCTTTTATGTAAAGAAGATTGGTTGTGGCCATTGTCAGCTGATCAGTTTGGAAGAGACCAGCTTAAAGAGGACCTATTATGCCCTTTTACAAAGTCTTGATTCTACTATAATAGGTTTTCATGCTTGAATGTTCAAAAAAACACCTTATTTTTCACATTTTTGACATTGTTGCATCTTCCCAGTCTGTCATTAACACTCTGTTTAGTTCCTGTCTCTATGAAGCCCCTCAATGTGCTCTGATTGGTTGGCTGGATCCGTGTGTTGTGGTTGGTCAACCATTTAGAGTGCGTTTCGGAAATGCTGTATCTATTGTATCTGCATTCCCTTAGTACCCTAATTATCCACACCTGCCCACTGTCCAGTGATCGCCAAAGTCCGGTTTATGACAATATCAATCTCTGTAGCACCATCCTCCACAGCCATCCGGACCTCCTCGAGGCGGGTCTTCAATGGTGTCTGTCCAGCAGGGAAACCAGTGGCCACTGAAGCAAAGAAAATGAGGTGAGGTGAGAATGCGGTTGCACCCTCTCTGGGATGATGTCTGAAGAAGAACTGATACGTGTTTTAAGATAAGCCGTTTCAAATGTCTTACCAGATGCAACAGGTAGACTAGAGTTGGTCGCCTTCAGAGACTTTACAGCATCGGCCACCCGTGATGGGTACACACAGACAGCTGCAGTCGTGATTCCTGGAATCATGCACACACACACACACACACACACACACACACACACACACACACACACACACACACACACACACACACACACACACACACACACACATGCAAAGACTACATTTTAATAAATACATAAAAGCAAATACAGCACAATGACACAAAGAAAACACTTATGCTGCGTTCACACCAAACGCAAATAGAGCGTCAAAATCGCGTCTAGTTTCACGCGCGGACATTTTGAATGCATTCGCGCGTCCGCAGCGAATTGGACGCACGTAGAAATCGAGCGCTGGAAGCGAAATTGACGCACGTTCAAGGCACTCCAGGAGAAATATGTCATAAAACACCACTCTGCCTCTTTTCATTTTCATTAAAAATATATATTAAGCATTAATAGCCACACAAACGTGGTCCAGTCAACTCCTACATTATCTTCACTGCATGTATATTTAAATATCCTTTAAAAATAAAGTTATGAAACTTCTCTTTGCCCTCAGTCAAAACGATTTGGCAGACAACAAAGTATAGATTCATGACACCAAAGATCGCCCGTTAGATCTACACAAGATACACCACTACAGAGACATCAGAGCCAGCGGCAAACGGCAGAAGGACTAGCCGAGGAAGGGCTGCTCTCGCCGGGGTTATGAGCGGTGATTGCCTGGATCTCACAACTCCAAAAACAAAAGATAATTTTTTTAAAATATGCACTCTCTTTATAAATAAACCACAGATTTGAGCTTTAAACAACCACATTCTCACCAGAAAAAGTCTTAAAACTACATTTTGTGACACAATAGTACTATTCTTAATTTATGCAGGGTTTCTCATCACGTCACTTTACCACGTGACAGCAGCAAGCAGGCTCCTGATTGGTGAAATTTTTGAACTCGGTCATCAGACGCGAATTAGCTTCAAACACGTGCTCAATTCGCGTCCAATACGCGATGTGTGATGTGAACACAGCATTATAGTTCTGTTAAAGGTGCACTATGTAACTTTTCCGGCCACTAGAGGTCACCTATTCAAATCAAAGGCGTAGTTTGATGACGCCACATTTGAGCACAGAATCTTGGGACATGTGGTCTTCACCTGAACTTTTATTATGCCACAGTCGCCTGCGCCACTTCCGCTTTTCCAGTCATGAGTATGAAGTAACGCAGCTCTGTTTATATACATCCGAGTGTGTTGAAAATTATGTTGCGACGTTACTCTGTGCGTTCGCTCGGCGGCTGCTATGACACTTGTTGCACTCTGCAGTAAGAGTAAAGTGTTTCTGCAAAATAAAACCGGAAACCGAGGGTAACGCAGATATGACGCAATTGACAGGCGACTCCCTCACACGTCCCAGTTTCTTGGTTAAAATAGCAATTTTCTCACGATTTACAAATATTTGGAAACATTTGGGATATTGTAAGTACTCAACTGAACACAATATATAACACTGGCCAAGTGGTTTTTGGATATTTTACTGGAAAAAATGTACATAGTGCACCTTTAACATCTAATGTTTATTATGTTGTACATCTCTTCAGCCAGTCAATTTCTCTGAAAAGAGCTTTGTCTCCCTCTTGTGGGCAGATATACAGTGACACGCTTATGTTACAAGAACTGAAAATCATCAATATGATAAAATATAATATAAAATATTATAAAAGAATATAAAGATAAAATAATTACTATCATCCAAAACCTTGAGGTCGGTAAAACTTTTTAATGTTTTTAAATAAGCCTCTTGTTCTCACCAAGGCTACATTTATTTGATTAAACATACAGAAAAAAAAAATAATAATTATTACAATTTAAAATAACTGTTCTCTATTTTAATACATTTAAAATATAATTTATTCCTGTGATGGCAAAGCTGCATTTTCAGCAGCCATTACTCCAGTCTTCATTGTTATTTGGTGCTCAAGAAGTTTTTTTTTAATTATTATTATTATCATTATCAATGTTGAAAACAGTTGTGCTGCTTAATATTTTTGAGGAAACCTTTTTTCAACATTTATTATAAATGTCTTTACTGTCACTTTTGATCAATTTAATGCATCCTTGCTGAATACAAGTATTAATTCCTCTAAAAAAATGTAATCATAATGACCGTATTGTATTATAATAAAAAAATTTAATATTGATATATAATAAAGATAGATACATTTACAGACAAAAATAAAACTGAAAACTATCAAGCACTTTAGTTGCAACTTGAGTTTTCAATACTTTTTTTTTATTTTATTTTCATTAGGCCATACTAGTACTAATGCCATTAAATATACTAGTAATCTGTATGGATCCAAATTTCTGGATTCATTTAAACTTATTTTATGCAAACTGCAATATGATTGACAGAAGATAAATATGGAATCAAGTGCACCAACAGGGATGAAATTACATGCAAAAGACAGTGGCACCTTTGTCATGCATGTCCATGCTTCTCAGCCGATCATAACAGATGGGCTTTGTGGCCTTCATACAGAGTCGATGGACATTGGAAGGTGTGTCGTCACCAGCGAGGGTCGTCAGATCAATGCATGTCACAGCCTTCAGCAACCAGGCAGCCTATAATAACAATGCAGGTCAATACAGATGCCATCAAGCAATAGCAGTGATCATAAATATTGTAAACAGTTTACCTGCCACTGTTTTTTGGCCACTTTGTATCCCTGGATCTGCTGGGCTCTTTTAAGAACAGCCTGAGTGTTGACTCTGACTTTTTCCACCCATTCCAGATCTAAAATAAAGCAAGAATAAATAACAAATGAAGTTTAAAATCAGTTTTATCTGGTTATTTCCCTCTGCTCATCGTGGGTCATGAGACACATGGGTCATGTGAAATTCATTACAGAGTTTGGAGTCAACTGTACACAGGGAAAGAAGAAAGAAAAACAGAATAATATTTAAGATTAACGACACAGGCCGTATGAAGGTTGAATTAGGGAGTTCATAACTAGTCAGAGTTAAAGATTAACCACATATACACGAAGAATATACTTTGCACTTTACATGTTCAATGTTAAACGTATAACGTTAGCTTTAGTTACACCATTGTCTGTTGCTCATTAGTAGTTAGCAAAGAACTTTAATTTCTGTCTTCCGTCAAGTTTAATTAAATGCCCACGTGCACGTGTAAAAGTAAGCGGTATTAATTGATGTAAAAGCTTTGCTCTGTTTTGGAGGATATGATAAATAATTCATGTTAAACGATATAATTAAGTTTTTTTTTTTTTACTTACCAATATGCATTCCTGGATTTCTCGCGGACATGATAAAATGTAACTCACCGGATGAAAATAACTTTTAAAAATCGCGTTTATTTTGACAAGTAGTTGCTCTGCACAGTGACAGTTTTCACGAAACTGCACGTCTTCCGGGATTTCTCGTCACTGATACGTCGATGCAGAACACAGCCAATCATTACACCGCTACACAAGGCGTAGAATGATGACGTTTTTTTGTATTTATTAACGTTTGACCACTTGAAAATCTATAAGACAGGTCAGATTAAAAACCTGTTATCCCTGTCAAGTTAAAAGAAACAAATTAGACCACATGTTTGATAAAAAATACTGTAATATATCTTAGAACAGCTTACTTAAGTTTTCCTATTCCCCCTAAAGCAAAATAAATACACTTTAAAATTTTAAATGAGATCTACCCTTCTAACAAATTACTAAATCAAAAATGTAATATAGAAATTGTCCCCTGTTCCTTTTGCAATAGTCTCTCTGAAGACACTGATCATATCTTTTTCTTATGTAATTTCTCCAAATTCTTCTGGATATCAATTCAGGACTGGTTGATAAAAAAAGAGGTGGTTGTTGATGGTTTTGTTTTTTCTTTACATCATATTTTATTTGGAGTACCCAAAAACTCCTGTGTTAACTCTTTTTTTGCTAAATAACATTGTAATATTAGCAAAATATTTCATCCACAAATGCAGATTCTTCGAATCCCCCCCACTACTTATTATATTTAAAAATGACTTAAAATGTTTTTCCAAAGCCCTTAATAAGATGAGAGGTCAGAATGCTATGAAACTGCTTTATCTTTTGGCATCATTTGATTTATTGTGATTCTGCCCTTATTTTTATTTATTTTCTTTTTTTTTCTTCTTTTTATTATGGCTTTGTTTAAATTCATGTTAATTATGATCTCTTAACTCTATTTATTTATTTTCTTTGTCCTTTCTAAATAATTTATTAGTTATACTGTGTTTGAGCCTGTAATCTCTATCTACTCTTGTAAAATGTATATTTGCCTTTGTTGTTTATATAATTTTGTATTCAATAAAATAAAATAAAAAATAAATAAATAAAAAAACACTTGAAAATCACATCTAGAGCAGAAAAATCTACTTATTTTGAATAAAAGAATAGGTTCTCTTAGACAAGAAAGTATCTGAGATTGATTCTTCGTTCTTGACTTTACACCCCCGAAAAAAAGAAAAAAAAAGACGCACAAATAAAGAGAGTAAAACCCTGGATATAACGCAAAAGCAATCGATGTGCCGGTTTCATTAATTATAGGGGTATTTTAAATATATCTACATAGAATATATTAAAAGAAATAAAGGCTGCACATCAGATTTGAGAAACAAGTTGGTAGGATGGCATCTAAGATGAGAAAGATTAAAAGTTTAATATGCATAGATCAAACATGCATTTGAGCTTGAATAAACAAAAAAGGGCTGCTATTGTTCAGTTTGGTTTATTAGATGATCTGATGTTAGTCAAATATCACACTGAGCTTTTGAAATAAACCTGTCACATGCTGCAGGCTTTAAATAAAAAGTGAAATTATGCCAACAAGTAGAGTCAAACAATTGCTTCAGCCCTTATAGGTACACAAGCTGTGATTCATATTATATAAATGCTGAGGGAATTTTAAAACCTGTTTTGAACCTTAACAGGTTTGACAGGAAAGATAAAACACATAAAAGGGATTTAAAAATGATATGGTAATAAACAAGGATGAGTTCTGACTTGCATTAAAAATTTGATACAAAACCTCGTTACAAATCTCACATTCTTGGATACATGTCAAAATTGCACTTCATTTTCAGATTTTAGACTTCTTTTACTCAATTTTACTTAAATATGATCTAAGAATTATACTTTTCAAAAGGCACACATTTTTAGCAGCAGTAGAACTCCCATATCTCTTGTACAGAGCCATAATATGTTACAAGGTATTGTTATTCTCACGGGTGAAACTATCAAATTATTCAGAATTGATTATGTAAAAAAAGCTAATTCAGGTTTATCAAAATCCTCTGAAAAGCAGAATAACATGCACATGTTGACCGATTTAGTTCTTTCCAGATTTGGCATGTTTGGTCTGAAAATGTCCGCTCTAAGACTGCTCCCTGTGAGAATCTGACTCGTCTCGGAAGAGCTGCCTGCCGTGGGATTTGGAGCTGGGACTCGTAATGGACAGAAGCTTCAGCCTTGAGCTGCCCAACGGAGACTCTTCTGAAGTGGGTTTCTGGAGAAGGAGGAGATTACAGAATGTTAAGCATATTCAGCCGAAAACATTCAGTATACGACTTACATTTCCAATAATATCACTGTTGTCTATGGAGTGCCAGTTTTCCATATTTTGATCCTAAATGAATTTATGATCCTAAATATTAATATCTGACACGTTCAACACATTCATTTCATTCAATTGAAAAAACTTATGATAAAACTTTAAAATAAAAGTTTCTTTTGCATCTTATTTAATAATGTTAAATACGGTATCCAATAGCGTGGCTGAAGGTTTCCTGCGCATTCATTTAACTTATCTGACATTTTATCACAACCTCGAATTTAGGTTGGAATGCCAATTGATTTTTGGCATTTATTTAATAATTTATCTAGACATTTGATTATTCTATTCTATTAACTCTCTACTTTAGATTGTACTTAAATTTGGATTCCAATGTCACTCAAGAGTCTCGCGCTGGCCGTGTGCGTGGATCTCATGGTAAGAAACTCCGTCTTGGTCATGTGACATGGGTATCTGACTAATAGCCTACTATTTAGATGCTTGGTCATTTCTAGAAGTACTTTTTTTAGCCTGCATAAACTTAAGACTATATCTAACCAGATGTCATGACCACTAGCACAGAAATATAAATAAGCCAACCAACATTACTTTCTCTAATGGTAGCTTTGTATAATCTTGCCATGGTTTCCCATGTACACTAAGCTACAATGATTTTAAGGCTCAACAACATTTTGAACAACATTCTGTTATTCTAAACCGAAGTTACCATTATTAGCCTTTACGGTCTAACTACATTTAAAGGGGTATTTCACTGCTGGAAAGATGAATGTGTATTTAAATTGGGTCATTTATGTAGTAGAAATGTGAAATTATTTTAGAAGTTGGTGCCTTCTAGACTGACAAAAGCCAGAAAATGTATTTTTGGCTCATATGGATGAAAGACAACAACTCCCAGAATGCACTTGCTTCGCTGCCCTACGAGGCCACTACCAAGCCAAACCGACCACGCCAACCGGTTACTTCACTAGCCCCACCGCGGCACCACCCCACCATCGTTTTGATTTGAATAGTAATAAAATGAAATAAAACTGAACGTGTCTGCTCAATACAGCATGAGCCGAACGAGAGTCGCAGCTCAAATGCAGCAGGAGTCAGATTTCATTCATCACGAGAGCAAACAGCTGACAGACCACATGATTTGGTTTCAAAACTAAATGTAAAAGCGCCTATTTAAGGGAGTTTGTCATTGTACCGTTTTGTTGTAGTTTTTCATTAAGAATAATAGGCAAATGAACCCACAATTCAAGCAAATCGCCCCCGAAATGGCGCTTATTCTAAATCGAAACTAAAATGAGCACGGCCGCCAGGCATTCATTCACGGTGCGTGTCCAGTCTGGCGCGTTTTCAGTTCATGCCTATGGAAGCTTAACTTCATAGGAATTCAGTGAGAACACTCGCTTCCATTATGAATGCCTGAGCGGCCGTGCGCATTTACATATATAGACATTATATTACGTGTATAGAAGACATTATGGGCTCATCTGGCTACAGAGTCACTTGAGCCTTTAGTAACATTTCTTTACATGAACAAACTATTCGAATTTGCAAAAATCAAGATCCCAGGCCAAGAGAGTTTACACCCCATTGGGACAGAAGGACATTTGAGAGAGACACTAGGAGAGGAAACACCCTCCATGTCTGTAAACTAAATATATTGGCCCGGTTTCACAGACAGGGCTTAGACTAAGCCAGGATTAGGCCTTAGTTCAATTAGGACATTTAAGTAACTTTTATAAACATGCCCAAGAAAAAAACATTACTGGTGTGCATCTTGAGACAAAACAATGCCACTGACATATTTTAAGATTTGTCAGTGCAAGATTCTTTCAGTTAAAATAGCTCAAACATGTATTTTAGTCTAGGATTAGCTTAAGCATTGTCTGTGAAACCGGGGGATTAACTTTTGGTTTGCGTCTGGGATGAGACCATTGTACTAGTTGCATTGAGCCATTTCCAAATGATACCAAACATGTACTGTATAGTAAATGTAAAGTAATTGTTCACATTAAACATCATGTAGATTTTGGGTGTGTTTTAGGTGATCTCAACATGAGAAAGGAGAGGGAGAAGAGAGAGTGATGGGAAGGATATGCAGACAAGACAATACTGAGGTGTGATCTACTCCGTGTGTATCGGATGAGATGCTAACTTTGCAAGAGAGAGTTAAAATGTTAATTTCCAGTTTTTTGTAGCCCTCTCTGGGTCCAGACATCTAATTAAGAAATATGCAGTAAAATAGTTGTGATCACGGTTACAAAATGGCACATTTTTCATCAATCATTTCTAGATGTTCTAGCGTATATGTTACCTTTGGTAGTTTATTTGGCGTACTGCAGGTGTCCACAGGATTCAGCCGTTTACAGCATCTGCTGCTTTCATTCGGAGAAGAGCTGATCGCCCCTGACAACGTTGCATCTTCAACATGATTGGATAATTCGGACACATGCTCATTCTGCACCATGCTTGGCTCATCACAAACATCCATGGGTGACCAAGAGTAGGTTTGACTGAATGCCATGTCATCTTGTAAAGAGGTATTGGACGTTTGATGGCTTTGTCCATTTTCGTCCTTGTAGAGGTGTCGTACATATGAAGGTCTTGTGCTGGAGAACGGCTCAGGGAGGCTGGGGCAAATTGGGGCCACCGGTGTGGACTGTGAAGGCCCGAAACTGTGGTTCACAGGGGTCTCTACTTGACTCTGACTGCAGGCACACTGAGACAAACAGTCTTCAGGTCCTTGTTTGGGAGCTTTGACGAAGCTGCACAAACGTGTGTTACGTGGGGTGATCCATTTCTTGATGGCTCCTTCTAGGTCACGCTCTGTACCCACCACATACACACGCTTCTGACCGCGTGTCACTGCAGTGTATACATGCTGCCAGTTTTGAGCAATGCTGTCTCCAAGAACGTACACAATAGTTTCAGCCTCTGAGCCCTGAAGTGAGAAAACAAATAAGCAATTTGCATGAAGCTGAGACGAATGCTGTAGATAAACAAAGAGCAGAATTACCTGAAAGGTGTGGATGGTTCTTGCCCAAGCATGCCGCAGTTTACACTCTCTCTGTAGTTCCCTGTAGTCACAAGTCACCACGCGCCCGGTTTGATCATCTAGTGTTAGGTAGTGCATCTTTTTTTTACGTCTTCCTTCCTCAATTGTCGTCAAATCCTGTGATTGGTGGACAATAACCAGGACAAGTTAAATCAATCAATAACAAACTCAGGTTATTATCACTCACAACTAGGGATTTTTAATTTAAACGCATATGAAGAACAGAATTCAAGCCAGAATTTTGAGATTATCGATAAATAAATCTCCAGTACATGTTTAATGAAGAAAATTTCCCCATTGCACAGGCGTTCTTTCTTCTCCTTCATCTGTTCATTTTGTCTCTGTGTTCCGGCATTATCCTGAGAAGATCTGGCATAATCATGGGAAGCTCCGACAGTATCACAGGAAGACGCATCTTTCTTAACTTCATGATCTGAGACATAGCCATTCTTAGTGCAGCAAACTTTATCCTTTATTTGAAAGTTCAATGTCTTTTTGGGAGTCCTGAAATTAATGACACAAAACATTAAAACAGAAATATAATTCTAAAATGGCAATCTATGGAAGTGATGAAAAAAAGTGTCATGCTTATTTATTTGCAAGAAAACTAACTTTGTTACATGCAGAGAATAATGCTTGCAGCAAAGCTCATTGATCAACTCGCAGTCTTTCCTTTGAACAATAAAAACAACAACTTCAGCAAACTCAGCATTTTCTTAAAAAGATTGACATCTCAGCACAGAGTGAAAACGCTAAATCTGTCTTACCTCCTGAAAGCCACAAATTGTGACAATTTATCATCTTCCAGTCCAGGAGCTTCCTTAAGTAAGAATATCACGGCATCCTGGAGGTCTAAGCAGCAAACAGAAACGTGTTGTTATTGAGTACTGTAAGATGTACCATTTTGCTTGACAGTTATTTGGTGCCTCAACAATGCATTTGATTTGTAATTGCAGAGCCAAAAAGTTGCACTAAGGTGCTTATGGGGGGGTGGGGGGTAAATGTATTGAAGGTGGCTGTGTAGCAGACAACAGGAAGTGTTTTTTAGGAATTCTCCATTGAAAGCTTGCAGCACAATAGACACACAGGAGGCCACACAAATGACCCGAGGACAATCCTTTTGATCAAAGTGTTTCTTTTGTTATTCAGATTGTCTGGCCCTTCAGGTTCACAGCTTTACTGTAGATGCAAAGCATGTGCTTCTGAGCCAAAGTGACAATGTAAACACCTCACATAATTCTTCACTTCCAAACTTGTATTATAATGTTTGTATAATGTAAAAAAAAAAAAAAGGCATTTAAAGTCAATATCACATATTACATAACTGCTCACTTACCAAAAGAACCATTTTCCCCACTGATTTTGACAAAAATGAACCTTTTGTCAGATGGCACTGTGGAGGGTCTCTTCATTTTTATGGTGGCATCAAACTCCAGAGGGCTGTAAAGCCTTCTTTTACCCATATCTGAGATGCTGAAATATTATGGAAATAAAAGCAGTATGCTTAATAAACTGTCATTAGGATTGAGAAACACCATTAACATTTGTACATATTACATAAAAACATATACACACAGTCGACAAACCAATAAAGCCGCGTTACCACCAAAGGCCCTTCCCCAGGAACTAAGAACTTTGGGGTGGTACTCGGTGTGTTTCAACCACAGGAACCAGGGTCTAAATGAAGTTCCAGGTAAATATTTCCCCCTCCGAAAGTCCCTGCTCGCGAGGTAGTACTTTTTCAAAGTTCAGGAACTTTCGGGGGTGGGACTTGGGCGCTGAACATGCTGATTGGTTGAACTCACGCAGCATTTTATTTCAACCGGCATTTTTAAAAGTCTTTTGCGAGGTTCGTTCTGCATTCAGTAAATATCAGACTAGCTCTTTCGGTCCGATGGCGCGCGTTCGTCTCAGCAATCTCACGGTCAATGTCCGTAATAGCCGAAAATAACATACGTTGTCTTATTTTAAATCTAGCTTTAGAGAATGCGTTTTAGTATCAGTGCTCATCTCTTTTCCGCCGTTTTGTTAATTATCTCTTTAGTAAACCAATATAACCAGCAAAAGCAGCGCTGCTTGAATCTCCTCCACTTGTTATTGTTGCAGACAGTGTTGCGCAAAAATGATTACTGTCCATCGCTGACTGGTAGGAGCAGTCGCGCACAGTCCTACATCACAAGACTATTTTGCCTAATCTTCACGGTACTTTAGACCGCAGTGGAAATGCAGACAGTAGCAGGTCTGGGGGAAAAAGTTCCTGGTACAAATTGTTCTGGGTAATTTCGGTGGAAACGGGGCTTAAGGAACCAAAGCTAACTAGTTACACAATTTTCTAAAAGCATCAATCATTTCAGAGTACAAGCTATCTACTCACAGTCCAGCGTTTCTGACGATGAGTTCAGATTCGGCACGATGGTTGGTCTTCATCTCAATGGCCCAACGGACATTCTTGAGGCCTTCAAACAGATCACACAGCGTGTTTCCAGGTTCAATGCTGGGCAGCTGCCTCACATCTCCTGCAGACACAAAATACAAGTAAATTAAACTGCAGAATACATCGCTGATAAATACATTAAAAGTACACCTTAAATGAGAAACTATTATGCATGCAATATGCCTTTACCCAACATGATGAACTTCTGGAGTTCTGCATGTTTGGTAAGCATGCTGAGAACGGAGTGAAGGATCTGAACAGACACAAGGCTCCCTTCGTCGACCACCAGCACCCGCACCTTTGAGAACTTCCAATCCTGAGGATTTCCACTGATATCTTTTTCTGCATTCATGAAACTCCATAAAACCTAAGAAAAAAGGGGGGCGGGGGGTTAACCATGTAAATATGTGTGAACAAGGTAATGATAGCAACTGAGACATCTATATATGCTGACAAAGCTGTAATTTAATGTGATTCATTTAATGTTAATAAAGTGTAATGTATTATGTAATGTACTGTGAAGTTATGTAAATGTAACTGTTGTTTAACCCATGTAATGCTATGCTATGAAATATTCTGTAGTGTAAAGTTATACAATGCTTGGGACATACATTCTGAAATGTTATGTAATGTACTGTGAAGTTACGAAATGTGTGATGTTCAAGTCATGCAGTGCTATGAAATATTATGTACAATTGTCATAAGTTATGTAAAGTTGTGACAAACTAAGTAATGTCATGTAAAGTGGTTATGAAATGCTATGTAGTGTAAAGTTGTGAAATGCATTGTTTGTAATTGAAATGTTATATAGGTGTAAAAGTATGTTTAAGTTACGTAATGTACTGTGAACTATACCTGGTGCATAGTATAAGCAGTGAAGCCGGTTCTCTTGGTAAGAAGTGAAGCAGCTCTCCCAGTAGGAGCAGTTAGAAGAACTTCCACAGGCTTTACATCACCGTCACTCGCCTCACTTTCTTTTTTCTCCTCGCGTGCGTCTGACAGCAGCCCATTACTGGACCCCTGAGAGTCATTCTGAAAGACCTCACAGGCCTTCAGCACCTCTTCCCTGTCACTTGTCTGTTGCTCCATGGCCGCCTTAAATACCAGGCTGACCACTGTGGTTTTCCCACAACCACCCTTCCCACTGATCACGGTTACTGGGTTAGCACACATCATTTCGGCTGCTCGCACCTGATCGGGGTCCAACTCTATAGTAGACGGATCAATATCCAAGTGGGTGGAGTCATCCGAGTCGTCGGAGTCTGAAGTGAGACTTTCCTCTTTAATGGTGAGCGTTGCAATTTCATAGGACTGAGGAGAATCGCTGTGTGTTGCCGTTCCTCCATTGCGGACCATGCTTGAAGTCTCAGGCTCGGCAAAGTCAAGATGCATCTGCTCACACCCGGCCCCCTGAACAATGTCATTTTGTGCTGCTGAGATAGATATTTTTGCATCAGCCTTAGATTTCTTCAAATGAGCCACACTGCGTTTTTCACAAGCCTTTGCTCTTAATCTATTCAGTTGCGCTTCGCGAAGAACCTTCCTCACATCCAAGTGGATCTTCCAGGGTTCTCCCTCAACCAAGCCCCTCAAGCATTCGGCAATGCCTTTCTCGTAGTTGAAGAGGTTTCTAAGTGCCACCTTATCGACATCCCTAATCAGCACCCCCTGTTCCACAAGGAAATGCAAAGCTTCCCAAGCACCCATAAATCCCGTCTCAGGCGATATCTTCTCTTCTAGCATCTCCCGATCGGCATACGTGCTGCCAGTGACTCTGCAGTGTCTTTTGACTTCTGCATACAGCAGTAAGGCATTACGCTGCAACACCGGGATACTCCAAAATAAATTACAGTCTTTGAACGCCTCCAATTTTGCTTCACACCGGATCAGATGTAATTCTTTAAACATGATCTGTTGAAAAAAGTATTAAAGGATAGCGAAGGACATAATGGGAGCTTAAGATTTAAAAACCAAACAACCAGCAAACTTACATAGTTGAAGCCCAACTTCCATACATCAGTCTTAATGAGCTTCTCAAGTTTGGCCAATACATTTGTATTGTTCTGCTCTTGTGCAGTAGAATCTTCTTTTTCGGAAGTTTCCGGCAAGCGTTCCTTTCTTCCTTTGCTGATTATCTCCATAAACTGACCCGGCAGTAATGTTGGCAAGTATTTCATGATTCCAGGGTACAAGCTGGCAACTCCCATGTGTGTCCAAGCCACTGATGTTTTTAAAGACAATTAACAAGAACAAGGTTTTGTGATTACGATTTCAGTATCATTATTTTATCACTTTTTCATAATTATTATGTGTGCAAACGTGTATATTTTAATTTAGTTTAGACTACGGCTTAGGAAATTAACCAAGATCGGGCTCTGCCAGCATTTGCGACGTTTTCTGTAGCTACGTTTCCTATTTTTATGCACATTTTTGGGATATCGCAAGACACTACACATACATTTTTAAAACGTGCATTCAAAAAACGATAAGAACGATTTTATCCGATAAGAAGACGACGGAAGCACATTTACTAAATAAATCCTTTGAATACGAGATAAAATGACAGCGTTTATTGTGTTTTGTTTGCATGCTCTGAAGCGCAAGTAGTTTAAGATGCATGAAAAAAGAGCAACTTCCATTTTTATTTAAGATATTTCACGCAATATCCCAGGATTTTTTTATGATAAAATACATTTTTCAAATTGTTGCTAAATAAAATATTCTACCAATAATCACTTCAAAGGCAACTTTGATTTCGTTTTATGTGTTATGAAAATAGATATACACTAGACATGATATACATTTTCCAACCTGAGCAATTGACTTTTGACTTGAGCTGTTCAGCCACAGCTTTATTCTCAGGTGATGAATCTTCAAACTCCTGCAGGACGTCCAGCACATTGACAGGCTCCACATATCTGTCTTTGGGGATCCACTGCATAAACATGTTAACAAAGTCAGGTTGTGCCCCACATGCTTTAAGAAAAAGAGACGCCAGTGACAGGCCCTCTTCTTGGAGATCAGTACGGAGGCTGTAGGAGGGGCAGCCTTTGACAAAAGCTTTGTGCCGGCCTAGGCGAACTGTGCAGGTTATCTCCCACCAGGGATCACAGAGGAGAAAACGGCCCTCAACCCGGTACGTCTTATTACCGGCCTTGAATGACACTGCAAAAGAATATAAGAAATGCATGAAACATTAATAGTTTGGTCCATAAACAAAAAGTATATGTATATAAACAAAAATTTCACAAATATGTCTATCTACTAACAGTGTGAACTGTACAAAACATTTTTACCAACAACAATTTAATCTGTAAATATGATTGCTTTTACTTGTTAGTGTAAAGTGTAAAGAGGTTATTTTGTAACCATGTAAACTCTAAATATGATTACTTTAACTTGTTAGTGTAAACTATAAATGGGCTATTTTGTAACTATGTAAACTATAATTATGATTACTTTTACTTGTAATTGTAAACTTACTTTCTAAATATGTCAACTGTAAATATGATTACTTTTACTTGTTAGTGTAAAGAGGTTATTTTGTAACTGTAAACTGTATATATGATTACTTTTACTTGTAAGTGTAAACTTCCTTTGTAAATATGTCAACTGTAAATATGATTATGTTTACTTGTAAGTGTAAACTGTAAAACAGCTTACTTTGTAACTATGTAAACTGTAAATATGATTATTTTTACTTGTAACAGTGTAAATTGTAAACAGGCTGAATTAACTTCTAACAATGTAAAGTGTAAATATGATTACATTTAGGTTAATCTGTATTTATATGCAGTGGCATATCATTTTATGCAGACTATGCAGTTATATTTTACATTTTATACTATTTTTGTACCTGACAATCTAGTTTTGACCTACATGAAAAGAACTGTTTATTTCATTTGTATATGTTTGTTCTGCTTTATTTATTTGTGCTTTTGCTCATAATTTGATTATTTGTTCTTATTTTATTACTGACGGTCTTTAATATATGAGTTAGGATATTCGTTTTTAGAGTCATAACCTTATTTATTAAGCTTATATGGCTCAAAAACAATACTAGGCCTATTTTATTTTATTTGTCATTTTTTTGTGGTGGGGTCAGTGAAAATTCTGACAGGGCAAGTAAAAATTTGAACCCCTGAAAAAAATCCTTAGCATTGAGCCCTGAAATATAGTATATATATTGTTTATATTTATTTACCAAATGAATTAATTGATTGTCTATTGTAATTGTGACCATGATCACTTTGGTGTCCTAAGCTTATTCAAAATATAAAACTATATCGATTTTACATAAAAATATTAAGTGCACAACACGGTCCATAACAAAAATATATATATATATTAATATGAATGTATAGTACTTTACAAGTTATATAAACATATAAAACACCTTCAACATGTAGTACATAAATATGTTTTTATTTATTTATTAAAATCTGTTCAGTTGTATTGTTTTACAAATAACTAAATAAATCACTTTTTTTCAGGGACGGTGTAAGGGTGTAAAATGTAAACATGGATACTTTGTTTCTTATAACAATGCAAAATATAAACATGGCTGTTTTTTTCCTTGCAAACATGAAATGTAAATATGGTTACTTGTAGCTATGTGAAATTAAAATGTTTTTTATGTTTACTTGAGTGTGTTCGACGTGATTCTGCTGTTACTGCTCAGTCACTTTGTGTTCATAAAACCAAAAGATAACCAAAGGATAACAAATGTTTACTGGTAAATAACGTTGTGTTACCTTCTTTTGACGCTGGCATGGAAGATTTAAATACGTTTGCCCCCGATGAGACAGAGTCCATCTCCTTCATGTCAAGAAATTCAGGCTGTATTTCCTCTTCTTCATCTTCACTTTGTGAAACATCGTCGTTTGATTTGACAACCACACGTTCTGGTAATATGTAACCTTTTATGGTTTTTAATCCAGCGGTTGGACTTTGCAGCGCCATGTTTACTCATTCAGCCCGCTTGAAGATTTCAACATTCATGACGGTATAGATAGTCAACAACAGCCAATCACATCACACCAAAATAAAAGTCCTTTCAGTTTATGTGCTGCTTCCTGTCAATGGAATCACTAGTAAAGAGTTACACATGATTAAATACTACATTAAAATAAATTAAATATGATCAGTTAAAAGCTCTTCTTAAAAACTGTAACTTTAACAAAGAGGTTATCATGATGGGTGATTTTAACATCAACTGGAATGATAAGTGTGGAAGAAGAAACTTTAAGCACATTACAGATTATTATAATCTCACACAGTTAATAGAACAACCTACTAGAATAACTCATCGATCAGAAACCAAAATAGATTTAGTGTTTACAAACAGACCTGAAAGAGTCATAAAGACGCTCAATCTTATGACTGGCTTGTCGGATCATAACATAATCTTATTTTCCAGAAAATTAGCAAGACAACGTTTTCATTCTTCAGTAAAATCTAGTTATAATTATGAAACAGTACCAACTGGTCTACAGCAGAACCTTGGTATAGCTTTAGGAGAGGTGGACTGGGAAAAAGTCCTCTCTACAGGTGATATAGAGAGTGACAGTAACCAATTCACTTCGAAAATCAAGGAAACTATGAGACCCTTTGTTAAAAGGCGGAGCCAACCTAAATTTAGGAAGGACTCTTTGCCCTGGTTAAATGAAGAATGTAGACACCTCATGAAGGATAGAGATCAGCTACTGAAAAGATCTTTAAAATCAGGTCTCACAACAGACAGACAAAAATTTACTTCAATGAGAAACAAAATAATAAAGACAATAAGGCAAGCTAAAGCTAACTTTTTTATCAAAATTATTGAGGATGCCAAAGGGAATGGGAAAAAAATTTGGCAAAACATAAATAAATTGATTGGTAAAAAACAGAATTACAATAATAAAGAGTTAGAACTGAAAATTAAAACTGAACTGGTAACTGACCCTAACATTATAGCTACAGAATTAAATAGCTTTTTTATAAACTCGGTCAATGAAATTACCCAACTTTACAAACAACCTAATTACCCCCCCTGTAGCCATACACATGTAGGAGTTTCAAATCATACACAACCGGGTTTCATGATAGACCAAATAACAGAAACAGAAGTGGCAAATATCATAGGGACTCTGAAAAACTCCAAGGCTAAGGACTTCTATGGCCTTGACACAAATTTCATAAAAAGGCACAAGGACTCTCTCTTACACCCGATCACGCATTTGGTTAACCTGTCCGTTAGATATTCAATCATGCCATCAGCTTGGAAGGTGGCCATGGTCAGTCCCATTTTTAAA
Source organism: Gobio gobio (assembly GCF_949357685.1). NCBI lineage: Eukaryota > Metazoa > Chordata > Actinopteri > Cypriniformes > Gobionidae > Gobio > Gobio gobio. Next base: position 14,745,660 of record NC_137101.1, read on the forward strand.
TCAGGAGAAAGAACAGAAATGGCAAACTACCGGCCAATTAGCCTCCTACCTGTTGTGTCTAAGGTAGTTGAAAAATGGGTTGCTAAGCTAATGATTGAACATCTAAACACAGGCTGTAATCCATTACACCCGATGCAATTTGGGTTTCGAGCCCAATATTCCACAGAAACGGCAAACTGCCTTTTTTTAGAAAAAATCAAATGCTATTTGGATAAAAGCTCTTATGTCGGTGCTGTGTTTTTGGATCTAAAGAGGGCGTTCGACACTGTAAACCATCAAGTGCTTTTGTCAAAATTAACATATTTTAATTTTTCTGAGCAAGCTCTCTGCTGGATGAAATCATACCTATCCAGTAGAAAGCAGTGTGTCTGTGTTAGTAACACCAAATCCCCCCTTCTTGATTGTCCGGTAGGGGTCCCTCAAGGCTCCATACTTGGTCCAATTTTATTTTCACTCTATATTAATGACTTGCCTGATGTATGTCAAAATGTTAACATCCAGATGTATGCAGATGATGCTGTAATTTACACGTATGGCAAAAATTATCAGGAGGTTTCATCTATTCTTACATCTGCAATGTTCCGTATTGATGATTGGCTTACTAGGTCTTGTCTTCATTTGAACACCAACAAGACCGTTTGCATGGTATTCTCAAAACAAAACACAAAGGTGATACAGTCTAACGTGTTTCTTAGAGGAGAGGAGTTAAAAATTGTAAAGGAATTTAAATATTTGGGGGTGACAATGGACAGTAATTTAACATTCAAAAGCCACATAAAAAGGGTGGCAAATAAAGTTAAATTTAATTTACAGAATTTCAAACAAATAAGGCCCTTCCTCAACTTAAGTGCTGCCAGAATGTACTTACACACAATGATATTCTCACATTTTGAGTACTGTTTTACAAATTGGTCACTAACTAATATAACAACACTTAAGCCTATTGAAATACTATTCAAGAGAGCAATTAAAATTTTTGATAAAAAAACGCAATCAGTTCATCACTGTGCCATACTGGAAAAACATAAATTATTGAGTTTTGAAAATTTTATAAATTTTAAGTACGCCTGCTTTGTTTATAAGACTATACATCATCTTGCCCCTCCCTCACTGAATGATTTTTTTAAGAGAACTGAGAGTGATGGTAGAACAAGGGCCTCTAAAAAAGGAGACTGTGTAATACCTTTTAGGCGCACTACATTTGGACAAACTGTCTTGTCAGTAAAGGGAAGTAAATATTGGAATAGCCTACCCCATACAATAAGGGATTGTTCCTCATACACTACTTTTAAAACTCATTTAAAAATATGGCTTTTAGAAAACCAAAGTTGCACGCATTTTTAAACTGCCTCATGAACTTCTTATGTGTGACGATTACTTAATTACTTGTTCGTATATTCTTTTGTTATTATTGTTGTCAGTGTATTTCTGTTAATGTGTATTGTGTCCCTCAAACTGTTGAGGGTGTGTATGCATGTTTATCCTTGTTTTTGTTTTTTATCTGCCTAGGGACAATAGATGAAAATTAGCTGTGGTGCTAACTCTAACATATTTACATTGTGTACTTGTACTGATGTTCATTAATATGCACTGTCCCTATTTAAATAAATAAAAATTCAAATTCAAATTCAAAATAAAAAGCTCAATGTCAAGCAATAAATCTGCACAATGTAAAATACGAGTGCATAACGTTACATCAAAAATGTGATTAATACAAAAATCAACAGAAATTATTTAAATAATAATGTATTCATTTTAATCATTCTGAATTGATAATTGTGTTCAAATTTTAAACATGTACATGCAATTACATACAAAATGCCACACAATACTTTCCACAGTCAAAAAGAATAGAGGGTGCAAAAGTGAGAACAAATACATGATATTGTAATATTTTCTTGATTTTTATAATAAAAAGAAAAGAATGCATAATTCAAACTTTAGAAAAATACAGAACACACCATGATTGTATGATTAATATTTTTTTTTTACTTTAAAAGAATAACAAAAATCACATGCAGGAAGACCCATACACCCGAGAACAAATACATGATATTGTAATATTTTCTTGATTTTTATAATAAAAAGAAAATAATGCATAATTCAAACTTTAGAAAAATACAGAACACACCATGATTGTATGATTAATTTTTTTTTTTTTACTTTAAAAGAATAACAAAAATCACATGCAGGAAGACCCATACACCCGAGAACAAATACATGATATTGTAATATTTTCTTGATTTTTATAATAAAAAGAAAAGAATGCATAATTCAAACTTTAGAAAAATACAGAACACACCATGATTGTATGATTAATTTTTTTTTTTTTACTTTAAAAGAATAACAAAAATCACATGCAGGAAGACCCATACACCCGAGAACAAATACATGATATTGTAATATTTTCTTGATTTTTATAATAAAAAGAAAATAATGCATAATTCAAACTTTAGAAAAATACAGAACACACCATGATTGTATGATTAATTTTTTTTTTTTTTACTTTAAAAGAATAACAAAAATCACATGCAGGAAGACCCATACACCCGAGAACAAATACATGATATTCAGATATTTTCTTGATTTATATAATATTAAAAAGAAAAGAATGCATAATTTAAACTTTAGAAAAATACAGAACACACATTGATTGCATGATTAATATTTTTACGCTTAAAAGAATAACAAAAATCACATGCAGAAAGACCCATACACCCGAGAACAAATACATGATATTAAAATATTTTCTTTATGCATAATTCATACTACCTAACTGTTGAAAGTTACCAATAATAAAAGGAGAAATTGATTATGTGATTACTGTCCTAAAAATAGTGCCAAATCTTAAATAGTTACCATTCAATGTTTTATGTTTTTCAAAATCCTGATTTTTTTATGGCTGCTTTGTAGTTATAAAATAAATATAAAATATATCCAACGACAATACTAAAATGAAATGCTACTGTGTTTATGGTCAGATTTTTGTTTCTTTTTGGAGTAAGTTACTATTCTACTTTTCATGTTGGATCTGACGCAGATCACTCTAATATGAATTTTCTCAGGGAAGCTCCTTGCTCCACTAGAGACTCTTCTGAAGTGGTTTGTTAGAGCAAGAGTAGGTCATAGAATGCTAAAAGTAATATTATGTATTTTTGATCATTTACAGATGTTTTACTCTTTTCCCTTTGTATGTTTGCTTGGTGTAGCGCATGGGTCTGAATCAGCAAACCGCTTTGAGGCTTCAGGACCTTGTTGGGCAACTACAGCCTTGAGAAAGCCACACAATCGTGTGTTTCGAGGGGTGGACCTTTTCTTGATGACTCCTTCTAGGTCACGCTCTGTACCCACCACATACACACGCTTCTGACCGCGTGTCACTGCAGTGTAGACATGCTGCCAGTTTTCAACAAAGCTATTTCTGAGAACGTACACAATAGTTTCAACCTCTGAGCCCTGAAGTGAGAAAACAAGTGATTAGTTGCATGAAGTTAAGACAAATGTTAATTAAAGGTGTTAAATGGATGAACAAAAAGCATCAATGACTTAGAGTGTATGTGTGACCTCAATACCTGAAAGGTGTGAATGGTTCTTGCCCAAGCGTGGCGCAGTTTACACTCTCTCTGTAGCTCGCTGTAGTTAGAAGTCACCATGCGCCCGTTTTCATCATCTAGTGTCAGGTAGCGTATTGTTTTGCGTCTTGCTCCCATATCCGTCTCAGTCACATCCTGTAATTGGTTGTAAAAAATAACATAAAATGCACCAATCAAATTCAGGTAATTACTCATGTTCACAATTTCATATCCTAACAAATGTCAATTTACTTTAATGTCAGATATTTCAGATTATCAGCTTTTTGGCATTGGAAAAAACAAAACATCAAATCAATACATATTCTTAAAACTTCACCTTTGTAATGAAGGAAATTTCACCGTTGCACATCTTTGTATCTTTTTTCACTCTCATCTGTTCATTTTTTCGTTGGCTTCTAGGAATATCTTGGGAAGCTCCAACATTTAAACAGGAAGTTCCAGCGGTATCACGGACATGATCTTTTTGATTTAACTCCTCATCTTTGCGAGAGATGTAGCCATTCTTTGTGCAGCAAACTTTATCGCCCATTTGAAAGCATATTTTATTGTCATGAGTCCTAACGGAAATAAGATATTAATATAAACTGTTAAAAAGTGAACCAATGAAGGAAATGAAAGTAAAAAAGTATTGATTGAAGTTCAATGATGAAGCTGAAGGAACATATAAATAACAACAGTCTTTTTCTAATATAAGCCAAAAAAACTCGAAACAGTGTGTCACGCACAAACAATACCCGACCAAGAATGATGAACTAAATGATGAACAGCTGTGATGATTAAATGATTATGGTGGGAAAAGCACAACAGAGGAACAGGTGACTAAACGGACTGATGGAAAACTAAACCAAAACTAAGCATAACTGTGAAAAGAACGCCCTCCTCCGGGAGGGCGCAGCCTCACGCTATAAAATGGCTGAGGTGATGGTTCTGGCAGCGGACGAGGGCCTGGAGAAAAACGAAGGAAGGAACCTGGGAGGTGGTTCACAAGGCGGACAAGAGACTGGTGGAAGACGAAACCCTGGTGGAAGGAACCAGGGTGGCAATGATGGTGAGGGAGGCAGGGAGGTGAGGATAGAAGGAGTGGCCAGGTGGTGGTCCAGAGCACAGCCAGGACGATAGCCCACGGTGGAATTGACAGGGGGAGGAGGAGCCATGGTGGAGCTTTAGCTGAAAACTCCCAGGGGACGACTAACGTAAATGAAGCTGTAGGAAGTGGAGCCCAGGTGGAACCCGTTGGATCCGAAGGGGAGAGAGATGGAGTCCAGCAGATGGCTTGAAAGTCCATGGTACAGGCAGGGTGAAGGCTGACCAAGGTGGAGCTGGAGGAACGAAGGAGCCCGGTGAAGCAGTACGGAAGACGGTCTCTGGTGGAGCCGAGGGAGAGAGGAGCCCAAGGTGGAGTGACGAGGATCCAGTTGCTTGGACGAAGCTGGTGACGTCAAATACACTGCACATCCATTGATATCAATTGGAATAGTGCACTCACTGCACTGTAAAGACACTATGAAATGTTTTGACTTACTTCGTAGCATGATCCGAATAATGCTTGCAGCAAATCTCATTGATCAACTCGCAGTCCTTCCTGTAAGCAACAGGAATAATCTGGGTTACTATACAGCTCACCTGTTGGACCCGATTAAATTTGTTTCAGTGCAAGTTTTTGAGTTGTAGGTGAAAGTGGGCCAAACTGGGAATTTTGGCCAGTGTCAAAAATACTCATCAGTGAGCAACATGTTTAAATAGGGTTGTCTCCAAGTTTTAGGTTTCCTTTTGAGCAGCAAAGATGATTTAAATGTAAAAATGAGAAGCTGTCTTTTATGATTTGAGATTTCATTTTGGCACCCACCATTTTGGTGGCTTACCTCAAAATCACTTCTTTAATTAAAGGATTAGTTCACTTTCAAATAAACTTTTGCTTATAATTTACTCACCCCCTTGTCATCCAAGATATCCATGTCTTTCAGTCTTCAGTCGAAAAGAAATGAAGATTTTTTGATGAAAACAATTCAGGATCTTTCTCCATATAATGGAAGTCAATAGCTTCCAAACGGTTCAAGGTCCAAATGAGAGGTTCAGTACAGTTTCAAAAGGGCTTTAAACCACATCAAACGGTACCAGACGTTCAATAAGGGTCTTATCTAGCGAAACGATCAGTCATTTAAAAAAAAAAAAAACAGTTTACGTTTTATAAGCACAAATGCTCGCCTTGCTCTTTTCAGTGATGCGCGCTCGTGACGTCACGTAAAACGCAATTACGTTGAAAAGGTCATGCTAGATGCAGGCAGAAGTACCGAGTGTTTACAAATGAGCGGAAGGAGGACTGTATCCACATATTCAAACGTCTTTGCGTCTGCGTCTAGCATGACCTTTTCAACGTAATTGCGTTTTACGTGAAGTCACAACACGCATCACTGAACAGAGCAAGGCGAGCATTTGTGCTTATAAAACTTTAACTTTATTTATTTAAAAAAAAATGACCGATCGTTTCGCTAGATAAGACCCTTATTGATCGTCTGGTACCGTTTGATGTGGTTTAAAGCCCTTTTGAAGCTGTACTGAACCTCTCATTTGGACCTTGAACCGTTTGGAGGCTATTGACTTCCATCATATGGAGAAAGATCCTGAAATGTTTTCATCAAAAATCTTCATTTCTTTTCGACTGAAGACAGAAAGACATGGATATCTTGGATGACAAGGGGGTGAGTAAATTATAAGCAAAAGTTTATTTGAAAGTGAACTAATCCTTTAATCTTTGAACAAGGTCTTACCTCGTAAATGTCACAATCTGTGATGATTTATGATTTTTGAGTCCAGGAGCATCCTTAAGTAAGAATTGAATGGCTTCCTGAAGAGCTAAGCAACACAAATATCTTTAAAAAGCACATCAAATAAATATTTCAATACCAGTTTCTCTCATTAGAGCTGAGACGACTTTAACAGTTTCCAACTGTAATCAACAAAACATTTCATGTCATTCTAATTATAACATGTCATAATGACATGCAAAATTTGTTGTAAACTGCTCACTTACCATCACTTTTCTTACTGATTTGGACAAAAATGAAACTTTTGTCAGATGGCACTGTGGAGGGACTTGTCATATTTATGGTGGCATCAAACTCCAGAGGACTGTAACACCTTTTCTTACCCATCTCTGAGATGCTAAACATCTCAGTGTGGAAATAACAACAGTGTGAATAAAAAAATATCATTAACATTATATTACATAAACACACATACACACAACAGTCTGAAAACCACTAAGAAACCAAAGCTAAGAGGCTATTTGCACAATTTTCTAAAAGCATCAAACATTTCAGAGTACAAGCTATCTGCTCACAGTCCAGCGTTTCTGGCAATGAGTTCAGATTCGGCACGATGGTTGGTCTTCATCTCAATGGCCCAACGGACATTCCTAAGGGCTTCAAACAGATCGCACAGTGCGTTTCCAGGTTCAATGCTGGGCAGCTGCCTCACATCTCCTGCAGACACAAAATATATGCAGAATATGTCACCGATAAATACATTGCAAATACACCCTAAATGGCAAACTATGCAATATGCCATCACCCAAAATGATGAACTTCTGGAGTTTTGCATGTTCGGTAAGCCTGTTGAGAACGAAGTGAAGGATCTGAACAGACACAAGGCTCCCTTCATCGACCACCAGCACCCGCACCTTTGAGAACTTCCAATCCTTAGGATTTCCACTGCGATCCTTTTCTGCATTCCTGAAACTCCATAAAATCTTAAAAACAAGACAAATTTACAAGAGGAACGTAATGCAGGAGTCATTTGTGTGTAACTGTACAATTTGGCTATACCTGGTGCATAGTATAAGCAGTAAAACCGGTTCTTTTAGTAAGAAGTGAAGCAGCTCTCCCAGTAGGAGCAGTGAGGAGAACCTCCACAGGAGTCTTGTCGTCAATTTCTCTGTTGCTGATCTGTTTCCGCATGGTCGCCTTAAACACCAGGCTGACCACTGTGGTTTTCCCACAACCTCCCTTCCCACTGATCACTGTCACCGGGTTGGCACACATCATTTCTGCTGCTCGCACCTGATCTTGGTCCAACTTTACAGTAGAGGAATCAATGTCTGAATAGGTGGAGTCATTTGAGTCAGAATCAAAAACTTCAAAGGACTGAGGAGAATCGCAATGCATCCCTCCCTTGTGGTTCATGCTTGAGGAACCAGGGTGAGCTTCATCTGCTCCCTGATCCAAATCCTTTTGTTCAGAGGCTGATGTTCTTGCATCACGAGCCTTCGCCAATAATCTCTCCCTCTCAGCTCTTTGAAGAACCTTCCTCACATCCAAGTGGATTTTCCAGGGTTCTCCCTCAACCAGGCCCCTCAAGAATTCTGCAATGTCTTTTTCGTAGATGAAGAGGTTGCGAAGTGACACCTTGTTGTTCTCCTTGATCAGCACCCCTTGCTCCTGAAGGAACATGGCCCCCTCAAAAGTATTTTTCCACTTCTCCAGCAGCATCTTATGTTCAATGTATGTGCTGCCAGTATTTCGGCAGTATTTTTTCAGTTCTGCATACAATGTCAAGGCATTTTGCTGTACCTCAGGGATTCTGCTGAGCAAGCACTCGAAGCACCCGAAGGCCTCCACTTTTGCTTCACAACTGATATGGAACTCGTTAAACATGATCTGCCAAAAATATGATAATAGTGAAACAACAACTGGATTAAAAAGATACCAAACAATGTAAAATATATTTTTTTAAAGTTTCAGCCAAAAAACAGAGAAATAATGTACAGCTTTATGCTTACATGGTTGAAGCCCAACTTCCAAACATCTGTTTTAATTAACTCCTCTAGATTATCCAATAACCTTGTGTTAATCTGCAGCCGTGGAGTTTCTTCAGTGTTTTCTCTGTTGCTTATTATCCCCATAAACTGGTCTGGCAACAATGTTGGCAAGTATTTCATGATTTGAGGGTACATGCTGGCAACTCTCACGTGTGTCCAAGCGACTGTTTTTTAGGACAAAATTAATAAGTACAAGCACAGTAACAGTATGTTTTAAGCATCAATTATGTTTCATAAACCAAGAACTGTTTTGTGCAAACATAGCATACACAATTTAAATCAGTATCATTAATGACTGGATGTTCATATAACAATGTAACTAAGGATACACGTTTTCAATCATTAAAAATAAATCTAATAAATAATAGTTTTCTACAAATGAATGTTTATAACATTAATTATAACATTATATTGCAATATTGTTATATTAACATTTTAACATTATATTAATTATGACAATGTTATAAAATTAATATTAGTTATATTATATGCTGTATGCTAATACTATTTTGATAACATATTATATTTATTTCAAAATTTAGTAAAAAAAATATGTTTGTAGGACCAATGTTTTTTTGGACTTCAGCTCTGACTTCTAGCGGCCATTCTTTCAAATTCTTATGACTTATACACTCACCTAAAGGATTATTAGGAACACCTGTTCAATTTCTCATTAATGCAATTATCTCATCAACCAATCACATGGCAGTTGCTTCAATGCATTTAGGGGTGTGGTCCTGGTCAAGACAATCTCCTGAACTCCAAACTGAATGTCAGAATGGGAAATAAAGGTGATTTAAGCAATTTTGAGCGTGGCATGGTTGTTGGTGCCAGACGGGCCGGTCTGAGTATTTCACAATCTGCTCAGTTACTGGGATTTTCACGCACAACCATTTCTAGGGTTTACAAAGAATGGTGTGAAAAGGGAAAAACATCCAGTATGCGGCAGTCCTGTGGGCGAAAATGCCTTGTTGATGCTAGAGGTCAGAGGAGAATGGGCCGACTGATTCAAGCTGATAGAAAAGCAACTTTGACTGAAATCGTTACAACTGAGGTATGCAGCAAAGCATTTGTGAAGCCACAACACGCACAACCTTGAGGCGGATGGGCTACAACAGCAGAAGACCCCACCGGGTACCACTCATCTCCACTTCAAATAGGAAAAAGAGGCTACAATTTGCATGAGCTCACCAAAATTGGACAGTTGAAGACTGGAAAAATGTTGCCTGGTCTGATGAGTCTCGATTTCTGTTGAGACATTCAGATGGTAGAGTCAGAATTTGGCGTAAACAGAATGAGAACATGGATCCATCATGCCTTGTTACCACTGTGCAGGCTGGTGGTGGTGGTGTAATGGTGTGGGGGATGTTTTCTTGGCACACTTTAGGCCCCTTAGTGCCAATTGGACATCGTTTAAATGCCACGGCCTACCTGAGCATTGTTTCTGACCATGTCCATCCCTTTATGACCACCATGTACCCATCCTCTGATGGCTACTTCCAGCAGGATAATGCACCATGACACAAAGCTCGAATCACTTCAAATTGGTTTCTTGAACATGACAATAAGTTCACTGAACTAAAATGGCCCCCACAGTCACCAGATCTCAACCCAATAGAGCATCTTTGGGATGGGGTGGAACGGGAGCTTCGTGCCCTGGATGTGCATCCCACAAATCTCCATCAACTGCAAGATGCTATCCTATCAATATGGGCCAACATTTCTAAAGAATGCTTTCAGCACCTTGTTGAATCAATGCCACGTAGAATTAAGGCAGTTCTGAAGGCGAAAGGGGGTCAAACACAGTATTAGTATGGAGTTCCTAATAATCCTTTAGGTGAGTGTATATGCACTATACATATGTTATGATTACCGATTTTAGTCAAGCTCTCAAAATCTAACAAAATATTTGTTTAGCATTGGTAATATATTGGCAACCCTAATGGTCAATAATGCGCAACAAGGCCTATGTGTTTCCATTAAAAATATAAATCAATTAAAATACTATTTGACCAGTGGAAAAGATTGAGAAAACCCTTCTCTAAAATGTATTTCATACTATTTAGATTTATTTCTTCAAATATAAGGAGAAGATAGGCTACTGAATGATTTTTAGCAACGTAATGTAACGGCACATCCGTGTCTCATATTTTCCTAATGTCTTGTACTGTAAAACATGGTATCGTGGATGAATAAATGCTTATGCAGATGAGGACATGCATAGTAAAACTAGGCATTGTGAGCTCCATATATGGTTATTTCAGGAAGGAGACGGGTGGAGATGCATGTACGCACAATCTTCCACTGACTGGGTTTTATAAAGGGAATTGTCGTGCATATGCATAAGTGAAAACTTTTGTGCAAAATCTAGCTTTTGTGGGTATGCACACGTTTAGGATGAAATCTACAGAAAGTTTTATAAATGAGTAAATGAGGCCCCAGAAGAGTAAATTCTAAACTGAAGTGTTATTTTATGCGTTTTTGCTCTAGATTATGACATAGGAGGAGATCTGTTAGTGTTTAATGGTTTGTGGGTTACCATTGTGCTAAAGAGCAGAGCCTGTGTTTAAAGGAATAGTTCACCCAAAAAATTTAAATTACCCCATGATTTACTCACCCTCAAGCCATCCTCGGTGTATATGACATTCTTCTTTCAGATGAATACAATAAGAGTTATATTTAATACTATATTTAAGAACTATCCCTTTAAGACAAATATTGATGTGCAGTAATTGTGTTTCTGATGCAGTTTGCTATTGCTAACTGACAAATACAGTAAGTGCACAAAATTTGAGTTAAAGTCCTGCTTTTAATTATTTCACTAAATTACACATTAAGTGTTTGAGCAATGTTTGCAGTTTAATTTTATATTAAGACATTCTCTTTTTTTAGTGGACTCAAATTAAATAAGTTCCCCATATTAACAACATATAAATATTAGTTTTTCAACTTGAAAACTTGACGCTTCCTAAATGAGTTACCTTCCATGGTATTATTAACACATTGTAAAGAAGGAGAGCTGTCAATACAACTGGCAACCTAGAGAGTATTGAATGAAGGATTATGGAAAGGTGATCCTCCAACCTGAGTTTTTGACACTTGACTTGAGCTGTTCAGCCACAGCTTTATTCCCAGGTGATGCATCTTCAAACTCCTGCAGGGCGTCGAGCACATTGACAAGCGTCCAGCAATTGTCTTTGGGCAACCACTGCATGAACATCTTAACGAAGTCAGGTTGTGCCTTACACTTTGTAAGAAAAAGAGACACCAGTGAGTGTCCCTCTGATCTCAGAAGATCAGTGCGGAGGCTGTAGGAGGGATATCTCAAGTAATGGGTTAAAAACTTGCGCTTGTCACGTTTGTCACGGCGAACTGTGCAGGTTATCTTCCACCAGGGATCACAAAGGTGAAAACGGCCCTTGACCTGGTAGGTCTTATCAGCCATGAATGACACTGAAAAAAAGATGATAATGATAGTGTATAATTGCAACAGCTTAGTAGTTCCTCTTTCAGTCCCTCTTTAACAAGTGCAGAGTTTAAGTTATGTTTACTTAAAAAGTGTAATTTACATCTTAAATATATTAATGGAGTCAGGGCCGGCGTTTGCTATAGGCGAGCTAGGCGGTTGCCTAGGGCAACAAATGTGTCGGGGGCGCGCGCAGGCGCCCTCTAGTGGCGCCCTTAAACTTACTTCCCATTAAGCATAGAATTAAAACAAGCGAAATAAAACATACTGTTTATTAAACATGATCATCCTTGGGCGCCCCCTCAGCCGCACGTTTAATTACTTAACCTGATTATTAGATTGAATTGAAAGTGTCTTGAATATTGTCTAGCACAGGCGTTATGTCAGGCAAGTGCTCAGCACTGGCGCGTTCTTCAAAAATGAAGCGGTCTAAACCCTCGAGTGCACAGGGACGGAAAAAGAGAAAGGCAGACGATCAAAAGAAAGCCCAGTATAGAGGTAAGTCTTCTCATCTCAGCCATAAAGGTGTCAAACGAAATAAATTTACTTCGTATTATCGATATTATCAACTAATATTGGACGGCATTGGACGTTTTATTGCTGTCACTAAGCTATCACTAGCTAGCTAGTTATCTACATATTACTACACATTTCACTGACAATAAGGAAATCCAGACGAGCCAAATTTTAATGCTGCGTCAATTTTGAAGGTGAATAGAAATGCCAGAAACAACTGTTCATCTTTTATTATTTAAGATAGGGATAGAGCTACAAGAACTTATATATTTTAATTTTGTAGTGGTAAGTACAGTGTATCCATAATAGCAAAAATAATAGTTTATGGGTCATCATTTGCTTAAGTGTCTTTACAGGTGCTTAAGAGAGTTTTTGCACAGTTTATGGAGTTAATATTTGGTAAATATCCTTGAACATTCTTTCTAGCATTTGTGTATGACCAATTTATTGCAGTTGATCCTTCAAGTCTTAACTTTCTTGAATAAGTGTTGGAGTGACTATAAAAGCATTTTTGTTTGTTCATCCATAGTCATAATTTGTTAAATATCCTCCAACTTTCTTTGTAGCATTTTTGTATGTGCAATTTATTAGAGTGTATCATTTAAGTCATAATTAGCTTTTTAAGTCTTGGAGTAACAATAGGAGCATTTTTGTTTATATAGTTTATATAAATACTTAACCCATTTGTGCCCAATTTTTTCTGAATGGCATGTTCTGCATTTATTTTCCCCAGGTTTTTGTATTTTTTCTTGAAAATCGTATTTGAATCTGTGGCAACTATAGTTGCCGGTGGGCAAATATGTTGTATGCACCCCTTCAATGTCAAATATGAATAAGAGGAGAACATTTAGCATCTAACTCAAAATAACTGCTTTCAACAGATCAATCTTTATTCATAATCAAATTTATTATGTTTGACTAAGTATACTAAAAACTATAGATCTGTTGTAAGATGTGTTTTATTTGGATGATTCTAGAGACCTTCATGATTATGTTGATATATATATATGTCAACAAAAAATACTTATTAGTAACATGAAAATGACCTTTCTTTGGGAGGGTTTGCCTTCGTTGTGCTCCCTGGAAGTAGGGGTAGGAAGTTGGCAGTCTCATGTGACAGGAAGGAAGTTAATATATTTTTTTTTTTCTTGAAATCCTTTATTTGGTTGTCTGCTTGTGTGTCATTAAGATATAAAACATGGATAATATCTAGAAAAATACTTACAGAAGGAAAAGGACAACTATACACTGGCAACTATAGTTGCCGGTGGGCTTAACAATTAGAGAGGGGGAGGGGGGGGGGCGCAAAACTCAATCTCGCCTAGGGCAACCAAAGAGCTAGAGCCGGCCCTGAATGGAGTTAACTAGTTAACTGTGGTTCGGGAGCGGGGCCACGCCTTCTCAAAACCTTCTTATATTGGGCCGCCACTTATGGGGCAAATAATTCGCGCTTTTTTTTAAATTTGAGGGGCTTCTTCTTTCTGCATTCTGCTTCTTCTCCAGTCTCGTTGTGAAATAGGCTGACATGGATTTTGTTGAGAGGGTAGCTGCGCTTTATTTGTTATGGAAGGCTGAAAAACCTGGGTCCGTCAGATCCTTCAGAGGCGCACCAGTTACAGTTCTCCCTCTTTCATCTATCCATTCAGCCATCTTTACCATCCCCTGTTCTCTTCCCTGCTAGGTTGTATTGGGGGTCCTTATCACTCGGACATTGATTTAACTGAGATGATGCCCCCACTCCTCCTGTCCGCCAACACCATACGCCCAGATCACCCTGACTACCATTCCATCCTCTCCCTATTCATCCCTAACTTCTTTAATAAATAATTATCCAACATTCATGGTTGTGGCGTGGTCCTTGCTCGTGAATTGGATATAAATTGAAATTAATATGACCAGTAACGTTACATGGGAGTGGTCACATTTCCAGGAACCACAAGAATTTGGAACGGGGAAAGAGTGCTATTTTAAACAAATAACAGCTTAAAAAAAGGTTTATAAAATGAACAAATATATTGATATAAAACAATATAAAAATGTACACATCAAAGTATTACTAGTTAAAGGAAACAACATAAGAAAAATAAATAAATAACGTGAATAAATGATGGATGTATGGATTATCATTCCGCTTTTAAAATAATTGATTGGCTGTTTGGAAGTGTGTCTGTTAATAACTTAAAGCAAATTGTTGCTTTACCTTCTTTTAACGCTGGCACGGAGGATTCAAAAAAATTTCCTCCAGGTGAGACACAATCCTCCTCCCTCAAGTCCAGAAATTTAGAATGTGTTTCCTCTTCTTCATCTTCCTTTTCTGCATCTGCATTATCATCATCCTGAACTTCACATTCTGATTGAATGTATCCAGTTAACCGTTTACCGGAGAAATTTGGCAGCGGCATTCTCACTTGACCTCAAATCAAAAGTGTAAGTTTCGTTTTTAATTCGCGCTTCTTCTCATCTATGATATTACTGCACAACTCACCAGCCAATCAGATAACCCCGCAGTAACACCACACGTATTGTTGTTGCTTTCGTTCTCTTTATTATGACAAAAACACGGTAGATTATTGTCATTGGTTGAAATATCTACGCACATTAAATCAAAAGTGAGTTCTTAATTATACTTAAAGTCGTTAAAAACAAACTATAGAAAGCTTTGCATAGGGATTTCTTGACACTATCAACACAGAAAAAAACGGCGTCAAAACAGCACTGGGGCAGTAGGCTACCCTTAAAATGACATCTTTGTACCTTTTTTACTCCTAAAAGGTGCATATTAATACCTCAGAGTACAAATACGTGACCTTTTTGTGGTAAAAAATAAATAAATTTGACACCCTTTTTCTCTGTGTCGGGAAGATGCAATGATTTAATCTTTAGTCATTAAAACATTGGTTTAACCAATTAGAAATAAGCATCAGGCAACTATTATAAATGACCACCACTCCATAAAATGACATTAGGCCTAGTTGTAAGCCTCAGCATAAAATTATTTATAATATTTTCAAAGAACAAATTTTATAGGCTATAATATCCACATTATGTATCTTCTTTTTTTAAAACACAGATTGAGGATATGTTATAAAGTAGCTATAGGCTCTCTCTATACTTTCATTTAAAGTAGATAAATATAAAAAATATTTTTAAAACATAAAAAAAAGGTTTAAATACAGCACAAAAAAACTAATATTTCAACAAAATGTACACCAACCCCCCCCTGCTGATTAAAATCCCAGAGTTTATTTTTTATAGAGATATCCGACCCAGGTGCTTCACTCTGAATTAAGTGAAAGAAGTTCTTCTGTTTTTATCAGCCCCTGGTTGTACAGGTGAATTTTATTCTTCATTTTCTCTTTTGCTGGATTCCTGATGTCACCCTGAGAGGGCAGGGCATCATCCCCATCATCATCTGAAACAGAAAAATGTTGTATATTATTTCTGGACATAAATTAGTCAATGAAACCTGACACTTCCAGACAGGTTTCCCTGTGTATTCTTCCTTGACTCTACTTGCCTAGAGTGACATATAAAACAGATCGACTGAAGCCATTGGCGCAGCAGTCCTCACACCCCTGCACTCCAGTTCCAGCGGTACAGCTGCACTCCACCGGCCAACTTCCATATAAGTCCAGGCGAGGTGCAGAGTCTGCCTGGAGATTTTGTGATGCTGAAACCACACTATCATTTTCCTGGCGAGATTCCCTGGGGGAGTGCGACAAGTCCAGATCTCCTAAACTCAGGAAAGTGACTTCAGACTGGCTGCACTCGCAGGGTTCTGCCAGTTTGGGAACTCTGGGTTCCACCGTTGGGCTGTACATTTCATCATCTTCAATAGGGAGGCTTAGACCCGGACTGTAGCCGTTGTATGGCCACTGAAGAAAGATCGTATCGTCTAGGGTGTGTGGTTGGTCCTCAGTGGGTGCAGGCATGGGAAGAAGTTGGCTTAGTCTCTGAAGCACCTGGAGAGGAATGAAATGTTTATATATGTTTATATGTGTATATATTTGAGTAAATGAGAACATTTACTAACCACTTCCATGGTCGCCCTTGCTCGCATTCTGCTGACTGTGCACTCTAGTCCGATTCGGAGCAGAGAAAGTGCCACCGCAGGAAGCCAGTGCTCAACTTTGGGATCTAAAAACCGCAGACAGGCATCCACAGAGCCCTTTTCCTCAAACTCTGAATGCAGTACGTCTCTCTAACGAAATGCATGGGCACAAGTCAGTGAAGGGCACAGTTCTGTTGTCATCAATTCTATTAATGTAAAATATAAAGTATACAAACGGATTAATATGAGGAATCAACATTTTCTTCCATTATTTGAGATAAGAGATCATTGAACTGTTAAAGCATACTGTAAATAAAACCTAATTTCATAAAACATTGATCATTAAAGGGATAGTTCAATTCTGTCATCTTTTACTCACCCTCATGTTGTTCCAAAATTTGTATGAATTTCTTTCTTCTGCTGAACACAAAAGAAGATATTTTGAAGATTGTTGAGGGTGAGTAAATGAACAGAATTTTCATTTTTGGGTGAACTATCCCTTTAATATAATTAAATAAAAAATATTATATACTGTATCTCACAGTGATATTGTCAAATATTCAAATATTTTTTTTCCTTCAGAAATCATTCTAATATGCTGATTTGGTGCTCAAAAGCATTTCTTATTATTATCAATGTTGAAAACCATTGTGCTGATTAATATTTTTATATTTTTGTGGAAAGTAGCCTCTTCAGGATACTTCGATGTATAGAAAAGCATTTATTAGAATTAGATTAGATTTTGTATGTCACTTTTGATAAATTTAAAGCTTCTTTGATAAATAAAACTATTATAAAAGTATTAATGTCTTTCAAAAAACCTTATAGACCATAAACTTTTGAACAATGTGTGTGTGCGTGTGTGTGTGTGTGTGTGTGTGTGTGTGTGTGTGTGTATATATATATATAAAAACACACACACACACACACATACTGAACAAAATTATAAATGCAACACTTTTGTTGTGGCATATTTTAATATGGCACGAAATTATACATTATAAACGCAACACTTTTGTGTGGCATATTTTAGAGTGGCCATTTATTTTGGCCAGCCTAAGGCACACCTGTCCAATAATCATGCTGTCTAATCAGCATCTTGATATGCCACACATGTGAGGTGGATGGATTATCTATAATAATATAGAAGTGCTCATTAACACAGATTTAGACAGATTTGTGAACAATATTTGAGAGAAATAGTCCTTTTGTGTACATAGAAAAAGTCTTAGATCTTTGAGTTCAGCTCATTAAAAATGGGGGCAAAAACAAAAGTGTTGCATTTATAATTTTGTTCAGTGTATATGTGTGTGTTTTGTGTGTGTGTTTTTTTATATCTGCATTGTTTTGGCAAGTAAAAATATTTAATGTTTTGTTCCTGAAACGGATTCTTACCAAAAACACGTTCTTTCCTGTTTCCTGTTTCACCTTCTGTCCTGTACATGTCTCTAATATAACCTACAAGCATAAAAACATTTAAGAAACCAAAAATACGAGCTGAATAATGTTGGGGGGGCTGTCATGACTGGTAAGTAATAAATGAGAAAGAAATATTTATAGCCAGTATTCTGCAGGTGGAACTGAATTGTTACCATTCAAATTCTGACGTTAATCTTTGAACTCACCATGCCAAGGCTGTAAACGTCAAGTTTGACTGACAGCTTGCCATCACGGATGTACTCCTCTGGGAGATAGCCAAGGTTGCTATGTGACCCGGTGTCCATGACGATGGTGTAGCTCTGGTCGACAGAGTGGGGTCTCAGCCGAGCTAATCCAAAATCCGATAACTTGGGCTGCAGGTGCTCATCCAAGAGTATGTTTGAACTGTGAACAGAGCAGAGAACAAGCTCATTTCAATGCATCACTTTGACTGGGCAACTCCAAATTTGTAGCTATGGCTTCAAACTGGCACCTCGTAATGTTTCCACAAATAACCATGCACGGTTGTGCAGTGTGTAGATGGTGGACTGCCTTTGCGGTGCCTTTTATGATGTTCAGCCTTTCCTGCCACGATAAAGGGCTCTCAACTTCCTGTAACAAAGACAAGAGTAGAGGCTATGAGAATCCATGACGTAATCTATACTTTACTATAAAAATGTTAGTTTGCTGGCAGATGATTTACCTCATGAAGCCTGTGGAACAACGATCCGTTATGAAGGTACGGATAAACTAAACAGAAGTGATCCGTCTCTGAAAAGCTGCCCCATAACTCCAAGATATTAGGATGCTGATAACTAAGCAGACAAAAATGAGAACAGTTGATAATATGATAAACACACCATTTGAATATGATCAAGTAGATTGTAGACTATAATATTAATAATGACTGAACCTACAGTTGTAGAACTTCAATTTCTTTGGTGAATTTTTCCCACAACGCCTTCCAATTAGCTTTATTTTCCTGTTCATATAATAAAGAATTTGATCAGTGTTTTATAAAAATATGTAAAGGTTATATGACCTGTTTGAAAACATTCACAGTAAAATATCAGTTTCCCCATTTTCCACAGTAAAATCATTTCCATCAGTTAATTCTAATACATTATACTTACATTGTTATTATTATTACTATTATGTTCTTGTATTATTTACTATTTTATTATGCATTTTGTTTTTATAGTATTTTATTATTCATTTTATATAGAACTGCCAGAAAATAACATGAAGTGATGTAACAGATGAATGTGCAAATACAGGTAAATAAATAAAAAAATTGGTCTTTGAAGAAGTAGATAAGTTGTAATAATATGTTTTGGAATATATTTATGGAAGCTTGTTTTGCGACTTTTTCTCTGACTTTTTTCCCCTCACAATTGTGAGTTTATAATTTGCAATTCTGACTTTATTTCTCAAAATTGTGAGTTATAAAGACCGAATTGCCAGATATGAACTTGCAATTCTGAGAAAAAGTATTCTCGCATTTCAGACTTTATAACTCACATATATATATATATATATATATATCGATCAGGCATAACATTATAACATAGGTGAAGTGAATAACTAATTATATCTTCATCAGGGCACCTGTTAGTGGGTGGGATATATTAGGCAGCAAGTGAACATTTTGTTATCAAACTTGATGTGTTAGAAGCAGGAAAAGGGCAAGTGTAAGGATTTGAGTGAGTTTGACAAGGGACAAATTGTGATGGCTAGACCAGTGGTTTTCAAGCCTGTCCTGGAGGCACACCAGCCCTGCACAATTTGTATGTCTCCCTTATCAGACACACCCAATTTAGTTCTTGCAGTCTCTACTAATGAGCTGATGAGTTGATTCAAGTGTGATAAATGAGGGAGACACACAAAATGTGCAGGGCAGGGGTGCCTCCAGGACAGATTTGAAGACCACCGGGCTAGACGACTGGGTCAGAGCATCTCCAAAACTGCAGCTCTTGTGGGGTGTTCCCAGTCTGCAGTGGTAAGTATCTATCAAAAGTTCTCCAAACAGACGAGCTACTGTAGCTCAAATTGCTCAAGAAGCAATGCTGGCTCTGATAGAAAGGTGTCAGAATACACAGTGCATCGCAGTTCGTTGCGTGTGGGGCTGCATAGTCAACAGTCAGGAATTTGAGGAGCACAACAACGAGTTTGAGGTGTTGACTTGGCCTCCAAATTCCCCAGATCTCAATCCAATCGAGCATCTGTGGGATGTGCTGAACAAAAAAGTCCATTCCATGGAGGCCCCACCTCGCATCTCACAGGACTTAAAGGATCTGCTGCAAACATCTTGTGCCAGATACTACAGCACACCTTTAGGGGTCTAGTGGAGTCCATGTCTCGATGGGTCAGGGCTGTTTTGGCAGCAAAAGGGGGACCAACACACAAATAATGTTGTGTGTAATGATCAGTGTGTGTGTATAAATATATATCTCACAATTGCGAGAAATACTTTTTCGTTGAATAGTCCATGGTGAAAACAAGTTTCCATAGATTTGAATAGGTTAGAACCTGTTTGAAAACTTTCACAGCAAAAGATCTCTTTCCCCATCTTCCGCAGTAGACCTCGGCGAACACGCTTCCTCCGATTTTGAAGTCCTGGTGGAAATGTCTCGTTCCCTCTATGACATCTGAATATGTGATGAAATACTTCTGTTTTTCACCTATACGATAGACAAATAAGGTTTAATCTCATATCCTCATGAAACCACTTAAAACAGAAATGAAATTTTTGACCTAATATCTAGAATGACATGCAGTTAGTACATGTATTACCGCTACATGTGCAATAATGCTAACTAAAGCAAAGACAACAGTCAAATACAAATGTTCTTGTACTTAAGTGCTTGTGTAAGCAAATTACCTTTAACAGAAACAGACTCTGGATGAAGAGCTGCAGCAGTTTGACAGGATTTCTCAGTATTTGGCAGATGCTGATTGGAAAATGAAAAAATATAGAGAGAGATAGGGTGAATGTAAAAACATATATTCATAATGTGACTAAATTCTTGCTAGATTCAATTGAACATCTAGATTTTGCGAGCAATTCTTGCTAAGAATCCTAAACCACAACAAAGTCAAGCATCTGACCAGCATCTTCTTTAAAAATCTGCAGATATAACAGCATCAAAAAGACAAAAACATTACCGTGGTACAGAGAGGGGGCGAGGATGACTTCAGCACACATGAGTCTAGAAAATAATCAAAATGTTACTGTTTGTTATACAGAGGCAGTTTCATTACGTCATCTTTCCAATGGCGTGTGGTTTTGTGGAGGATACGATAGGTTAGAACTGTGGGTTTCATGCACGACTGGTTATTTAAATCGCATGCTTTGTTTTTGCATCCAGTTCGCAACATATTTAGATTTGTCAAGTTCCTCTTTAAAGTCAAATATACGTTGCAAATCTATAGTAACACTAGCTGAACTAGAAGCTTTTGTGACTTATAAGAGGAAGTTTAAGAGGCAGTAAAATGTAAACAAATCTTACAAGAATTTCCCCATAAATATTAGTTCCTACAGTTATTGCTACTACTAAACTAATAATAAGAATAATAAGAATAAGAATAAACATCCACTTTAAAGCATTCAGACTCATGCTTTAATTTTTGCCATTTTAAGTTTTATATTTACTGTAGTTAGTTATATTGTACGATTACAGTAGCAACTATTTTAGCATAAACTAGTCATCATGGCGCATTATCATAAAGGGAAACATCATTAGAATTAGATTCTTCC
Source organism: Gobio gobio (assembly GCF_949357685.1). Taxonomy (NCBI): domain Eukaryota; kingdom Metazoa; phylum Chordata; class Actinopteri; order Cypriniformes; family Gobionidae; genus Gobio; species Gobio gobio. Next base: position 14,767,278 of record NC_137101.1, read on the forward strand.
TTTTAAGATGTTACCTTGTGACTGAAACAGACTCGTGGCTCGAGCATGACCCATCTCGCCCAGAACCTTCAGCAGATCCCCCACTCTTTTATTCTGCTGGGCCCACGACCACATGAGCTCTTGGGTTGGACTTTTCCCAGCAGCCGCGTACATTTCGGTGCATCTCACCTCCAGCAGACTGGGAAGGATGCGAGCAGCTGGAAGGAGTCAGACTGGGATGAATATCAGAAAATGTTTCCCACAAAATTCAATGAAGAACCTCACTGTTGGAAGATCCAGCTTAATATCTGGGAGTTGTTTTGTGTTTCTAGCTGGTTCCAGCTGATCATTAGTCTGTTGAACAATGTTCTGAAAACCAATTTGACCACCGTTTATGAGGACAACAAAGTAAAAGCTGGATTGTTGATGGTAGATCATCTTGGACCAGTTAATGACTAGTCTGGACCAACTAAATAACATCGTGTGCTAGGACCAATGATTAGCTTTGACCAACTAATGTCCAGCTAATTAACATGTTAAAAAAGGCTTGAACAGTATCTTCCAGCGGCTATAAATGAACACATAAACATCAACACATTCCCAAGGAAGAGCAATTATAGGGAAATTAATAAGACGATTGTTTGCTGAACGGTACTTAAGTAAAGTTGGCCGCATATTCAAAAAACATTGTCATGGTAAAGTGCGTATTTACCTAAAGCTCTCCATCCCAGACTATCGACCCCGCTGTCCATCAGTCTACAGAAAGTCGCCATGAGCACGGGCGGGACGTCGAAGAGGAACGTCGACGGGTCTATTTTACCTGACATCTTTCTCTAGTCGATACCATATACAGGTGTGTGAAGTTTGGTTCGATGTCTCATATCTCTAGGACTTACTCTACAGTGCTCTCTTGTGTTGATAACTCTTGCTACAAAACGGAAATTCCCAAACCCCTCCTACTTCCTCTAAATAATTTCACAAATCGTAAGAGAAAAGTGGCAACCCATTGGTATCACCAGACAATGCTCGATCTTTTAAGGTTGAACATTAGTCTGGGGAGTCTGTTACAAAACAAATCATTTCCAGCAATTCATTTAGTAAATACATCATATAACAAAAACAACAATAACTATTATTATTATTAAGTATTGTATCGTTTACTATTAAATTATAATTAGAACATTATATACCTCATCATGACAACAACAAATAATAATAATAATCATTATTATTGTTATATTATTATTATGAATATCCTTTATCATTTACTATTTTATTATGTTTTTTTGTCTTTTTATACAAATATTTGATTAGCCTACTAATTTAATATATAACAGAAGACAGTAAAAAAAGAAACAATAATTGAATGGCAGATAAATGTACAAATACAGATAGCTAATCATAAAATTAAAAAGCAATTACATGGAAAGTATCATCACTTCTAAATTGTAAAAAAGATGTTTTGAGTCTCTGTCAGTCTCTCTCACAATCAGAGATAAAGTTCATTCATAATTTTCTCCTCATGTCCAGGAGAATCATAAAAGAGTTAGGCCTAGTATACGCAATGAAGTAGTGAAAGAAAATAAGTAGTTAGTGTAAAAGATGAAGTGGTAGGCCTAATACAATTATACATCTATGAAACATTTTGGCCTATGTTGGCCACACATGCGTCTGGTTTACTATCTTTGTGGGGACTCTCCAGACGTAATGGATTTTATACTGTACAAACTGTATATTCTATCCCATTACACCCCTAAACCTACACATCACACAAAACTTTCTGCATTTTTACATTTTAAAAAAAAACTCATCCTGTATGATTTATAAGCTCATGGGGACCTCCCTATGGGTCTGTGTGCATTCAGGTTCCCTACCAGGATAGAAAAACTTGTACACACACACACACACACACACACACACACACACACACACACACACAAAAGTAAATTATAAAAATAAGGACAGAAGTTATTAATCAAAAATGTCAATTATCAGTCTTAATAGGATTTTTAATAAGACATTGTATTCGATATTGCAGATTAATTTAATTAATGTTATAGCTTGGAAAAACTGTAGGTAGGCATGTCTGTCTAAATTTCCATTTTTATACTGCATTCACACAACATAGGGTGACCACCATCAATCAAACCAAATGTGGGACAATTACTAAGTTTGTGTGGGACAATGTGGGACATGTTACCGACACTAAAACATAACCTGAAACTGTTACACAATGTCTATCTAACTTAATAAAAACTTATTCTGCCTTTCAGATGATAAAAATACTGTTCTTTAGTCCCTTCCAGAAAACACCATTACATCACAATGTAACATTTTACATGTCATTTAAATTCAACATCACTGAGCCCAAAGGCAGCAGGCATCAGATCTGACCAAGTCCAATAATGAACAAATAAAATATAAAGCAACATGAAATTAGTTCATTGACAGTCTTATATATTATATTATATATTAAGAATATAACCAATTTACCGAATTATCCATTCGTTTTCTACATGGAACGAACCGCTCCACATTTTGATTGACAGCCATCACAACCTACTAGTGACCGTGTTTACTCCTTTCTTTTCAACCATTGGATATGATTTTAAAAACGGCTATTGTTGTATTTGTGAAAGGCGGGATGTTACGTCTGACGAAGCGCTGTTAAATATGTCTAGGTGAAATACGATGCCGCAAAAAGAATAAATGAAATGCTGACAAGTGGTGAAAATGCTGTGCGGTACAACGCAAAGCGGGACGGGTGGTCACCCTAACACAACATGCAATGTGCATCATTAAAGGTCCATTCTTACATATATATATATATATATATATATATATATATATATATATATATATATATATATATATATATATATATATATATATATATATATATATATATATAAAACATTTTATTTACAAAATGTCTCAAATTACAAAAGCATTTCAGTTTCACGTTTACATAATCTCTGTTATTACTAGTTGATGATGTCAACTCTGCAACGCTTGTGAAGCAGAGGGAGGCGTGTCACCATCACAGGGTTTTCGGGAAGTCATGTGACTTTATCTCAGCGCGCGGCAGACTAGACAATGGCGCGAGATACAAAAAAATGTTGCTTATATATTTTTTTCTGCCTAACGCATTTCAGCCCATTTAAACGAAGATGATACAAAAAACATTGCACAAACTTTAAGGATTGTTTCCTTTTAATATAAAGCGAAACTCTTTTAGGCTATGTCGTCTATTTTTTAATCCAATCACAGTCTTGATCGCTCAGTTGCTAGGCAGACATTTATATTTTAGGTTAGGCAAATACCAGAAATTCAATGAAATCACTATAATGTTGATTTAACTTCAAAGTACAGGCAATAAGACAGTACAGAATATTTTAAGCAAATAAACACAGTTGGTTTAGGTTTTTTTAAACTTTATTTTCCTCTCTTAAAAAAATTACATTTTCTTTGTAGCAATTTGTCGACTTAAATTATTCATATTCAGATTCAGCAACATTTCGATTTGCAGTTGTGAACAAATGTAGTTTAACAAGAGGAAACAACAACTGGTTTAAAAGAGAGAATGGGTTGTAATATTTTGTAATTAGGCTAATTTCAAAATAAAGCCAGAAATAGGCATAAATGTCCCCATTTTAACCAATACATTAGTCTACTTCTACTGCATATAAACAGAATTTACACAAAGAGGAATGAAACCAGTGGGGAAAAAAAACAGAAACTAATCAAAACCCATCCAAACAATAATGTAGCAGCTACTTTGTTTTAAAATTATCTTTATACTTGTGAAGAAAAAGATCGTCAACGAAAACTAAAATCACAGAAATGACGATGTAATTTGTCTTGAGGCTTGTGATTTGGGACAGTAGGATGTTCTCTGTAAATGATGAAAAATGTCAAAAAAATTATCCTAAGAAAAAGAAAGAAAAACACACAGATGTATTCATCTTTACATTTCTGAATGTAATGTATTTTAACGGTAAAAAGAACTTGGTATTGCTATAATTCATTGATAATAAACAAGGTAAGACTTACCACCCTTTGTTTTGCCTTTGATTGTTAGCTTTACATGTTGGACTCTGCAGAAAAGCATAAGATGTTCAATACACATGCTATATGTAATAAAAAAGGTAGGCCCTATCTTAGAAATACATACATAACACTCACCCCAAACTATTTTCTTTGTCGCGCCCATGTGCCGAACGCTGCAGGAGTAATCTTCACCTTTCTGTGGTGTGAAAGAGACGCTCTTGGTGAGGTGAAATTGCCAGCCCTTTTCGAAGGCCAGGTCGGTCTGCTGGGAGTTAGGGATAGGCTCTCCATTTTTCATCAGTTCAATGGAGATATCAGGAGGATGGAAACCACTCACATAACAGATCAGGGTGTTCCCTTTTCCATACTCTCCTGGAAAATGGCTGTACACCTGAATCTTGGGACTGGCTAAAAATTGAATTTAAAATATTAGTTTACAAAGATAACACGTAAGTAAAGTAAATATTGTCATAAAAAAAGAGAAGATTGTTCATTTGAAATAGAATTCTGCATTCAAAAGCTGAATAAAAATACAATTCAAACTTCCTGACTCCACGAAACGAAACAAACAACATAAGAATTCCTCATTCGCATTGCAGACAAAAAAAGAAAAACGTGATGTCTTTACAGGCCTACAATCCGTTTAGCTTAGTTGTTGTTATATAAAACATATAACACTGTAGAAAAAGTTCTACCTTAACTTTTTAAGTACTATTAACATGGATGTTTAAGTCATTTAAACTTAAATTACATTAAACTACATTGCATTAAATTAGACTTAAAAATTTTTGTTGAATCTAACTAGTAATATAATGACTTGTAAAAAAAGTTGAAAATTGCTTATAGCAATGTAAAAACATATGTCGTTAACTTATTGATCATATCTTTTTTACAGTGCACTAATATGCATAAATTGATGCGTTTAAATCACAGTAAGATGTATGATTATCATATAAGCGACATGACACATTGTTTTATATTCTAAATGAAGGCAAGAAAGAAATATTAATTAAATCACTCCTATAGATACATACATACATAGACATAACAAATATACTGATACTTTAAGAATCCTCAAGGGGAAATCCAGTCAGCAGAAAGAGTCAACAATACAGTACAATAAACAAACAATACAATCCAGAATTCACATAAGCTATATGAATTACTTACACAATTTTCCTTGTACAGTGACGTACAGGACACAAAACAGGGCAAAAGAGACAAGTGATCGCATTTTGCCGATTTTTTCAGAGAGAGCCAATGAGTATCCTTTACCTCTCAGGTCTACAGCAGTTAATATTGAAAGTAAAAAACCAGTAACCTTAAATGCACTGTCACCACCGACACAAGCACAGCCTCCAAGACGACAGGGAAGCCAATAGCAAAATTCATACAAGTTGTTGCTGGGTGGATTTGATCTAGGGAGGTTATACAGGCTGTGGCACTGGTCTGGTGGAAAACAGTCCCTTTGGAAATACCCTAATTTACCCAAACAATAATAAGACACCTCCCTCTTCTTCTTCATCAACAAAAACGATCCACCATTATGTAAACGCCATGAGCCAAAACAATTCAATAACCAATTGTTAGGTAAAGTAAATTGGCAAACATAGGCAATCGTAATATTATTTAAAAGAGCAAACGGTAGTGAAATGAGTTAAATTGCAAAAACTATTTAAAGCATTTTAATTGTAATAATTTTATAATTAAATTACAATACATTTTTACATATAAACTGAAAGACTGTATTTAGAAAAAAATAAATAAAAAAATAACAAATATATATATATATACAGTCATGTGAAAAAAGTATACCCTTTAGAATTCTATAGTTTTACGTATCAGAAGATAATAAAAAATCCTCTGGTCGTTAGCAGGTCTTAAAATTATAAATACAACCTGAGATGATGAACAACAAACTACACCTTGATTCTTTTCTTTTTCAGCCATTAAGTTGTAGATTTGCTGGTGTGCTTGGGATCATTGTCCTGTTGCACGACCCAATATCGACCAAGCTTTAGCTGTCGGACAGATGGTCACACATTTGACTCTAGAATACTTTGGTATACAGAGCAGTTCATGGTCGACTCAATGACTGCAAGCTGCCCAGCAAAACAAGACAAAAATCATCAACCCTTCATCAGCGTGATGGACAGTTTGTATCAGGTGTTTGTGCTGATATGCTGTGTTTAGCGCCTTATGGCCAAACATCTCCATGTTGGTCTCATCTGTCCAAAGGCCATTGTTCCAGAAGTCATGAGGTTTGTTCAGATGCAACTTTGCAAACCTAAGCCGTGCCGCCATGTTCTTTTTAGAGAGAAGAGGATTTCTCCTGGCAACTCTTCCAAACATGCCGTACTTGTTCGCTCTTTTTCTAATTGTACTGCCTTTAACATTTAACATGCAAAATGAGGCCTGTAGAGTCTGAGATGTAGCTCTTGGGTTTTTTTGCAGTTTCTCTAAGCAGTGCACGGTTTGACCTTGGGGTGAATTTGCTGGAACGTCCACTCCTGGGAAGATTGGCAACTGTCTTGAATGTTTTCAACTTGTGAATAATCTTCCTCACTGTAGAATGATGGACTTCAAATTGTTTGGAAAGGGCAGTGTAACCCTTCTCAGATTGATAGCAGCAACAATTGCTTCTCTAAGATCTTTGCTGATGTCTTTCCTCCTTGGTATTGCGTTAACACGCATCTGAATGCTCCAGACCAGCAAACTGCCAAAACTTCTGCCTTTATAGAGGTGATCACACTTTCTGATGATCAATTAATCAAAGACATTTGATTAGCAGCGCCTGACTGCTACTCACCCTCTTAATTCCTATGGAAGCCAGAAGAGTGTACTTATAAGTACTGTATGTCACACATGGCTTCTCCATTTTGGCCTAGTTTTTGTTAACAAATAATGATAGAGTATATCATGTCATGTTGTTCATCTGAGGTTGTGTTTACCTAATTTTAAAACCTGCCAAGGACCAGATGATTTTTTTTATTATATCCTGATATATAAAACCATAAAATTCAATCGGGTGTCCTTTCTTTTTCACTTTTACGCATGACAATTCTGCTGCAGGGAAGGTACAGTAGGGAAGTCCCCCTAGCAGATCTAGGCAGGTGGTGCTGGGGAAGGTGGAGGGCTAGGAAAATTCCAATGGCACTCTGCACTGAGTTGAGCCAGTTCGAAACAAAAATAAATAGGTTACGCAGATACAACAAACAGATCAATTGGCAAAAGCATCCGGCTTTAAGAGAATCAGCTGCTCCTAAGAGTTTCATGACTGAACTATATATATATATATATATATATATATATATATATATATATATATATATATATATATATATATATATATATATATATATAATTACCTTTTAAAAGTGAATAATTATGTTTCAGTACATGAATAATCAGTTTTGTGTATAACGAGTTTGTGATTTATGTCAAGCCCTATATATGCAGCAAAGCAGATTCTAATGTAATATTGTCCTTGATTCCCTAACATTTCTGTACGTCTATTACTGGGGAAAAGAACACTGTGAGAACATCACAATTCAGAAAAAGCAATTAATAAAAGTTTCTTTTTGGGGCAGAGTGCAAAGCGAATGCCTCAATCTGTAAATCTAAGACTGGTAAAAAAAAAATGCAGAGCTAAATAAAGCATCAGCCATAGGGATGTTGAAGTTATCCCTGTTCCTCTGGCTTTTGGGTTGTATGGAATATAGCGGTGAGCCAGAGCAATAAAGAAACGCATATGAATTGTGGCTTGGCTTGGATGCCAGATTCCCTGCCACAACATTCTTCATCTCAGTCTCTATGGATACTAAGCACAATATTATGACACTGTGCTTTGTGTTGATCTGTAATCCAATGTATTAAACTGCTGGGAAAAAATGTCTAAAACTCTACTTTATGCACTTTTTGTGCTGTCTGCTTTGGAAGTGCTTTCACTTTAAGTTCAAAAGTGAAGGATGTTTCCTTGTGCGTTGGTTTGTTTGGGCAATTGAATGAAACCAAAGCAGATTTACCAGCCTGGGCACATTCAGATTTGCCATCTTTGCCTTCTGATAAATAGTTAGAATACTGCAAGTCGATAGATAGAAAGATTCAAGTCAGTTTAATGTCATTTAAGTTTAAATGACTTAAACAAAAAAGTTGATAGTACTTATAAAGATTTTTTTTCCCCCGTTCATATAAATCTATGTGTGTACTTGCCACTTGGTTTCATATTTATATTTTTTAAATGAACTTTATTTGAGTGCTGCTTAAGTGTTCAAATACATTTGGAGCCACTGTATAAACAAAAAGTGAAAGTAGATTCCCAGGCTTGAACAAAGCTTGATCTCCGAGAAATCATGTGATAAAGTCTGTTTTGTTTTTTGTATTGTAGCCTACCTACGTTATGTTACATATACGGAAGTAAATCTAGAGAACAACTATTGCCCAATATTGGCTCTATATCCAAATCGAAAATGAAAATTGTAAATGAACATCACCTGATAATCGAGTGGGGGTTTTGTTGTTGTTGTTTGGTATTTGTGGTTAAACACTCAAACTTGTACTTCTGTAGATCTCAAAATATAAGGCATGCTTGCAATTGCACATTTTGTCCCACTAGCTGTCAGCATTGTACCAGCATTTCAGGTGAAACTGAAGACATGCACAGAATGAAATTGAAGTCAGGCAGTGAAAACTGAGTTTGAACTGAACATACCTACCTCAGATTTAGATGGGTTTATTTCATTGAGTCACAAACCTTTATATAAAACAAGCTCATCATAAAGCTATAAAATCTAATGATTGACTTGTTCAAGTGACATCCAGCACACATCATGTGACAAATATATATTTCTTTCCCCATCAAAGTCTATCCAATTTTTAGTTAATGTCCCTCTCCAGTAACTGAAGATCAATTAGCAGCCTTTAGTTAATGTAAAACAGAGGAAGCCATGATTCTCTGCTCAGATAGACGTTCACTCAAACGTAACACCACCTTGTTTCGACTCATTTTGCACCTGTCTCATTTTTCATGTCTCTATCTAGAGTGCACCACAAATCTTGAGAGTTTGCGGTGTAGCCGACTGGGAGTGTGGTTCAAGCATGTGGTAGCGTTCACAACCTCATAAAGGCTGCAGACAGAGACCATAACAAAACCATCAGCCTTTATAGGAGGGATTTTACTGTCTGCAATGACAATAGAGGCGCACTTTTAGTCTGTCTGTACATAAATACAGTTCTTTTCACTGCAAAAGAAAAAAGAAAGAAAAGAAAAAAGAAGTCTAGACTTCTTGCACAGCGGTCACAAACCTGCTTAGTGTCTTACAAATAAACATTCCAAAAGGGGAGATGTCATAATAAAACCATTTTGGGTTCCCAAATAACCAGAATCCCGCCTGCACGTGCTATCGGAAATACCGTAATGAATGCACCCTCTCAAGTTTTATTTACTAGTACTACTAAGAAGCTTGGGGATCATTTTGATAGGCCCCCAGACGGCCCAAAGTGGCATGTTGTTACCTATGGTTGTTACTAGTTTCTGTTTTTAAAAATGTAATAATTACTGTAAATAATGAGTTTAATGAGTTTCCATGAATTAGATGTACATTTCAGACAGCTTTGATTTTATTAAAACCTATAGGTTAGTTGAGTGAAACCACATATGACATATCTTCAATTAAAATATGGATCATTAAATATGTAAATATTCATATGCCTGAACATAAGTCACAGAATCATTTTACCTTCCAGATGAATCTCTTTTACTGGGATTCTGCTTTGTCTGTCATTGATTATTCAATTATTCAACCAAACTGTCAAAATTCAATTTTAAACAGAATAGTTGATTTAGCATGGCCTCTTTAAATAATTTGACATTTTGTTCTAGAACTACTAAATTAGCATATGTTTCTATTTATTTCCTATAATAACACATTGGGTGATGCCTCATCATCTTCCACATGCTAAACTTATATCTAAATATTTTACCATTTAAAAGTAAATGCGCATTGTTCTTAAAGGGATAGTTCACCCAAAAAATGAAAATTCTCTCATCATTTAAAATTAGTTGATTTGACAAATGATAAAAAGTTGTGGGGGAAGATACCCCCCTTAAAACATGTTGTTCCAAACCTGTATCCAAATTTTTCCTTTGCTGAACACAAAAGAAGATATTTTGAAGAATGTCAGTAACCAAACAGTTGATGGACCTCACTGACTTCTATTGAATTTTTTTCCAAGTCAGTGTGGTCCATCAACTGTTTGGTTACCCATATTCTTCAAAATATCTTCTATGTTCCGCAGAATAAAGAAATTCATACAGGTTTGGAACAACATGAGGGTGAGATGAGGACCAAATTTAAATTTTTGGGTGAACTATCCCTTTAAGGGGGGTATCTTCCCCCATGTTACCCTACTATTTGCCTGAAATTTCAGAATCGTCAGCAAGCTGACAATCTAGATATTGCAGTGAATGTTTATACATTGTAAACAATTATTTTCATCATTTGTTATCGCAACTTTTTATCATTTGTCAAATCAACTAATTAATGGGGTTCAGATAACATAATATTATGAGTTTCTGTTTATTAAACCAATCTCCCTTGTTGTATTAACTCAAATTTTCCATTTTCAATTAACTCACAATTTGAAGGCAACCAGGTAACTTACTTTTTTAAGTTAAACCAACAATATATATATTTTTTTTTACAATGTATGATTGTCCACGAATGGGACACTACTATTTATTCAAAATTAAATATCTTTACATTTTGGCTTTAATAAGATTTCCTCAAGAAACAAGAAGAATAAACCTGGTTTTCTCCATGATTCCTATTCTTTCCGACAACAAAGCTCGTAATCACGCCTTCAGAAGGTGGGAAGTAGGACATTTCCGATAGTACGTGAAGGCAGCATTAGAAGAATAATTTTTTCCTAAGTGAAGAAACTTTTGTGCAATTGAAAGGTTCCATGAATGTTAAAGGTTATTCATATGGAACTGCTAATAAAAGAACCTTTATTTTTAAGAGTAGCCTAGCCAGTGCTAAATCTTAAATATCTCTCCTTGATTTTACGCCATGTTTTAAAAGGTTAAAATATCCTAAAACGTTCTGCTTATTTCCAAGTTTAAATCAGATTTTGAATCCCAGATTTTAATTGTCAGACTGTTGGACCGCACTGTGTACATCGTCTCCTAGTTTATGGGACAATGTTGCAGCTAAACCAACGGAAAGTAGTTTTATTACATGGTTTTGTTGTTGCTATAAGTGATGGAATGCAATCAAACATTTGTCGTGGAATTCTTGGAGTTACTCTAGAATTCCCAGACTTCCCGGTCGGTTCTATTAGCGCTGGGAATGAAAGCCAGATTCTGTAGTACAGGGTGGTTTAGAGAGATGGAGGGAGGGAGGTTCCAGCCATGCGGTTTGGTCTCCCCGCCAAGACTGTGCTTCATTAAAATGAGGTCATTTACAGAGCCAGGAAGGAAAGGGAAAGAGAGGGAGCGAAGGAATGAGACAGGCGAGTGAAAAGAGAGATAGACCCATTGAGGGAGGAGGCGGTAATGGAGGCGAGTTGGGTGGCGGGTGGAGGGGGGCTGGCAAAATGAAACCAAGATGAGTCACAGAGACCAAGAACAAGAAAGAAAGAGGGAGAGGAGGAAAGGGAAATCGTTCCTCGATGACTGTGCGAGTGCGGCCGGATTGTGCGGAGCGGCACGCGAGCTCACGGTGCGGGTGACGGCGGGATGAGTCAGGACCGCCGGCGTGAGTCAGTGACACTCGGGTCAGACACACCCTCAAACAGAAGCGCACAAACACTGATCAGTCATACAGAGTAAACAAACACATATTCATGCAGCCTGGTGCACTAAGTAGAACGCACTGCTTGAAAACCATTCATAAATACACACTAACATGGAAAATCATACTCATATTTATGTAGCAGTTAAAAACAGTTTAATGGTCTTACACGCCTAAATGACACACTGAGGTTTCACTCTATGGTTCTAAAATCTATACTTTTATATAGTTTTGCAAATAACTGCATATTTAACTAGCAACTGATCTCCATTTTTATGTCTCTTATATCACCATGCGCATAAATATTTGGTAACACTTTATTTTTTACAGTGTCCCTGTTACACATTCTACATGTAGTTACTATATAGTAATAACAGTCAATTATGCATAGTTACATGCAACTAACCCTAAACCAAACCATAACCCTAATTATATGGTATAAGTACATGCAATGAATTACTATTACTTAATTGTATTATTATACTGTAACAAGGACACCTTAATATAAAGTGGGTTACTCTTTATTTGAAGGTGTCATTGTTAGTGTAATAGAACTAATATTAATGAACTACAAGTGCTTACTTTAGGATTAGGGTTTAGTTGGGGGTTAGTTGCATGTAATTATGCATAATTTACTGTTATTACTATGGTAAGTACATGTAACATGTAACAAGGACACTGATACCAAATAAAGTGTTACCCAATATTTTGTTTACATTTATTTATTTTTTGGTAATGTGATTATCCCTTACATGAACACAATCTGCTGCAATAGAAAAACACAAATAATAATAAAATAATAATAAACAGTGTATTTTACATAACTTTAGATTATTTATTTAAAATATAATAATTTTAAATTACACTGTAAAAAAAATCCCCGTAAAATATACGGTAAAAAAACGGCAGCGGTGGTTGCCAGAACTTTACCGTAAAAAAAATACGGTAGAAACATTTGAGATTTTACGGGATGGCACTTAGTTTATTAAGTGTTTATTTTATAGTTTAGTCTATTTTACAGTTAAAAAACATTAATTTAAAGGTTTATATTGTAATAATTACCTGTACACTATAAAAAATTTACGGTAAAAAGAACGTATTTCATTAATTGAAATAATGTTAAATGACCAACCTTTTGAAATACTAATATCTGTTATGTACCTTGGATACTGACAACCACCAATCACAGAGGTGATGAGAGTCACATGATGAATCAAAGCTCATCACAAGCAGCTGTTCGAAGGACAATATTAATATGTAGCAGGTGCGCAGTGTCATTCACACAAACACTAAACACCATCATGGTAACACACATAACATTTTTAAAAAGCAATAAACATTAATTTAACAACATTAGATGGAACATAAAACCCTAATGTACATAACTGATTAGAAAAAAATAAGAAGAAACACAGTTATTTCAACGAAAATACATCAAATGCGAAGTGTCACGCAGGGAATTCTGGGAATGTCAATTTACGGTTCTTCACTGTAAATTACACAACGACTAGTTCGTTTTCACTTCCAAAAACTGAAAAATGTAACGGTATTTTACAGTAAAATTTAATTAAATGTAAGGTTAGATCTATTACAGTTATTCACTGTATATAGTACGGAAACTTTCTGTTAGTCAATTAACTGTCTTTTATCGTTAAAATCATGATCATTTTTTACAGTGTTTTTTGAAAAAACGATGCAGTATTTTAACAATAAATAATTATAATAAATGATAAAATTAATGACAGTTATTTAAATATATCTTCCAAATTATAGGGAGATGTCTATTACACACACACACACACACACACACACACACACTAGCAGCTTATAGCATCTAGCAACAGTATTCTCACACACTCAGTTTAAACAGGTCCCAACACAAACAGACAGTCGACTCACTTGGAATGACACCCACACACATAAACCCACAGCCACCCACTCGTTCCATTCATCCCGTCCACGCTTCCACCTCTCCACACGAACACACGCCCACCTTGAACGCAGCCCACGCTGATCTCCGGCACGGATTCGGTGACGGCCGGCCTCTGACACACACAGGCTGGGGGAAACCAGACACGGTCACATCCGCAGGCAGGATTACACACCCTGAAGTTTTGATGTCCAGTGTGACTCATTCCTATAAACAGACACTTCTGGAAGAGGATCGTGTGTTGGAGGGCCATTCAAAGTCTACAGACATCTCACCACTGTAGAATCGAGTGTACATATGTGTTGCTGACTCACCTCGATTTGAACTGTTTTGGTCTTTGAAGGCTTGAATGAAGCCAAGGTGGTCCAAATGTGCTGAGACGGACCTGATATGAAGACTTCATGCACTATCAATAAACCATTTGGAGGAATGTCATCTTAAAGGAACACTCCACTTAAAAAAAAAAAGGGTTCATTTTCCAACTCCCCTAGAGTTAAACAGTTGAGTTTTACCGTTTTTGAATCCATTCAGCCGATCTCTGGGTCTGGCGGAAGCACTTTTAGCATAGCTTAGCATAGATCATTGAATCTGATTAGACCGTTAGCATCTCACTCAAAAATGACCAAAGAGTTTTAAATATATTTCCTATTTAAAACTTTACTCTTCTGTAGTTACATCGTCTACTAAAGCCCTATTTGCATGGGATTGGTATTATCTGGGGACATTGTGTGATTTAGAAATGCTTATTTTCTTTTTAATAACGTTTGATAACGTTTTTGTGTTTTTCATTAAGAATAATATTGAACACGCCTTTCAAGCAATTCGCTCCCTAATTGGCTCTAATTCTTAAAGTGCACAGCCGCACAGGCATTTATAACGGTGCCTCCATTCTTCGCGAAACATGGATAAAAATGCGCACAGGAAACAAAAACCTTGCAAAAATGATATACGACCCTCCAAATCCTGGCCAAATCACAGAGATGCCGATTCGCACGGGACTAATATTATCACAGGACATTCTGTGTTTGGGGAAATATGGTAGGTCATTCGTGGGGGAAGTTTTACTTTACAAATACAGACATGGCCGATTCGCACGGGATTAAGATCACAGACAACCTCTGCAATTATTACATATTACTAGAGGTCACTGGGTAATACTAATCGCGTGCGAATAGGGCTTAAGACCGACGGAAAATTAAACGTTGTGATTTTCTAGACCGATATGGCGAGGAACTATACTCTCATTCCTGCGTAATAATCAAGGAACTTTGCTACCGTACCATGGGTGCAGCAGGCGCAATGGCGACTAGTGCTGGGGACTATTTTCAGGCGCTGCGTAATATCATTGCACCTGCTGCACCCATGGTACAGTTCCTTGATTATTACGCAGGAATGAATGAGAGTATAGTTCCTAGCCATATCGGCCTAGAAAATTGCAACTTTTCATTTTCCGTCGGTCTTAGTACACGATGTAACTACAGAAGAGTCAAGTTTTAACCCGGAGATCGGCTAAATGGTCTCGAAAACGGTAAGACTCAACTGTTTAACTGTAGGGGAGTTGGAAAATGAGCCTATTTTCAAAAATAGTGGAGTGTTTCTTTAAGTACACAGCTTAAAGCAGCTTCTATCTATCTATCTATCTATCTATCTATCTATCTATCTATCTATCTATCTATCTATCTATCTATCTATCTATCTATCTATCTATCTATCTATCTATCTATCTATCTTTCTATCTTTCTATCTATCTATCTATCTATCTATCTATCTATCTATCTATCTATCTATCTATCTATCTATCTATCTATCTATCTATCTATCTATCATCTATCTATCTATCTATCTATCTATCTATCTATCTATCTATCTATCTATCTATCTATCTATCTATCTATCTATCTATCTATCTATCTATCTATCTATCTATCTATCTATCTATCATTTTCAATAGGGCTTATTGAATAGTCAAGATTGTAAGGGCCAATTTTAAATGGTCCTGCAGTGCACATTCATCTTTAAAAGTACGACATGTTTAAAACAACTACTCGTTTACACTTCTACATAATTATGAGGCAAATGGAAAATATGCTAATATTTGAAAAAGCTTACACGTAAGATTATAATGTGATATCTGGGTGTAAGGATTACATGGAAAAGCATGAAATGGGATTTATAAGGATCTGAGGCGGATAGCTGAGTCTGCGCCAGTGCTACAACAGCTGCACTCAGACACACAAGAGAGAACAGGAAGTGTGTTTTATTTGCTCAGCAGAGTGGACGGACATCCTTTAGTGTGGAAGATACAAGAAACGAACAATTATGTGCCACTCACCTCATATAGAGAGAGAGAGCGGAAAAGAGAGAGGCTGCATCCGAAAATGCACTTCTGTATCTGACAAAAGAAGTATATCTGAATTCACAGTACTCATAAAAGAGTAAGCAAAAAGTACCTGGATGACCTACTTCTTCCGGCGAGATTCTGAAGTGTGCATAGACAGTTTACTATCCAATGAGTTCACGGGAGAGATTTGTGAATGGCAGTGAAGCGACGCAACCGCAACTGACACTGGTAGGTCATATAGATAATGACAACATGCAGGGTTGCCAGGTTTTCACAACAAAACCTGCCCAATTACTACTCAAAACTAGCCCAAAAACAAGCCCAATCGCGTTTCAGGGGGTCTTCTCTTCGCATTTGGGGGGTAAAATATGTGTTTTTTTGGCATGGTTGCCTACTAAAATTCGCATACCCGGGGCTAAATATCACATAATTGGGGTCGCTTCAACCCGCGGACATGAAAAACAGCCCGCGGCAACAGTGTTGAAGGAAAACCGCGGACTTGGCAACGCTGACATGGCCAATGTAGTACGTCCGGTGTAGTGACAATTGTAGTACTACAATTCAGGTTGATTCTTTTTTTTGCTAAAGGGTGTTTGTATTAGTCTTCGCACGAGCGCTTTGTAAACACGGGGGCGGTACTTCTGCCTACATCTAGTGTGACGTTTCCAATGTGATTACGTAATTACTGGCGCGCCAAAGGGCAGCGCAAGATGAGCACTTTAGGTTAAAAAGTATATATATATATATATATATATATATATATATATATATATATATATATATATATATATATATATATATATATATATATATATATATATATATATATATACAGTATATAGTATATATATATATATCACTGTATATATATATATATATATATATATATATATATATATATATATATATATATATATATATATATATATATATATATATATACAGTGAGGAAAATAAGTATTTGAACACCCTGCTATTTTGCAAGTTCTCCCACTTAGAAATCATGGAGGGGTCTGAAATTGTCATCGTAGGTGCATGTCCACTGTGAGAGACATAATCTAAAAAAAAAAAATTCCAGAAATCACAATGTATGATTTTTTAACTATTTATTTGTATGATACAGCTGCAAATAAGTATTTGAACACCTGAGAATAATCAATGTTAATATTTGGTACAGTAGCCTTTGTTTGCAATTACAGAGGTCAAACGTTTCCTGTAGTTTTTCACCAGGTTTGCACACACTGCAGGAGGGATTTTGGCCCACTCCTCAACACAGATCTTCTCTAGATCAGTCAGGTTTCTGGCCTGTCGCTGAGAAACACAGAGTTTGAGCTCCCTCCAAAGATTCGCTATTGGGTTTAGGTCTGGAGACTGGCTAGGCCACGCCAGAACCTTGATATGCTTCTTACAGAGCCACTCCTTGCTCATCCTGGCTGTGTGCTTCGGGTCATTGTCATGTTGGAAGACCCAGCCTCGACCCATCTTCAATGCTCTAACTGAGGGTTGGTTGTTCCCCAAAATTTCGCAATACATGGCCCCGGTCATCCTCACCTTAATAAAGTGCAGTCGCTCTGTCCCATGTGAAGAAAAACACCCCGAAGCATGATGCTACCACCCCCATGCTTCACATGGTGTTCTTGGGATGGTACTCATCATTCTTCTTCCTCCAAACACGTTTAGTGGAATTATGACCAAAAAGTTATATTTTGGTCTCATCTGACCACATGACTTTCTCCCATGACTCCTCTGGATCATCCAAATGGTCATTGGCAAACTTAAGACGGGACTGGACATGTGCTGGGTTAAGCAGGGGAACCTTCCGTGCCTTGCATGATTTCAAACCATGACGTCTTAGTGTATTAACAACAGTAACCTTGGAAACGGTGGCTCTTTTCAGGTCATTGACCAGCTCCTCCCGTGTAGTTCTGGGCTGATTTCTCACCTATCTTAGGATCATTGAGACCCCACGAGGTGAGATCTTGCATGGAGCCCCAGTCCGAGGGAGATTGACAGTCATGTTTAGCTTCTTCCATTTTCTAATGATTGCTCCAACAGTGGACCTTTTTTCACCAAGCTGCTTGGCAGTTTCCCCGTAGCCCTTTCCAGCCTTGTGGAGGTGCACAATTTTGTCCCGAGTGTCTTTGGACAGCTCTTTGGTCTTGGCCATGTTAGTAGTTGGATTCTGACTGATTGTATGGGGTGGACAGGTGTCTTTATGCAGCTAACGACCTCAAACAGGTGCATCTAATTTAGGATAATACATGGAGTGGAGGTGGACATTTTAAAGGCAGACTAACAGGTCTTTGAGGGTCAGAATTCTAGCTGATAGACAGGTGTTCAAATACTTATTAGCAGCTGTATCATACAAATAAATTGTTAAAAAATCATACATTGTGATTTCAGGATTTTTTTTTTGTTTTGATTATGTCTCTCACAGTGGACATGCACCTACGATGACAATTTCAGACCCCTCCATGATTTCTAAGTGGGAAAACTTGCAAAATAGCAGGGTGTTCAAATACTTATTTTCCTCACTATATATATATATATATATATATATATATATATATATATATATATATATATATATATATATATATATATATATATATATATATATATATATATATATATATATATATATATATATATATATATATATATGTGTTTTTTTTTTTTTTTTTTTTTTAAATGACTGATCGTTTCGCTAGATAAGACACTATTCCTCAGCTGGGATCGTGCAGAGCCTCTGAAGCCCTTTGAAACTGCATTTATTTTGACCTTCAACATTTTGGTTGCCATTTGGTTGTGTGGTGAAAAATCCTGAAACGTTTTCCTAAAAAAACTTGATTTCTTTTCCACTGAAGAAAGAAAGACATGAACATTTTGGATGAGATGGGGTAAGTAAATTATCAGGAAATTTTCAATTTGAAGTGAACTAATTCTTTAATACAGTGTATACTTTTTTTCCTTGATTTATCCCGAAAGAATGGAAGTGAAATGTGACAACATGACCCATAGGTGTTATGAGGGGCACAATGTAACATAACCAAGTGACAGCTTGAATTGTTATCTGATAGAATCAAAGAAATATCCAAGACAAACTAAAATATTTTGACAATAAAATACAATTATTCACTTTTTGATATAAAATAATGGCATTTTTTTAATAATTAAAAATAAACGCATTTTTGAGTTTGACAACAAACACACCGCAAAACACAGCTACAGCATAGTTAAAAACATAATAATAATTAATCATTTCTGAACATGGACTTTTTTCTCATGGTTTCTCAATAGAATTCATAAAAGTATAGAATATAATAGCGTAGTTCTAATAGGGCCCATTGTAACGCGGTGTGACAACATGCCCCGCCTGCACAATTGGGATTTAAACCCCGGCTCGTGTCTTCAGCTGGTTAGATCAGCATTAAAGAACTATCTCAACTGTTAAATAACAGATATAAGATTAAAATAATATCAGACTTCTCTAATTTTATATAAACACAAAAAACAGAGACGAAAAATTTACGCAAGTAGGAAGTTTACTTCTGCTATGGTTAAATAAATGTTCAGTGATATCATCCAAAGAGTTTTTAAATTTTGGTGCAATTTTTTCTCTATATAATATTGATATGGCAACTAGTAAATACACTAAGCTTCGTCATGCTGGCATGTGTGGAAAGTTTTAAACCATGCGTGTTAAAACTAACCCCACGTTATGTTGTGCCCCGCGCTCCCCTACATTAGAATGAATAGAGAGGAAAACTATCACAACTTCCATTTCATGCTGACTTTGAGCGTATTTTACTACCCATATGGCAATTTTAAGCAAAATTTACTATGGTTATTATTGAGTTGCAAGGTCTTTAGACGTGCATGTAGATGTTACCTAATAAATTAAGTGTAAGTAAAGCATATTTTTGTCCGAGGCCTTGTCCCTGAACAGCTGGATGATTGTTAATGAGAGAGCAGGAAAGAGGAGGGAAACACTCTCACACAAAGGCAGACCCTCTTTACACGGAAAAGAGGAAGAGGTGGCAAGACCACCTCTGAACGTGGTTGTGGTAGCAGTGAACTCCCTCTCCACCCAATCCTCCCTCCCTCTACGTGGGTCAATCTGGCGGAATTACTGAGCAGCTTGACGATGAGAGCTGGCACTAACAACCAAATCCTCAGCACTCTGGTGGGTTGGGGCACATATAGCCGAGGTGAGTTGGGGGGGGTTGCACAAAGGAGGGGTGTGAGTGAGGCGCCCTGTCAGAGTGCACAGAATGGCGGGACTTTGAAGTGGGGGCCGCCGTCCCATTCACAGAGTCTGCTGCGGAGCAGAGGTCAGGGGCTCCAGGGTGGGCTACGTGTCCCCCGTGAGTACACCAAAGAACGGGAGTTAAAGAGATGTTTTGGAATTGGGAAGAGGGGGAGAGCCTGTGGAAGAGGAACAGGGAAGGGAGGGAGGAGGGAAAAAAGCAGTCCTTCTAAATTCTGTAACATTGTGTACCTTGAAGCTCTATGCATAGCCTGTGTGTTTTTGAATGGGCAGCCCCACTGTCCTGCCCTAAAACAATCTGTGACACGTATTTTAGTGTATGTTTGCTTTAAGGAAGGAATTAGGGTCCCTTGACATTAACACCCGACAAAATGCAGGTGGAGTTCAGCAGTCACTCCTTCTAGCCACTTTGGTGGGTTGAATTTTATATATAATATATACATTTTTCAAGTGTAGTCTGGCATCTAGTCAAGGGCATCTGAAATAATAAACTAAATGCAATATAGTGTTGTCAAAACTATCGATACTGAAATATCTGAAATGCTTCCAATACTCATTTTCAGCTGCGCTTTTTTCTCGCTCTCTCGTCTCTGTGACAGCGAGTTGACACACAAACCCGCCTCCCCTTATGCTTTTTTCATTTGCTCCGGGTGAAAATTGTTGGT
This sequence comes from Gobio gobio, assembly GCF_949357685.1. Taxonomy (NCBI): domain Eukaryota; kingdom Metazoa; phylum Chordata; class Actinopteri; order Cypriniformes; family Gobionidae; genus Gobio; species Gobio gobio. The sequence continues at coordinate 14,788,306 of NC_137101.1, forward strand.
GTTATTGGGCTTGGTTAATTTCAGCGTGGGACTGCGTGCATTGCACATCATTTTACTCATTTCCACAGATCTTGTGCTCACTCCCAAAGTGCGTGCACATAAAGCTGCCACTCAGTAATTTAGTTCTTTTTAGTCAAATACACACAAGATAATGTAAAAATGTCGGTCTTGGCGAGTATTTGAGTAAACACAGTCAGTTATGTTTTATGTCCCAGAACTCTCAGTGCTGGGTTGTGTCAGGAAGGGCATCCAACGTAAAATGTGTGTGTGAAGTGGACTCTTAGGAAATAATAGGAAGATGATGACAGTCAGTTATGTTTTAAGTGAATGTAAACAGCTGAGAAAGAAAACGCATGTGTAACAGTATAATGGATCAGTGCGTCAGGGTTTAAAGCGAAAGCAGCCTAATATACCTACTGCCAAATTATGAGATAATATAAAAAATATCTATATGGCATTTTTTTCCCCATGGTATCGATATCAAAATTGTGGCCAGTGAAAATGCTGAGTGGCTAATAAGGTTCCTAATAAAATGTGCGCTAAGTAACTTTTACCCATAAAAAAAGAATGGTGCTTCAGTTTTAAAACAATGTACACTTACATCAGATGAAGACTTGTGCGAACCTTACCGCACCTTTAAAGTTGGCATGAAATGAAGTTGTGATAGTATTTTCTTCCCTATTGTGATGTATATCGGCTTTTCGAACAAGACAGATGTAGGACGGGCCTTGATTTTGTTCTTTGGGAATTGATTGAAAACAACTGGATATTCATATTCAAAGAGAGACGGGGAATTTGAATGAAGGTACAATATAGGACTTTGCAAGTTCGAGAGTTTCTCGTAAGGACTGAAAAGTCTCCCATGCAGATTTCGCTCACATTCAAGTTAATCAAGAAAGCTGCTGGGTTAGAAAGTGACTTCTCTTTGAGCAGTGCATCATGCCTCGGTACGCCATTGACAATGAACCCCTTTTTGCCCGTAAAATTTCACTGAAACCGCTGTGACTGCAACTTAAAAGGCGATTTCACATTGACAAAAAAAGATCTAATTGTCAGTAGTGTCCATCTAGTAATGCTCACACAGAAATCTATTTCAAATCAATCTCTTTTTTTTATGGTCTACGCAGCAAAAACGGCCCAAAGAACATAAATCCGATGCAGATATTGTGTGGGGATTTTTTTTACCCTCAAAATCACACAGATTCCTATTGAAATGACTGGATTTCGTCCGCAACCTTTCAACGAGCAATGGTAAACTTGACCACATCATAACAGAGATCAGTAGCGCCATGAGCAGAGCTCAACTTCGTGCAAATGAGTAGCGAAACAATGGGAGTACAGACAGTGATTCACATACCATGAGGAAACGCCTCAAATCAAATGGATTCTGAGTGTTTTTGTTTATTTGGTTAATATTAGTATTTTAATCAGTCAGTGTGGACAGGGCTTCAAAGAACTGAAGGTACCTTGAATGCATTGTAAATATCTGCGGAATCCAAATCCATAGATGCAAAGGAGACGTGGTTGTATGAAAACATGTTTTGCTACAGATGACATTTGTATAAAGCATGCAGTGTTAATATTGACTTCATACACAACAATGATCACAGGCACCTTTTTTTTATTGTGCTGAATAAAGAGGTGGATATGTATAAAGAGGACTTTTTTTCTAATACGTTTCTTTTTTTGTCCTTTTTTTTAAAAACAAGCAAGCATTTTAAGTGAAATCACAAACAGCAATACTAAGTGAAACAGCCATAATTGTTAGAAAACAAGTTATATCAAGTGAAGAAAGCTGAGAGAGTAACCACCTAGTGATACTTTTCCATCTCCACAGCTGCAGAAATGACAAAACATTGCATAATGTAAGACGTTTTAAAAACAAGTCAAATTGTCCAGTCTCACCTAACTTGTGACTGAGAGGCAGAGAGGTACAGTCTTATAAAAAATCCCCCCCGAAACACACAAAAATAAACTATGAATATATATTTTATTTATATATAAATTTAAAACTTTACGCCGTTCTCTCTGGACTCAGGCACCTGAATTTAAGCAGATAGTAAGTTTGAAAAATGAGGTAACAGGAGGCCCTCTTGGAGGTAGAAAAGTGTATTCGATTGTACTAGAACATGTTGTCATGAAAACACAACTTCATCTTCATTAAGACACCCAGAGCTGAAAGCACATGAACAGTGGCTCCTGTGGATACACATTCAAACCAACGTAGGAAGCATACGAGCACAATGCCAAGCTTCGGGAGGGATGAACGCGGTGCACACAAAGACAGATCGCTCCGCTAAAACAGTGCCATTATACGCCGATCTAATGAAAACGACCTCAAAACAGCGTCCACTGCCGAGGTCGAGCCAAGACACGCCGTCCTTCCACTTAAGCAAGCGACTGTTTCATCTGTTGAACTCGTAGGAGAGTAAAGAAGCGGTCCGAAAACTGACACTTTTACAAGAACTGTAACCATTTAGGTAGTAGCATTACAGTGTTTGAGCAACGTTTAATGTTGGTTTGTGGCAAAAGCCAAGCTGCCGCATATAAAGACGGTCATTACATGCCATTGTAAGTTCAAGGGGCATGCCAACAGTTCTATTAGCTTCCTCTGAGGCTCTACCTCAGGCCCAGTTGAGAGGTTTTCATGGTGACAAGCTGAAAAGGTGTATTCTTTCACTACATAAGCATTACATATACATCTGTTTGAACCATATAACAAAGAAAAGAAAATCACATTTGTGTAAAGTACACAAAAAAAAAACCCCGCTAATCAAGTATATCTACTAATTTTTCAAAAACATATTCATATATGCAATATACAAAACCCGAACATATTTTTTCAAACCTGAAAGAGCGTTTCAAGTTTCTTTTCTTTCTTTTTTTTTTTCCTGTGATTTGTATTTTTTTTTTGTGTGTGTGTGTTGTGTTAAGTCGCTTTCTTAGCCGTCTTCTCCCTCAGCTGAACTAAGATGAAACAAAAATCAGATTTAAAACGTTTGTAAAACAGGATCTTGTGCAGTCCTAAAGTCTTTTTCGGTACACATCATTGAAATCCGTACTGAAAGAAACCAGGCAAAAAAAAAAAATCTTTCCGTTTTCAAGACTGGAGGTAGGTAATTGTCAGCTGATTATTAGTCCATTTTTATCCTTTTTTCTTTTCTTTTTTTTTTGAGGTACATATCTGAATAGTACATAGGAAACTAAAACTAGAAATTCAGAGCAATAGTGGAGAGGGAGAAAAAAAAAAAAGGAGAAATCCATTCGCAACAATATCATTTAGTGTCATACAAGCACTTGATCCTTAGAAACCATTGAGTAAATCAGTACAAAATATATATTCAAGTTAAAAATGTAAAACAGACATCCCAGCTGCAGAGACAGAGTGTCTAGTTACAAATGTCAGATATATGCTAATGTGAAAAAAAGAAAATTAACTAGAACAAACAGTACTTTTTTCCCTTAGCTGCATGATTAGTTCTACATATGACTACAAACAGACCTCAGAATTCAGTTAATACCTGCCCGACTCTCACAAAAAACATTTTGCAGAGCGTTCGCCTGGTTCGTTTTCAACATTGGCACTCGCTGCCATCCCCTGCTTTGTAATGAGAACTCTACAGCAGCGCGCGTCTTATTTCGAGCTGGTTTGCTGGTTGAAGAAATCAGAGGTAGTTTTGAAACGGTGTGGAGATATTGCATTGGTGACAGCGCTGGCGTACTTTAAAATCCGCCGAATACCGTTCGACGCCGTCGCTGCGATTCAGGTATTTTTGTGTGTAATGAGGTAAAGTGTGGTTTTGTTCCTGTGGTTTGGGTGTTTCTTGAGGTTTAGGTCTTGACTGAGTCGATCAATTTCCCTTACGCTGAATTTGTCAGAAAATTATGTTCTTAAAGCTATGCCATACAAGAAAATCAAAACACAATTATGTACACGTATGTTAATTATGCAAAGCCGAAGTCGCGAAGGTATGTACAGTAGAACTACTGTTCTGTAGTAATGCTAAAAACCGTCTCCCACCGAGACATTTCATGTTCGCAGTAATCAGTTTGAAAAAAAAAAATCACCACCAAGGACACGAGGGATATGGATTTGATACTAAAGGGGTAATTCACCCCAAAATAAACATTCTGTCATTATTTACTCGTTCTAAACCCAAGTAACACGAGTTATGTAATCGGATTACTTTTTTAAAGTAACTAGTAAAGTAATGCACTTAATATTTGAGTTACTGTTTCAAATAAGCAACGCAAGTCACTTTGTTTTCCCATTTATTGACTGACACCTCTCTTGACCCTATTTTGAGAGAAATTGGGAGTAAGTTGCACAGGCGCTATGTGCGCTTTTGGTGTCAAAAGGGAAATTATTATTTCACTTTTGGGGCCAGAATTACTGAACAGGGCAAATCATCACGAGAGCGCAAAAACAAAAAAATACTTTTTTACTCAAATACATTTTTCAAATATATGTAGCCTACTTTATCAGTGTTTTTCTTTGGAAAACTTTTACTTCACTACATTCCAAAGCCTAATGTTGAAATTTTTACTTCATTACAAACTACAAGTTTTTCACTTTCTTACTTGTACTCAAGTGAAACTTTGAATTACTTTTACTTGAGTAAAAGTAAGAAAGTACTACATTTTTAATGTAATTAAGTATTAAATGGTAGTCAATATGAAATGTAGTGCAGTAAAAAGCACAATATCATGCTTTGGAATGTTGTGAAGTGAAGTTTTCCAAAGAAAAACACTCTGATTAAGTACAGACACTTGAAAAATGTACTTAAGCAGAGTAAAAATACTTCACTACTGTCCGCCTCTGGTCTACTGATGACGTACAAACGAAAGAACACAGACGCAGCCGGATTATTTCCGTAATGACCAACGCAATATACCAAGAGCAGCGCAAATTAGCGTCTGGTTTAAGACATTAAAAGGCATTAAATAATGGCGCAAATACCAGTAATTTGACTTGCGCAAACCTTAGTAAATCACCTCGCATGATTATATTAAATACTCTCCTCCCATAAATTTTGCATCTGAAAGGGAAACTCCTACAAATGCATATGCAATAAAGTCAGCCGCAAAAATAACTCTGTCCACGCCTTTTCAGCGCTAATTTATCACTGCACGTCTTTAGTAAATTCTGACAGTATTTTTTAACGCCAAAAGAGGGTTTGCACTGGCGCAAGCTGTTAGTAAATCTGGCCCTTGGTGTGAAAGGGACTTTACATTTGCTAAAAATAGGACTTTTATTTTATTTATTTATTTTGTTATTAAAAAACCAACGAACAAGCCCAGCCAAGGTGAGAAAAAATAACGCAAAAGTAAAGCAACTCGTTACTTTTTATAAAAAGTAACTGAGTAACACAATTAGTTACTTTTTAACGCAATACTGTAACGCATTACTTTTAAAAGTTACTCTCCCCAACACTGCCCATATGACTTTCTTTTTCTGTAAAAAAAGAAAGTCATACATGGAAAATCAAAGCAGATGTTTTCCATACAATGAATGGTGACCAACGGCCGTTAAGCTACAAAAAAGCACCATAAAAGTGGTCCATATGACTCGTGCACTAGCTTTGGGTGAAAAATAAATTGTAATTTAAGTTGTTATGCACTGAAACTTTCTCAACAGCCATGGTATGGAAAAGACCAGCTTGGACATTCTTCGAATAGTCTCCTTTTGTGTTTCACGGAAGAAACAAAGTCAATTCAGTTTCGGTGAGTAAATAATCACAGAATATTCATTTTAAGGTGTCCACTAATAGGTTAAAGGCTCTGGTTGCAGTTTTAAGGCAGACACTTTTTAAAGCTCACTTTCATTTTGGTCAAAACATCAAAATGAAGTGGACAGAGAAGGGAAAAGGGTCTATTTTAACTATGTCTTTGGTGGTATGGTACTGTAAAGAGGGGGTTCTTGTGCGAATGGGTGTGACCATTCAAAGCTCCACCCAGATATATGAAGCACTACATGCTGAATGACAAAACCAGACAGTTTCACCTCCAATGTAGCCTGGAAAATCAGTCAACAAGAGTGTGTGTGGCGCAAAGAACCGCTGTAGCACATATTGAGTGTTTAACCCCTGCACCTTTGTGCTTACAGCAGTTTGTGGGAAGTGGAAACAGCAAGGCGGCTCCAATTGTCATCTGCAAGATGTTTGTTTGCATTTGCGTCTTTTTTCGGGTTACGCTCTGAGGTGTTGTGTGTGTTTATCACAAAACGAAACCAAACCAAAATAAACGAATGAGGAAAAATGAAAATAAACAAACGAAAAAACGATCAAACGAAAGTGGGAAGTCAATAACAAGTGGTCAAGGCAGTCTTTTCCCTTGGAGAGAGCTGACAGCTGGATGAGGTAGAGGTAAAATCCTGTGGTTGCTTAGTCCTCTTCTGGCTCCGCCTCCTCCTCCTCTTCTTCTTCCTACAAAACACAACAGTGGTTGTTCATCAGTCACCACAAAAAGACCGCTGCAAAGCAGAACACGGCGGTGTGCAAACGTTTGACTGACAGAACCAAAATAGTGCCGTTATTAGCATTTATATTTTCTTTTTTGTTATTGTTTTGGTTACGAATGTTCTTTTTCATGAGCTTAGACAGCGAACGTCCCACAGCTGCTGCCAGGATGACCACCATTGAAACAGGAGGAAGGCGTTGAATGGGGGCTGGGGAGACGCTTGGCTTTGGGTACTTTTCAGAATGAAATGGATTTCATTTTCCACATGGCTTCATTTTATTTGGAAAGGCTAACTGACACAATTTATAACCCTCTTCTTTTCCCAAGTCGCTGTGTTGCTCCCATTCAGGGGAAAGGCCGTGGCAAAAGCCCGTCTGCATTATATGAGCCAAACTCCATTCATTAGTGCGGCAGACACTTCAGCTGTGAAGGACCAGCTAAGCGCTACCATGTGTGACATGGGCGAGTGAAAGAATGGAGAAAGGAAAAAAAAAACCTCTTTAATCATATTCGGACACCCCCGGCCACCAAACGTGCTTCCAACTGAAGTGCCACACAGAGCGGAAAATACCAGCTTAGTTCTTTGCTCTATTTCAGCATTGCAACTATGAAACAATTTCAAAAATCTAAAAATCTTTAGCATTGATTTGTTCGAACATTCTCTTTTTTTTCAATGGAAATGATTAAATGACATTCTCATGCATGCTCTTTCGTTCCGAGAGCAATTACAGCCACAGATACAGCACTCGAAAAACACTAAAACTTCAATGGAATTCTGTTCCTGGAAAAAAAAAAAAAAAAAAAAATCAGTGGCCAGGATTACCATGCGCTTGGTTTAACCATCACCAACAAGGAGAAAAGATGGTTCAGCGATAGTAATTAAAACCCCCTGTTTTGGGTTGATGGCGGATCGTTGGTTCCCTTTTAAGTTTAGGGAAACTGAACAGACCATATTAACAAAAACAAATGAACTACGCATGAACAATTTGACGATTAATTAGGCTGAGACACGTATGTGTTGACATTAGACACATTTTTTAAAGTTTAAACTTATAATAGCCTCTTAAAAGTGCAATGCTCATGGCGTGAGATGCTTAAAAAACAGAAAGGATCTCAGAAAGGATTTCACTGCATTTAAAGGGATAGTCCACCCAAAAATTTCAAATTACCTCATGATTTACTCACCCTCAAGTCATCCTAGGTGTATATGACATTCTTCTTTCAGACGAATACAATCGGGAGTCATATTAAAAAATGCCCTGGCTAATCCATGCTATATAATGGCAGCCCAAAATTTGAAGGCCAACAAAGTGCATCCATCCATTATATATAATACATATTTTACTTTATAACGTGTTAAATATGGATGTTTTTCTTACACAGATGCATGGGTTCGCTTCAAAAGGCCTTTATTAACCCCCCGGAGCCGTATGAAGTACAAATTTGACAGAATTGGAATACCTTTTGGGCTTTTACTGCCATTATAATGCTTGGATTAGCCAGGACATTTTTTAATATAACACCGATTGTATTCATGTGAAAGTAGAATATCATATACATCTAGGATGGCTTGAGGGTGAGTAAATCATGGGGTCATTTTCATTTTTGGGGGAACTATTCCTTTAATTAAACAAGATGGTGCTGGTAGTTTTGCCTTCTATTTCAGAGATACCATCTTGGACTACCTATAGATACCAGTGCAGTGTGTGTGAGCATGTGCGTTGGGCCTTCCAGTGTGGCGCAAAGCCATCAGGGTCTGTGCGTTCCCACATAGCATCAAATCAGGCCTAAGTTATGCATTCACACTGTAAACTGGTCCGCACCAGCGAACAAGAGGAGGTGAGCGGATTCCTGGTAAATGTGTGGAAGATTGTGTGTGGGGGAGTGAGGAATTGTAGCTCAGGCTGTCGTGTCTTTTCATCTTCACCCTTAAAAATGAAGGTGCCAGGAAGAACCAAAAGGGGGTTTCTCACGCCAATGCCATAGAAGAAAAATCTTTGGCACCCTGAAGAACCTTTCTGCGCTACAAAGAACCGGTAAGGTTCTTTGGATATTAAAGGTTCTTCACGGAACCATACACCCCGCCTAAGAACCTTTATTTTTAAGAGTGTCTTTCTACTTTAATCAAGACCATGAACAGTAAACGTCATTCAATCGAGTGATGATTAATCGAATAATCACAAACACTGTATCAATATAGAAAGCGTTGTTAAAAAGTCAATATACAGTTTATTTTCACATTTTTAAGGCATGGATTTTTTAATCACATCTGTCATTTAGTTGCAGTAGTAGCCAGCATATAGGCAGCAGACTGAGGTCTTTCTTTTCTTCCTGAGCACATTAAAGCAGCACTGTGCACGGACAGAGACTTTAGAGTCGCCTCCATTGTTAATTCGCTGAAGGAATTTTGACAAGAGAGGAAAAAAGGGGCAACTCTTCAAAACTAATCCTGTCTGCCAGATTGCATATCCATCTGTAAGGGGAACCAAAGAAGACTGGGATTCCACACATAGCGCTATAGGATTTACATTAGCCTTAACCATGCAGGTCTCTCATCAAACCAGAATTATGCCCCCCTTTCACTCACTCTGGGTTTTTTTGTAAACCCAAACAGCAAATCCCTTCCTCACACAATCATCCTCAATCTGTTTTTGCAAACTGTCCTCCCCTTTTAGCCAATTGGACTTTCAGTATCAATATATATATATATATACACACACATGCGCATGTCAGCCTGCTATATTAATTATACATGGTGCAAGATTTAATTTGCCATACCTGAGCGGGCTTTTCCTGGACCACTTGCTGTGGCTGAAAGACATAAAGAGAAACAATTATGAATTTATGAATGCAATAAATAACTGCCACAGTGAGAATACATTTCATTTGGATTTTGAGTGATGCATTAGGAACATAAACATACTCTTAGTTCTTATTCATGATTTAAGCAGGACAGGAAATATTTTGAAAAAAAAAAAGAGACTTGCACCTAAGAATTTGTATACGATGTGTATACAATGTGTGACAATAAAGAGAATTGAATTGATTTGATATATAGTGCTGTCAATTGATTTAAAAAATCTATGAAATCACAATTTTCTTCTGCTATTAATCATGATTAAAGTCAGTTTCAATTAAAGTTAAAAATTTTAAATGAAAGAGTTTTAAATATTTTTATACTGTAATAATTGCACAGTTACTCTCCAAATAATGTAGAAACAACTTAAAGACAGTATATTTTAAATATTTGTTTAATGGCATCTTTTTTATGAATGAAGGCCAGTATCACTGATACTAATACTGCTATTGACGTCTCTATGAAATTGATTTTTTTTAAACGTTAATGATAGACATTCAACATTACAGTATCATTATCGATTTCAACATTTATTATGCTTTGAAAAAAAAAAGTATTAAAGTGAACTTAAAAGAATCGTCACTTGTCACGCTTAAATGGTTAAAAAGCATTCGCATGAATAAGAGCGTGATCAAATAATATAACGCTAACCTAAGGATGACAGAAAAACTGATTCTGCTGTAATTGCATTAAAGATTTTTAATGCATTAAACAGAAAAAATGTATCGCACGTGTAAGCGTGCAAATTTTGACAGCACGTTTTTTTTTTTGCCGAAAATACTTTTCTTAAAGAATTTCAGCCTTTAAAATACTTTTTAAATGTTATTACGTTTATACAATCAGATCCTGACAAAACACTGATCCCTAAACAGTATTAAGAATGAAAGGACATATGTGCACATACAGGGATGTACGCAGCAGTGCCTCCACAGTGCCAGGAGTGCAGTATACAATGCCCAGATTGTGCCCTACTCGCATTACATCATAAACGCTAAGTGCTGCCACCCCACAGGAAGTGCTTCTAAGACCGGAGCTTGACAGCTGAGGAGTCCTCCGCTGCTCTGAGAGCCAGGCAAAAATAAAACCCTGAGAGTCCAGTGTTTGGAACCAAAGCCAGCCACTGCCGATTACACACACACACACACACACACACCATTCGGGATTGTTGGGAGCAGCTGGTGTGTTTTGTGCCAGCTCTCCCTGGAATGCTATCAGGCTGTAACACAGTAAATGTCAACACCGGATGGAAGCAGGCGAAGAATGCAGCTGGCGATAAAGGGAAATTGGGAAAATGATGCACACATTCCAAATGGGATGGACGGAACACAAATATACTTTGGAGATGGCCATGGACATGGAGGAGGAGGAGAATTCCAACACCTTCCTGATTGCATCTATTTACAAACACATGAAATACAAGATGCCATGTGCACTTTACGGCTAACAGATGACCCTGGAGGTCAAAACTGCACTGTATGTTACATCACTAATGATACTGTACATGCACAAAAGTACCAAATTTGTACAGTTGTACCAAAAACTCAAGCATCTGAAACCAGAGCCCTATTAAAAGACCCCTTTATTGTTGGCACTGAACTTGTCACCCAGAAACCCAGACCCCTCTTGCCCTTCTACCCCTCGGCACAAAAAGAGAAACCACAGCCTTGTCTTTCACAAGACTGAGCTCTCTCTTTGTAGTCAGTAGCTGACACACCAAATCACTTCTGCAAACTCTGGTGAGATGAAGCCTAGAGGAGAGCTGAATGACCGCGGGACGCCTGTGACCCTCTTGTGCTGTGCACGACATGCGCTAAAAGAGTAAAAAGTATGTTCCTAAAAAGACATGGTGAAGCTGAAGACCCAACCAGATCTTTAGAGAGCCCTCCACGGATCCGCTTTTTCTCTACAAATCAATACAAACAATCAGAGTCAGAAAAAACGCTCTCAATAACCTGATCTGTGTGTCCTGTACTGGCTATGTAAAATAGCAGTTGTATATCTAAATGAAATGGTGTGTGTGTGTGTGCGTGTGTGTATATATATTATTTGGTCCTCCCCTTATTTGGTCCTAACTACACATATACAATAATAATTTCATGTTTATTTTGTGGCACCTTCCTTTTATGGCATCACATTAAATGACCATTTTGTATTTTATTCATATATATATATATATATATATATATATATATATATATATATATATATATATATATATATATATATATATATATATATATATATATATATATATATATATATATATATATATATATATATAAATGGATAAAATACAAATAAATGGTCATTTAATACAACTTTTATACTTTTAATTTTGTTTTATATAATTTGATTTAATGTGATACCATAAAAGGAAGGTGCCACAAAATAAACATGAAATCATAATTTTATATATGTAGTTAGGACCAAATAAGGGGAGGGTATGACTCCATCGGATATAGGCTATCAGGTGACATGGAAAAAGCTCTCAGACACTATTTGTGTCCCAGCGGTAAATTTGGGGTAATCGTTTGGTGATGCATTTAGCTGTCAGATCCTGCATATCCAAATGTCTTAATTATAGATAACTTGTGGACAGCTGAGAGGCATGAACGCGGTATAACAAACTAATTACAAAAACACTCATAAATCAACTAATTCTTCACTGTTCATGTATAAGGTGACACATTTCTCTTCCGTCTCACAGCTCTGGATATAATGTAGGAAGTCAAGCTCAGTGACCAAAGGGAAACTAACTGGTGTGAAAAGCTAATTTCCTTTCCTGTCTTTTTGTTGTGTATGGAGTTAAATGCTGTAAAATGCGAATAATGGCCACTGGATCTTATTTAAAAATATGAATTGCTTAGTGGGTTCAAGCTAAGCAGGTATTATATATAATTTAATAATATTATTTCATTTGGACGCACTTTATTTTACAGTGTCCTTGTTACATATGTAATACAAAACTAATATACAACTATTACATAGTAATAACAGTAAAATAAGCATAATTACATGCCACTAACCCTCAACCAAATCCTAATCCTACCCCAACCACATGTTGTTAATTAATATTACTTAGTACTTAAATATATAATTGCATGATTACAATTACACCTTAAAAAACCCTTAAAATACAATATACATATATTTGTGAACTATATAAATATCCGTCAAAGTCTTGTCTGTGGTATCTGAACAAATAATTTGTTAATTCACATGACATAAACATCATTTAACCCACAAAGAGTTTTTACACATACATTTCAAATTAGATCCCATGTGCAAATATGAAGGCTGTTAAAACGGAGGAATGCCGAACCATTTGCAGGTACCTTTTAACAGCTTTGCTTTTCAGTAGGTAAACTTCCAATGTAAAGGCCTGTGTTTATAAGCGAACAGAAACTGCACTCTGAGAGGTTGTTAAGGTCATTAAATTTTCATGCCAACATGAGAACAGAGCAACTGCTCAAATATTATTTTAAGTTGTAAGTCACATTCAGCATGCTGGACAAAAACGTGAGGCTACATTGCAGTTGGCGTGATTGACTGTGGCCAGAAGTGTCCCATAAAGCAATATAATCAACCACTGCAAAAAGCCATTTCAGTTGACCACATAAATCTGAATATTGCTGGATGACAGGTTGATTTGCACACTCCACATTGCTGCGATCTCACATTTAAAGAAATGCACCTATATGAGAAGCTAAACATATCCTGAAGGAATCTCAAGCCTTTTCTCACTGAAGTGACAGATTAAAGAGTGATACAGCAGTTAGAGTGAGTTTCCAAGCTCTTAACACTGCACTGCCAACTGGCCTCGGAGTTCATGCTTGCCACAACCCGCCACATTGGAAACAAGTTCTACTGTGAATTATTTTCCAGCCTACAGTGTTACGCATGCCTTGAAACAAGGAAAACGGAGGAAAACGGAGACACCCACCGCGCTCAGGAATGATAACACTGATGAACAGTATCTCCAAAAGAAAAAACAAATGGCAAAGAGGTAGCAAAGAATGTGGCATCCTTCATTATTTTCTGTTGGGAAGTGAATAACAGAGTCGTTCACACAAAAATCACCCCCCCCCCCCCCCCCCCAAAAAAAAGAACGATGAGTTTTCATTTTTTGGCTGAACTATACCTTGAATGTTTTTTTTAAACAGGTAGTACTACATCTTACTTCAGGTACAATTCCTCCCTTTTCGGTATGAGACGTTTCTTTTTTTATTAAGGAGTTAAAATAATAAGATAAGCAACATCTTCGACATCCAATTAAATCCTGTCTGGATTGGCGGCCTCTTTTAAAGTTGTGCTAACCTTGACGACACAATCAGTCAGTGTGTTCTCCAAAAATTCTGAGCTTTTTCCAAGAGAAGGTTGTGTGGGTGTACCGTTATGGACCAGAAAACCCACAATTCCTTAACTTAGCATCTAAATCTTAAGGCTTAGTGAAAAAATGGCATGGCAAACACTCTTCTTGTTAAGATTATGGTCATTAAATACTCAAGCAAATACTTGCGCACAAATTTTCGAGCGCATCAAAAGGTGATTCATATTTGTTGTAGAAATGTTATCTTGCTGCCATGGTCTCTGATCCTGCTTTGAATGGAGGGAGGATCTTTACAAAATATTGATCACTGGAAAGTAGACATGGTTTAAGAGATGCTTCATTCTTCAAGAATGCAAAGAGGTCTTTGGGCCAGTTACACAAAGACATTATGTAATGGTTGCAAGTCAGCCTCTGGCACTGGTACCTGGGGGCAAAAAGCTGGGAGCGTGCAGCTGCACGTCTCGGCCGCTCCAGAACAGAACGTGCCGGAGCAGAGCAAAGCCAAGCTAGTGGAAGACTCCTGCTCTTAGGACCTGGCATGTCTTACCAAAACCATTCTCTGCGCCAAGAGTCATTTACTAAAAGCTTTACAATGTGGGGAATCCCTCTCTGCTCTTACAAGAAACTGCACTGGAGATATTTATGTCTCTCTCTCTCTCTCTTTCTCTCTCTCTCTCTCTCTCTCTCTCATTCATTGCCCCTGGAATCTTTGAATCTTTGTCCTCCTAACAACAAAAAACTGAAATCCCTTTCGATTTTTTGTCTTGGTATGAGGGAGAATTTCACACTGGGACACCTCACATTTTTATACAGTTCTGTCTTTTAGCATCTTTAATAAAGCAATTTGTTGAATAAACAATACAATGAATCTGCAAAAACCAGGGTTACGATTTAAAATTGATGCTGCACTACTTCCTACATACCAAATCTCTCTATATTTATGCTAATTTGATCCCACAGGACTCCTTTTGAGGAGTATAAGCTCTCTGAGCACATCTACACCAGTGCATGTACAGTAAATAAGTACTATTTTACCCTATTATTAGTCTCTCTTTTTACAATTACTAATGATTAGACCTTAAGGAAATCTACTTCTGCAGAACTCCAGAACACCAGCAGAATTTCCCCAACCATTGCAAGTTAATTTATGAATTTTTACGAATTTCTGTGAATTTGATATTCTCAGTTCCACCTAACCAGGGGTGCATTTCCCGAAAGAGTTGTTAGCCAACTATGGTAGCAAGTTCCGTCATTATCAACATAGTTCAATGAGCCTGTGTTTCCCGAAACCATAGTTCCAACAAACATTCGCAAACAGCATCGCAGAGTTGTGTGGTTGGAACGACAGTTCTCGACCTGTGGTTAGAAGCATAGCTTCTTGTTTGCATTCCATGTGGACTTAATAAATCCTTATCTTGCGCAAAATAAGCAAGTTGACATTCAGTACAATCTATGGACCCTATTTTAATGATCTAAGCGCATGGTCTAAAGCGCACGGCTCAAGTGCACTTAGGGCGTAGACTGGGTAAACCCAGCCCAATCTGCTGGCGATTTGATTTCGCCCTGCAGCTCAGGCTGGAAATCAGTACAAATTTCTATCCTGCTTCTGTTACAAATTTGTGGGGACCAATCACAAACCGGCTTATCCACCTGCCACGCTATTGGCGGGTTTAACACAATGACGGATAGAGAAGCGATGGATCGTCTGATTGGTTGAAGGACTATACAATTTCGTACAGTTATTTGAACTATGCCCGTTGATCACACCTCTTGTGGTCTGATTGGTTGAAGGACTATCCAATTTCGTACAGTCATTTGAACTATGCCCGTTGATCGCGTCTCTGAAAATACAGAGAAGACACCCCAGACCAATGTTCAATCTTAAAAGATGGTGGATTCGCTATTTACATGGCGGAATTTGCAAGTGGAAAAACTGAACGCTTCTCTAGCTAGCGAGGAAACGGATCTATGATATCCGTAATTTATAGCAAAAACTCTAGCATTAATTCAATTTCAAACAGATTCAAAAAGTTATTACTCCAGCACCTGCGTGACATCGTTTTCGGGATACAGTCCTCAACAGCTTCTTGATTTCTTCAACAAATCATTGTACCTTGGTAGTTAAGCAACAAGTTACTTCGTTGTCAAGAAACGCACCCCAGAGTTGATATAATAGAAATATTAAAAAAACAAATTAA
Source organism: Gobio gobio (assembly GCF_949357685.1). Lineage (NCBI taxonomy): Eukaryota > Metazoa > Chordata > Actinopteri > Cypriniformes > Gobionidae > Gobio > Gobio gobio. The sequence goes on from NC_137101.1 coordinate 14,804,150, forward strand.
AATAACAATTTTAAATGAAATTAAAACCGAAAAGATAAAAATAAAAGCTAATTCAAAATATTAAAGGGTTAGTTCACCCAAAAATGAAAATTCTGTCATTAATTACTTACCCTCATGTCGTTCGACACCCGTAAGACCTCCGTTCATCTTCGGAACACAAATTAAGATATTTTAGTTGAAATCCGATGGCTCTGAAAGGCCTCCATTGGCACAATGCACGGTTCACTCTCAAGACCCTTAAAAGGTACTAAAGACATTGTTACAAAGTCCATCTCACTACAGTGGTTCTAAAATAACTTTATGGTTTTTGTGCGCAAAAAAACCCTAAATAATGACTTATATAGTGATGACGATTTCAAAACACGGCCTCATGAAGCTTCGAAGCGTTATGAATCACTGAGCCGAATCATGATTTGGATCGCGTGTCAAACCGCCAAACTGCTGAAATTTGGCGATCCAAACTGCTGATTCGGCTCACTGATTCATAACGCTTCGAAGCTTCATGAGGCCGTGTTTTGAAATCGTCATCACCATATAAGTCGTTATTTAGGTTTTTTTTGCGCAAAAAAACTATTCTCGCCGATTCATAAAGTTATTTTAGAACCACTGTGGTGAGATAGACTTTGTAACGACGTCTTTAGTACCTTTTAAGGGTCTTGAGAGTGAACCGTGCATTGTGCCAATGGAGGCCTTTCAGAGCCATCAGATTTCAACTAAAATATCTTAATTTGTGTTCCGAAGATGAAAGGAGGTCTTACGGGTGTCGAACGACATGAGGGTAAGTAATTAATGACAGAATTTTCATTTTTGGGTGAACTAACCCTTTAATAAATTACATTACAATAGTATAAAAATAATACTAAAATAACAAATTTACTGTGTTTAAACTGTAACCTGCTATAAAATATAGTATCTGTAATTTGATCTGTTGCAAATTTTGTCTGAAAACAATACTTGGAGTTGTATTGCATTTTCGGCTTCCGAAATGTTGGTGCTTTCCTATTGTCAGTGTGTAGTTCTCTCAACTTCATCTACCGCATTTTCCTTTTTTAAAATACGCAGAATTTTTACCTATTTTCCCTCCAAATAAGCAGAGAAAGACTGCAGGTTCTGTCTGAGCCTATAATGTCCAAATACGTACTTTAACATGGGTCAGCCCATGAGACCCTTTCCTGCCCATAAGCCGTATTCATTTTACCTGCCTGCCTGGTAAAATAAAGAGGGAAAGTTTAGAAAAATGGAACGCAGCTCACATTTGCTTTAAACTTATATGGCTAACATATGTTTTGCGTTTGTGGGGGGAAAAAAGCCTTTACTTGAACATAGTCTCCTTAGGGCTGCTGACAAGAATTCCACAAAGACAGGAAACATAAAAAAACACTCTGCTTGATTTGATGAGGCAAACTTATCCAAGGACTCCCTCACTAGAGGCGGACCCCACAGACGAGCCACCCAGTAACAGCACCCCCTCCGCTCCCATGAATAAAGGCCACATGTTCTGTTAAACTGGAGGTGGAAGTGGGGAAAACAAGCCAGACATCTCCAGGGTACAGGGCCACAGCACTGGCTTTGTGATCTCCCTTGGAATGCCTCCACCGGTTCGGCCGAATCTGAAAAGATTCCGGGTCCGAAAGACCCCCTGCCCACCCCACCTCACACACATCCCATCTTGGACTCCAAATCAAGCACCCTCCCCAACCAAACAGTGCTATGAATGCCACCTATCAGAGCCGGGCTAAACCCTGCGATTAGGGGGAATTTGCCGAAGGGCCCTTTGTAGAAGAGAAAAATGTCTGCCAGAGTAAGGAATGTGGAAAATTCCTGGCAGGACAAGCAGCCTTTTGTTAGGAGGGTTTTTTTTTTGCAGGGGGGGTGTTCTGGAGGGAAAGAAAAGCGCAGACAAATTGGATCTGGTCCGTTTGGGAGCCTCTGCTGTTTGAAGTGAAATCAGTTCCCAGAGTTTCTCAAAGGAGAGAGGAAGAGAAGGGAGAGGGGTGGCGGGGGTCAGCACAGAAATTCAGGTTTTTTACTTCAGTTTCACAAAACTTTCCAGTTTTGAGTGTTTTTTTTTTCCTGTTTTTGAGGCTCTGTGGGGTCTTTATTGGGAACTGAGTCAATGCCTCAGTCGGTCCAATCTGAATATTGGATATTCTGAAATATAGGTTATAGATCTCAATCTCTTTGCCAAAGTATGATTCTTTTCTACTAAATATACCAACCCAATCAATAATAAAAAAAGGGTTAAACTTTATTTCAATGTGTCATTGTTACAGTGTACTTATATATTTAAGTACTGAGTAATATTAATTAACAACATTATATGATCAATAACTTATGACAAATGTTCTTACATTGCTTTAACTTATTTTTCTAATAAGTTATAGAATATTTTTTTTAAGTCAGTTTAATTTAATTTAAGTTGAAATGATTTTAACATCCAAGTTGATTGTACTTAAAAATTTAAGGCAGCACATTTGTGTTATATTTTGTATATATATATATATATATATATATATATATATATATATATATATATATATATATATATATATATATATATATATATATATATATATATATATATATATATATATATATATATATATATATATATATATATATATATATATATATATATATATATATATATATATATATATATATATATATATATATATATATATATATATATATATATATATATATATATACGTATATAAAGGCCCAGACATTGTTCAAAATACTTTCTGTTTGTTTTCTAAAGAGTGACTGGAATCAAAGTCACCATAACATAGATGTTTTCATGGAAATTACCTGCAAATACCTGGAGAAAGATGTCAGTGAAAGAATGCATGCGCGCAACCCTCTGTGTGAACCACTTCCCTAGTACGTGGTCATACATTGATAAAGGTCTTGTGTCACCATCAATAATGTATGTCACATACCTTACCCTGTTCATACAAACACAAAGGTTTCCTGTCTTCCTCCCCCTCTCACTCTCCCTTTATTCCTTCACATTACAGCACCACTGCCATCATGGTTTGATTAGTTAAGTGCCGATTACAAGATAGCTGTTGATTGCCAATGATTGCATTGTGCTGTTCTCATCATTTGTTCTCAATAACAGCAAACATTTTTTTCTCAGTTTTTAAGTAAAGCTTTTATTGGAATACCATGCACAAACTGTATATTAGACTGCAGAAACCTTGGACGTGATTCTTTGCAAACCTCAACCAATTGCACGTTTACAGACAACCTGTATGGGTTCTTGTGCGTAAAGTGTGCATTTTACAGTATATTTCAAAAAACGTCCGCCAGATAAGAAATTAAAAAAAAAATTGTATGTAAAACATAATTATGACATAAAAAGTCCAAATTAATTCCAACAAACCAAATCATATTTATGAGACCTTAGTTCAATTAGGGCATTTAAGTAGCTTTTATAAACGTTACTTAGAAAACAAAATGTATTGTGTGAATTTTGAAACAAAATAACGGCAGTAATATATTTTAAGATCTGTCAGTGCAAGTTGCTTTCAGTTAAAACAGCTCAAACATGCATTTTAGTTGTGGCTTAAGCCTTGAAACCGAGGGGAAAAGTTATAATTATTAAGTCAAAATGATAACATAAAAAGTCAATTATGAGATGAAAAGTCGGCATTATGATGTAAAAGTCACAATGAGACCATACTTTTTTTTTAAAATTTATATTAGGATTTAAGAAAAGATTAAGGTAGTCCCAGACTAATATGCATATTTGAGCTGTTTTAACTGAAAGCAACTTACACTGACATATAAAATATCTTGTTTTGTCTCAAGACTTTTTTCTAAGGAACGTTTATAAAAGCTACTTAAACCTCCTAATTGAACTACGGTCTAATCCTGGTTTAATCTAAGCCCTGTCTGTGAAACCAGGCCTCAATGTCATAATTATGATTTACAACTAGCAGAAATGGGCTCCCATAAAAATACAGCTTATCGGCAGAAGAAAATAGCTCCAGTACTGTGATGATATAGCCAGTTTCCAGGCCAATTATGACTTCACATTTTTTCTCACAATTGCAACATTGAATTTTATATTTCACAATGTGACTATTCCTAAGCTTACATTTAATTTCACGATTACATAATTTTTTTTTAGATGGAAACACGTTTCCATACAAGGTCAAATATGGCAATAACTTCCCCCCATAAGCTATAACATATTAATCTACAAATAAAACAATAAACTCTTTAATCTCTCTAATACGGGGAAACCTATATAGACCCATATGAGGTATACCATGTTATTATAATTGTGTTTTTCCCCATTGCTTTCTCTTACACATTTTTCTCTCTCGCTCCCATTTCAATCTTTCGCCTCTCACATTCTCATCTCCGGAGCACCTATCGAGGCAGCTGCTATGGTCGCTAGCTCAGAGCAAAATGATTAAAGCGCTTCCAGAAGCTGGAACAGGAAAGGGAGGGGGGGGGGGGGGGGGGCAGCGAGAGATGAGGGGAAGAGGTCACAGGGGTCACTGGTGGAAATCCGTTGAGGTGGTCCCAGCAAACTCCTGCTGTGTGAGTAGAGCCCCGGACTGAACACACGCCCCCATTGGCAGGAATTCAGCTTCTCGGGCCCCAGATAGAGAGGGTGAGCGAGATAGAAAAAGAGACGTGAGGAGGGGAAAGGCTTCGGGGAATGCAGGGAATGAGGTAGAGATGTCCACTCTCTCTCTCTCACGCTGTATCTAACTCGCACAGCCGTCCAAGCGAGGGACAGGAGCGGCTCCAAGCCACAATGTAAACGAAGCTTTTGCAAGTGCATACTTCAAGACCCCAACTCCTGCCCAGGGTTTCAATAATTGCTAATAAAATGTTTGCAGCTCATTACAAAAATCTACTCACCATCCAACTACGTCTAATTGGGAGAGTCCTGCCAAACGAAATCAAAAGTAACTTTTCCGAACATGCTGTACAAACAAGTTTGTTTTAACCCACAAGTCCCTCTTACTATTTATGCTGGCAAAACCATAAAATTGACAGAAAGGCACTTTAACTCTTAAAGTCAAAATGACGTGAAATTCACAACCCTGTTTGCTTCTGTAATGTCACATATTTCTGAGTGACACAAAGCACCCAACGAGGTAATAATGTATGGGAAAACTGGAATTGATTGGATCATGAATAGTGGGCATATATGAATGAGAGCTTGTTGAGCTCAACAATGTCAGAAAATTGTACCTTTAGGAGTTTTAGGTACACTTTGTACCTTCATCTACCCATAAATGGTGCACAATAGTACCTTAGAGAGTATTAATATGTACCCTTAAGGTACTACTATGGACCCTTTAGGGGTAAATAAGGAACAAAGATGTCCCAGTTGCATTCCTAAAGGTACAAGTTTTACACAACTTCTTTTTAAGAGTAAAAAACCGGCCCACTTTTATTTGATTGTTATCATAGCGATTATTGCATTACATTAGCAATGACAGTATTATGACAGTAGCCTCAATCTGTCTAAATAGATATTTGGCCTTTTCTTAACATAATAAAATATCGTTTTTTTTGTTGTTGTTGAATAATGCGCCTTGATGAATCATGCATCGAGAACATGTATTAAGAAAGTAAATAGGGTCAGTTTTAATTTCATGTTGACATAGTAGTCCATGTAGACACCCATATGACTCAACATGGAGTTTCACAGTGGCGTTCTTCAAACCTTTGGATTTGTTTACAAATTTAAATAAAGCTGACAGCATCTTACTATTTCAGTCCCATTTAGAGTGGAATAGGAAAGAAAGACCAAGCCAAGCCATTGACTCAGAGCAGGACAGGACCTCAGCTGACAGCCGAGTCTCCTGCCTAGAAACGCCCGGGGGGGGCCAAGTTCAATATTTTGCCCGAGAGGCTCACGAAGGCTATAAAAAGGTTTTGATGTTTGACACCAAATTCCCATCACAATACCCTCCTCCCACCTCACACATGGACACATTAAGAAAGGGAAGAAGGGGGGGAATAAAGAGAGAAAATATCTTTTCACACTTTGGCAGCGGCTGAGGGTTTTCCGAGCCTCCCCACCAGTTCGAGACTGTTGGATGACTCCCAATCGCAGCCCTTGTTCCCCTCGAAACGCTGAGCGCCTCCCCTCATCCTTGCCAGACTCTCCCTCCCATTTCCCTCGGCTCTGATTCCACTCCTCACCACCTGACAACACTGTCTGTCCTTCAGCCAAAAGCAGCAGATCCTTGTGTGAGATGAGAGAGAACTTCCTCTCCACCGTCTCCTGTCCTCCGCTCATTTGTGCCTCTTCACTTATTCACTCACTCATTTCCTCATTTCTTCCTAGTCGAAATTCCGTGCGTTAGGTTTACGGCGTCCCAATTCATTTTTTCCCTTCTAATTTGGCAGTAGCCACAAGCTGGGGAGCGACCTGCTCAGATGTTTGTGAGGCCAACAAACATCGGTGGAAAGAACCACCTGGGAAGGGAAGAGCGAGTATGAATCAAGGCGCTGTCGTCAACCTCATATCAAAGGAATTCTTGGCGTAAGATGAGGTGGACAACATAGCGTCAACCTCTTGGCCAGATCTTTTGAATGCATGTGACATCCCTCACGGTTTGAAGACGCCATGGGAAGTAAATCTATTGTCTTTGCCGGCATTCCCACTTATTGCTGTGGTAACAAACAGGCAGGGCTGTTGGCTAAGTGAGAACTCACACATGGAGGGCCGCGCAGGTCTAGAGAGAGTGCAAGAAGAGGCAAGAACTTCTCCCTTCTTCGCTATGGTCTCGCTTGCAGAGCAACCAAACGAGTAAACACGCTGGACACCGGCCAGTTGGCAGTATGAAAGGGAGCTGCAGTGCACAACTGAATAATGTTAGCTGTTTGAGGACAGAGATAGTCCGTTCCAACACGCCCCCACCTCCGCAACACAGTGCGGCTTGTCCGCTTGGCACAGCGGACCCGGTCCATCTCCGCACCTGTGCAGGAGGAGCACCCGGAAAAGGAAGAGGGGGGCAATAAATCAGTCTTTTGGCTGCTGAAGCAAATCTAGCAGATAACATTACGCCTGGTGCAGGGGATCTGCAAAATGCTCCCTATAGCAGGACTTCCTGTTGGCCTGATTTATAAATAACAAAAGGACTAGAGCAGAAACGAGTAGTGAAATGTTATAATGCAAATCTACACAGAGTGAACGGAATTATTTAAGTAGTCTGAGCGAGATATATATATATATATATATATATATATATATATATATATATATATATATATATATATATATATATATATATATATATATATGGACCATTCAAAATGTATTCACAATGATTTTTGTGGTGGTATGAAAGTTTGTGAATATTGCTATCATTTAAATGTGGACATTTATTTGGACATTTAGTTTCCTGAACACTGCATCATTATTGTAGCTTTATAAAAACTATAATATTACATTAATTATTATTACCGGCATATTATAATTATATTAAATTATGTTTATAATGGTAATTTTTTTTTTCACTGCTAAGGATTCCATAATTCAATGCAAAATAGTGATAAGAATAAAAGTTGCTCTAAAATGAATTTGATGAATATATATCTATATTCTATATAGAGAGATTGATAGGGTAGATAGAAAGACGGATAGAAAATGATACAAAATCAATATTTCTTGTGTTCATTCAGTGAAAAACACATCTTTTATTTTTTAACTAAAAGTTTATTTGTATTTTTTGTAAGCTTTTTACATTACTTGACATTTTTACTCATACTTTGATTGAATTGATTGTTCATCTCATTCAAACAAGGCTTTAAACTTTTATTTCAGAGCAAATACATAAAATAAAAACGCGGAAAAAACAATAATGACATGATTTTTTTTAGCTATAATGTACAGCCTTGACTCTAACCTCATACATTTTATTTCAATTTTAATATTTCATGTGGATGCAACTTAGCAACTGACGAGCTGAACATGGCAGGCTGCTGAGAACATGAGTTCATTTTGTATAAATATTCCTATTATCGAGATAAACAACTCAAGGTCTTAGAACAACTTTTATTCTTATCATTCTGTGGGAGGACAGTTTTTTCCAGCGATCCAGTATCCTCACGTAGCAGCTGTGCCACCTGCGAAATGTTATTTTAAGAATCCCAAACCATTCTACATCCTGTGACTGCTGAATATCCTGTCTGATAGCATGATGCTCAATGCATCCATCTCAACAGGGGTCATTTTGAAGCTGACGAACGGCCTAGACGGATGAACCGCTTTTGGTGAGCTCTTGGTGAGTGCCTTAAATGTCTCCGGTGGAATGAACATGATTAAACCATTTTTTTCTCTCTTCTCATAGCCAGAGCCACCTTCCACTATTAACCATTTAGGGGGGTGGAGATACTTAGATGGGGGAGGGGGCCAAAGGAAAACATTCCAGCGGCCCCTTGTAGCCAAAAAGGATATGCTATAATTAGTTCCAGGAGGGCGAGCAGTAGCTGAATGAAGAAAACTGACTTGTTTATCTAGAAGAGGAATGGCAAAACTCTTGTCAAGTCCACCCTGTATATGTGGAGACCGCCGCGCAGACTCTCGGCTATGTTAATTCATCTGTGACATGCTAAACAGATCATAACCCACACACAATGACCCATACAAGAGGACGGAGGGCTGCAGACACACACGTTTCCCATTGCCCATTCATAAAAAAGGAGACAGGAAGACAAAAAATGTTGGTTTTCTGACTCAGACTGCATTGGCTGAACTCAATAAAGCCTTGGCACACATCTGGAGATGCAGGGCTCGTGCCTTTTTTTTTTTTCAGACACCCGAACGTTCCGATCGGACCGCTATCTTTCTTTCTGCTTTCCATCTCTGACTCATTATCATTCATACACTTGGCCGTAAGTTCATCTCGGACTCATTCACAGGATGTCATACCACTATGCCCACTCCACATTCAGGATGTTTGTAGAATGACTACAGCCTGATGAATATGCCTCCAGATTCACACCAGCTTGTAACACTCAAATCAACTGCAACATGTGTGTATGTGCAAAGGAAAAAGCTCTCGACCGTGTAAAGTATGTTAAGTGCAGAAACCATGCTCATCTTCTGCAACACTTTAGTTTAGGGTCCAAATCTCACCATTAACTAGTTTCTTATCAGCATGCATATTACTAGAATATAGCACTTATAAAGCACATATAAATGCCCTATTCTGCTTGACCAATCATACCCAATACCTAAACTTAACAACTACCTTACTAACAATTAATAAGCAGTAATTAGGAGTATATTGAGGCAAAAGTCATAGTTAAGTTAGTTGGTAGTGAGAATTTGACCCTAATCTAAGGTGTAACCTAATTTTCCTTTTTCCTTTGTAAAATTGCATTAAAAAAAAAACTTAGCATTTAATGGAAAATATCATTTTAACTTTTAGCTAAAGAAATTGTTGATGCCTTACCCAAAAGAAAATGGTTGAAAGAGCTGGTGTATTTGTTTCTCCAGATGTAAAATTGATCACTTTCATGAGTTAAACTCTGTCTCGTTAAACTCTGACTCATAATATTGTGACCCATAATAGCTTCAATCAAGACAATTATTACCGATATGGCATCTCAAACTTCATATTGAAGGATGTACATTTTTGGTGGATAATTGATTAATGTCCTCTGCAACCATGACAAAAAGTGAGTAAGCTAGTAATGTGATTATTATAATTTTAAACGAACACTATTACTGACTAAAATAGCACAAAAGTATCAATCTCATTGCTTTAGTATGTTTATAATAAGGGAAAAAAAGGGTCTCTTTTCTTTGTTATCCCTGTTGCTGTGTGAGATAAACCATTTACCTAACATCTACAAAGTATATTACTCCATTATCTATTTGTTTAAGGCTAACTGACATCAATGTGTGGGTGGATCAAGCGTGTGTGTGTGTGTGCATGTGTGCGTGGGAGTGTGTACCTGCATCACGCTGCCATCATGAAAGAGCAGCCGAATGCACCTTTGGGCATCGGTGCAAAGGAATCAGGGCAATAAATGTAAACTTAATCAGTTCAGTCCAAAGAGTTCAGACTCTCAATCTCACAAACTCATTTAAACAGACACTTCTTTATCATGTTTTACCCTGGTAAAACGCCTTTTCAAATTTGATTTTGCTTTTGCAGCAATGACATTTAAATAACACCAGTGAAATTAGGGAAACATTAGGGATGTGCAAAACCTATTTTCAAAATGGGTTTTTGAAAGTTGCCTTTCTATAGTTTTCACTGATTGACATGCTGCATTAAAAACTAACAAAAAATAACAAAAGAAAAAAATCTACATAATCTAAATTGACCTGCAAATCCCATTGTCCTAATTTTCACAGTCCATATGTGAATAAAAGTGGAATAAATTCCCCCAAAAAGTAATAAAAAATAGCATTCTAGAGATACTCCTTTAGGACTGCCCTCATTCTCTGACCTATATAAGCCTTTACGTGTCTAATAAATTTTAAGTGTCTGTCCTAAAACAGTCCGATGTGGTGAGTAAAAGCTGAACTTCAGTGTGTTAGCTATAGGGGCTCAGCCGAGACCTGGAGGTAAAGGGTGTTTTGGAACAGCTCGGCTCACATGTGACTCAAATCACATTCCTGGATGATAGAGTCAGATGGGGCATGTTTTCCTCCAATACAAATGTACTCATTTCTGTATTGAACCAATCATTTCAGCCCGTCACTTTCCTAAAACCGTATAGAGAAATCAGATGTGACACACTTTTGAATGTGTGTCCAGGGGCCTTGGAATGCTTTGCTTTTCCTGTCTGCCTGAGAAAAGTCCATAAGGACACAGAGTCGGCATGCCACAAAGGGTTCATTCTCTCCATATCTCCCCGCAGTTATCCTGGTGGCACTTTTAACTGCCTGCGGCTTTGCTCCTCCAGCTATCAATCAAACGTGCCATTTGCAGGCTGATAAACACTGCAAAATTCAGGTTGAGAAGGAGGAGTTGTTGGAATAAAACTGAATTAAAACAATTGAATTACAACTTGCACAATCTCCACACTCTATTGTACATTCGTGATCAACTGAATAAGTGATTAAGTAACATGTGCATGACTGTATATACTAATTTCTAAAAATTACAAGTGACTTCTGCCAATATATATCCATATATATATCCATACATATGTGTGTGTCAAACAGTATGTGTTAATACAGTATGTGTGTGTGTGTAAATATATATCCTTGGAGCACTTTTGATAGATACTGACCACTGCAGACCGGGAACAGCCCACAAGAACTGCAGTTTTGGAGATGCTCTGACCCAGTCGTCTAGCCATCACAATTTGGCCCTTGTGAAATTCGCTCAAATCCTTACGCTTGCCCATTTTTCCTGCTTCTAACACATCAACTTTGAGGACGAAATGTTCACTTGCTGCCTAATATATCCCATCCACTAACAGGTGCCGTGATGAAGAGATAATCAGTGTTATTCACTTCTCATAATGTTCATAATTTTATGCCTGATCAGTGTATGTTTATATATATATATATATATAGTAATGAAAAAATACATGTTTTTTTTTTTTTGCTAAAATAAAAAAAAGTAATACATTTATATAATCATGCTTTTCTACAAAAGTGTCAGTAAATGAAAATGATTGCATGTTACATTTATGTTAGTATGTATATAATGAATAAATCTAAGACTTCACATATAGGCAACATGACAAAAACTACTTACAAAGTGCTCCATAAATAATCAGTTGTTTGATTATAATGTAAATTAAATTAATAAGTAAAATAAATCCTGAATTATGCATCATATAAAAGAGTCTTTGTGAAATATAATGGAAAATACAAATAAAATACAATTTAAAAAATACAAATAAAAAAGAAGGAAAATAAAATGGATTCAACATATGTTTTTACCAAAGTGTTTGCAACATGCTTATACACTGAAAAGCAATGTAAATGAATTTGTATGGAAAGTTTTGAAAGGTATATGGGATCATGCTGCAATGGATGTGTCCATTTATATACTAATGTAAACAAACTCACCCATTTCCTGGGTCTTCCTCTAGGTCTTTTCTCGCCTGTGGTCTCAGCTTTCTGCAAATGCCAACAACCATGAATTAGTGGCCGGTATTTCATCAAGTGCTTTAAACAAATTTTTCAGGCACACAATTTGTCACAAGCAGAGACATTTTCATATATGGCCACAAAAGGAGAAGGTGAAATGCAAGGGTTCCATTTCCTCTAATGCTTTCAATACATAAAGAGTTTGTAAGGTATATCCGGGCCTCCAACAATGAACTGTCTCCATTGCCCAAGTTCCTGGTCGGTGCAGCGTAATATTTCACTAGAGGAATTTTATGCCATTCAAGTGTAAATAAGAGCACCATTATCAGCAAAACCACCCAGATAAGGGCCATGAAAGACAGTTATGGGGTTTCAATCACAGCGGCTCCAACTTAATAACAGGAGTCCATTGAAGTACTCTGTAAAAATAAAACACCTTACAGGAAAAGTCTGGTGCTAATGTTGTTTGACAGTAAATTCTTCCATTAATAACATTTAAGGGGCAAGTTTTCCGATCTTAAGAAGACCCGCATAGGATTTCCCACAACAATCCCATCGCCCTCTGAAATTGTACGTGAACATTTTTGACAGGTGGAAGCAGGAGAGTCTTTGCCCAGGGGTTTGAATGGTGGTTCCTTCTCGCCATGGTCGAAGGCAATTAACAAGACAAGACATGTCTTCATTATTTATAGGATATAGAGTTTTCTTCTGGCCATGGGTTTTTTGTCATGCACAGCCCTGCAGGAAACCTTACTCAAATCATCAAACATCTATGAATTCTGCGAATGAACCAGGAAAGGTAGGTGTCAAAGGTATCATGTTTGTCAGCAGAGTACATCCAATCGAGTGAGACACAAATCAATGCTGGTAGAGTATGCGCCTCTAACCTATTAACAACATCACCATGTTTAAGCATTACACTAATCTGAGAGAGTTACCAAGGTAGTGTCTTGAATCCTGAATCATGAGTGTATATTTAATTGGTTTGTGTCAAAGTCAAGACACGTGAATCCATAAATGCATAGCTGACATTAAATCAAATGTATTTAGCAATTAAAGGGTTAGTTCTCCCAAAAATTCTGTCATTAATTACTCACCCTCATGTCATTCCAAACTCGTAAGACTTTCGTTCATCTTCAGAACACAAATTTCAATATTTTTGATGAAACCCTCCCATAGAATGAAACTTTCAAGGCCCAGAAAGGTAGTAAAGACATGGTTAAAATAGTCCATGTGACTCCAGTGACTACTGTCAGAACAGCGGCTCATTATTGGCCAGCTCCTGCGTCAGCCAATAATAAGCCGATGTTCTGACATAGAACCTGGAAGAGCTGCACTGTGTTTACAATGTCAACAGAGTAGGAGAATGACATAGACGAGAAGAAATTGTTGAATAAAGTCATTATTTTTTTTGTTTTTGAGCACAAAATGTATTCTCGTCCCATCATAACATTAAGGTTGAACCACTGGAGTCACATGGACGACTTTAATGTCGTCTTTACTACCTTTCTGGGCCTTGAAAGTTCAGAAAAGGGTCAGAAAGTTCTCTGATTTCATCAAAAATATCTTAATTCATGTTCTGAAGATGAACGAAAGTCTTACGGGTTTGGAGCACCATGAGGGTGAGTAATTCATGACAGAATTATAATTTTTAGGTGAACTAACCCTTTAATAAAATAAGCTGATAATCATTTTGTATCATAAAGGAGTCATTCATTTAGTTCTTCGTTTAGTTTGCAGTGTTGTTATTGTAAACTAAAAGTATTGAAATTGTTTTCGGGGACCCACGTTATATAAGGTGGCCTTATCTACTATGTACTAACATTTAAATTAATCATTTGATACAATGCACTTATTGTGTACATAAATGTTTTTACATTGTACTTACATTTGAAAAATGACCTGCATGTAATTGCATCTGTAGTTAATTTGTGTAGTTACATTTATAATGACACTGTTGACACTTCCTTTACACCTAACCCTACCCTTAAACTTACCCATACTACCACACCTGTCCCTAACTTTACCCGTATCCCACCTCAATTTCAGCAAAAGTGTTTTGCAATACAATATGAACACAATAAGTACATTGTACTTATTTTTTGGTACTTATTGTTATTCATTGTACTTATCGTTTCGTTAATTAAAATAGAGCTGAAATCAAATCCAGTATTAGAGGGAAAATTAAACTTAGAAAAAAAACATAATGAAAAAAGTTCAAAAATTAGAAAGGTCACCTTGCAACTAACTAAAATAAGTTATTTTAATGTAAAGTACTAAAATTAAAAACTAAAACTGAAATAAATAAAAAATAAATAAAATCTATATAAAATAAAAACTTAACAAAAATCTAAACTAAATTTAAAATCAATACTGAAAATATTGACTCTCAAAAATGTAATAAGCTAGGGAAGATATTCAGCTTTTCAGTAAATTACTTACATGTTGGTCTTTCCTCACACAAAGCTACATGGTATATGGCTTCAGAAGACTTTAAATATCACAAACTAATCATATAGGCTACTTTTTTGGGAAATTCTGGACAAAAGATTTACTAACCCACTCCGCTTTCTTTCATTATATTCTTCAAAAAGTCGCCTTTAAAGGGACAACACATATACCTTATTTACCCCTAAAACATTCAGAGTAGTACCTTAGGTGTACATATAACTAGCCTGGCTCCGCCCTCCTACGTACTTCCGCTCAATTTTCATTTTTTTTTTCAGTACTCCGTCTGGGACTGCGGTATAGTCTTAGGTTTTCTCCGAACAAATTTTTACCGGTCCTAACAGCGAACAGAGGGAGTGGCTGAGAACGATGACGTTGATGTCGTGCTCTAGTTTGCGTTGTAGTTCAGTGATGGTGGCGATCGGAAGATATTGCCATCATTTTCAGGGGCTAGTCAGTGATTTTATTGCCATCCGTCTCCCACCGCCCGCGTAAAAATCCCCGGCCGAATTACCTACTCCTTTTGACAAACACCAAGGTCGTGTGGTAATTTAATGCTGTCCGAATCCACATCTCTGAGTTTTCAAGAATATATCACTTCAAAATTCACTGTTTATATCCTTTTTGACCACTGCAGAGCACCGTACGGTTGCGCTTCACTGTCATTTCGATGCATTTCTAGACTTTGATCATATATTTCATCACCACTCAAAAAATAAAAGGAAGAAAAGCACGTAAACACTTGAATTGGGCCGTTATTTACGGCAGTATTTATTCTTATCATACCAAGCATATGATATTTAATTTACAGTAAACAATCATTTTAAGTTATGGACCACGTGAGCAGCGCGTTCCCGATCACAAAACTCTCCCCTCCACCGTGAATAAATCACAATCCGAATGCATGAGGTTTTATCACTGAGGTGGATCCAATAGTTTTAAACTTCAACAGAGTACCCGCCTTCAAGGAAGTAAACGCTTGTCAATGGAGAGTGGCCAGACTCTCTGTACAAATGAAATGTACGAG
Organism: Gobio gobio; assembly: GCF_949357685.1. NCBI lineage: Eukaryota > Metazoa > Chordata > Actinopteri > Cypriniformes > Gobionidae > Gobio > Gobio gobio. The sequence continues at coordinate 14,819,674 of NC_137101.1, forward strand.
AGTCTGGTAGGACCAGGCTGACATATAACTACTCTAGGGCATTAATATGCTTTTAGGAGTAGAAAAGTACAAAGTTGTCCCTTTAAGGGTCCTGTATATCGGTTTGGAAAGACGTGAGGGTGAGTAAACGATGACAGAATTTTCTATAGGCTATCGTTAAACCCGTATTCTCATACATGGTTGGAATACTTCAACAACGACTTCAACAATGCATCTCTGTCTGTTGTGTTGTGTGTGTGATGTGTTCAGTCCTGTTTGGGTCAGTCTGTTTGCCCTGACTAAGTATGCAGGCATTGTCAAGGCTCACATTACTACTTCTCCAACAAGCAGAGTTTGTTTTGAATACCCCAAGGACACTTCACCGTTCTGCAAAGGCATGATGGACTGGAGAAACATAAACCTGAGAGTCGTAGTTCACGCCACAGCCAGTCTCTAAGAAAGGACACAGAGGCAGTCGCGGGTCGGCAATTATATTTAGCCTGAGTCCGGCAACCAATTTTGTGACCTACACACTTCCACAGATGTTTGAAAAGGAGTAGATTGCTGTGCTTATAATGAATTGCAAAGACTTGCGCATCCTCAAAGACACAAACCCTTTAACCTCACCTCTCCTTGTCTGCGTCTTTCTCAGTGTCTCTGTCTGTCTTTCTCGGTCCAATCAGTGTCTCCCTACCTTCAGTCCTCTGTTGGGGATGCTGCATTTTTAATCAGGAGATTTAATGGTCTGCAAGTCGACACCCTGATCAATTAATCATGTCTGTGTTTGCATGTCTCGTCCGGCCATGTCCCGCGTCCACAGCAGACACGAGCCCGGGCGCTCACTGTCCTCTTCGACACCAGGACATCCTGGCATGCGTGTGAGGCCGGGGACAAGGCCATCTCTCATTAATGGAAAGGGAGGGGCAGTCTCGCTTCTGCCAAACCCACTTTTGCGAATGGAGCGTTTAAAATTAGCCCCCTGGTGCCCCGTATCAAGTTCCAACAATGTCTGGTCAACGGAAAATATTCTGGCTAGTCATTAGGGCCAATGAATTGACCAGCATGATCGTAGCGGGGCGGAAATGAACTGGTTATATGTCTTGACAGCTAAAACCGTGCACCATCGAGGTATATCATGGCCTGTTTAGCCTGAAATGTTCATATGATACCAGTTCTTTGGGTTCTCTAGCGCAATTAAGAGCTAACAATGTCAGATTGCAAATTGCATTATTTATCGACTGCTACATATCATGAACCTGGATGTTTTTGTTTATTCGTTGCATTATCTGTCTATCGTTCTATCCATCTATCTATTGTCCTTCCATCCGTCTGTCTGTCTATCTATCTGTCCATCGTTGTATCCATCCATCTATCCGTCCGTCCATCTGTCTATATATCTCTCAATCAGTCTATCCATCTATCCATTCATCTGTCTGTCCATCTATCTATCTATCTATCTATCTATCTATCTATCTATCTATCTATCTATCTATCTATCTATCTATCTATCTATCTATCTATCTATCTATCTATCTATCTATCTATCTATCTATCTATCCATCTATCTATCCATCCATCTATCGTTTGTCCATCCATTTGTCTGTCTGTCTATTTATCTATCTATCTATTGTCCTTCCATCCGTCTGTCTGTCTGTCTGTCTATCTATCTGTCCGTCCATCCATCTATCTATTGTCCTTCCATCCATCTATCGTTTGTCAGTCCATCTGTCTGTCTGTCTGTCTGTCTGTCTGTCTGTCTGTCTGTCTATCTATCTATCTATCTATCTATCTATCTATCTATCTATCTATTGTCCTTCCATCCGTCTGTCTGTCTGTCTGTCTGTCCATCCATCCATCCATCCATCTATCTAATCTTTCCATCCATCTATCGTTTGTCCGTCCATCTATCTAGCTATCCATCCGTCCATTCATCTGTCTGTCTATCTATCTCTCCATCATTCTACCCATCCATCCGTCTGTCTGTCTGTCCATCGTTCTATCCATCTATCTGTCCGTCTGTCCATCCATCTATCTATCTATCTTTCCATCCATCTATCGTTTGTCCGTCCATCTGTCTGTCTGTCTGTCTATCTATCTATCTGTCTATCTGCCTGTGTGTCTGTCTGTATGTCTATCTATCTATCTATCTATCTATCTATCTATCTATCTATCCATCCATCCATCCATCCATCCATCCATCCATCCAGCTGAATTTTTTTCCCGCCATGTGATACTTACCATATAAATGAGTTTTCAGCCGGTACGTCCACTGTTTAAGCAAGTGCAGCATCAGTGTGGAGTCAGTCTGAGCCTTTAAATCGAGGGTCGTGATAGTGGTAGGAGACACAGAAGATGACTGATTTTGGGTGGGAGAGCAAATCTTTGAGAAGTG
>NC_137101.1:14824544-15062044 GCF_949357685.1 Gobio gobio
CCATGAGGACAGGAAACAAAGCCACGGGCTACCGCCGCTCCGCTTTCTATCAGCAAACCAAGTGCCATTTATTTGGAAGGAAGCACAAGCACACTATTCAAGCCAATTTCAAGGTTTCAATTGATCAAATCATAAATGTATTGCTCAAAATGACACCAAACGTATTTGGACACTTTCTGGTGGCCAGGCGTTAGTGGATCCCGTTCATAGTTAATGTGATGAACTACACCTGCGGTTACTCTGCTGTGAGAACTGACTTCACACATCCAAACGCTTTAAAGTAATTGCAAAAATAGTGCAGGTGCCACAGAAATTCATTCATTTGAAATGTGGCTTGAGTGTCCAAATACTTTTCTGAGACCACCCCCCCTCCCTCTCTCTCTCTCTCTCTCAAAGAATACAGGGTTCCTTTCAAGCATACACACATTTACTGGTGGTCTCCCATTCACTTGGTGCTTTATGAGTCAAGACCAAACGGACAAAGTTGTGTGTGTCTCTGTGGAGGCACACAGGAAAAACAACTAAAGCTAACTTTAATCCTGCACAGACAACAAAACATTATTAAACAGACATTTTTACAATACAACTTTTTCGCCTTGTAAATATTTATGTGATTAACAGACTTCTTTCAAATGGTTTTACTTAAATTTGCCTGCATATATTGACTATATCTCTTACACTGATTTAACAACAACAGCACGGTTCCAATACACACACACAAGATTTTAGAATTTAATTAAAAATTTATTTATTTTTTACATACATGCAACAAAAAATCAGCATATTTGGTGACTGACTGACTTTATTTTTAACCCCTTTTGCCAGCTCATCCTGATGACTACTTGCAATTAAAAGGTATTGCAGAGAGTCACTGGCGAATTACTTGAGATAGTGAATCACATCCTCTAACCGCAAACACTCAAAAGAATTTTGAAGGATGTGGTCATGACTAAACAGTTAGATGTTCAGTGACATTATATTTTAAATAGACGCTTGTTGTTATAGTAACCACTGCTCACATCAACAGGTAGGCTACATTTAAAACAGCCTATGGAGACATTGCATTTGGTAACATTTCTTATTAATATTTCCTATTATGGTTATATGTTTAACAGTTGTGCTGCATAACATTTTTTTGTGGAAATTGTGATACTCTTTCAGCATTTATTTAATCAATGTATTAAATATGCATCTTTTGTAACTTTGTAAACGTCTTAACTGTCACTTTTGATCAATTCAATGCATCCATGATGAATAAAAGTATTCATTTCTCTCTTTTTTTAATCTTACCACAAATGTTTTCAGCATTGATAATAATAATAAATGTTTCTTGAGCAGCAAATCAGCATATTAGAATGATTTCTGAAGGATCATGTGACACTGAAGACTGGAGTAATGATGCTGAAAAGTCAGATTTACATCACAGGAATAAATTACATTTTTAAATGTATTAAAAAAGAAAACAATTATTTTAAATTGTAATAATATTTCACAATATTACTCCTTTTTGCTGTATTTCTGATTAAATAAATGCAGCCTTGGTGAGCATAACAGACGTCTTTCAACAACATTTGAATGTTTCCAAACTTTTGAGATATATATATATATATATATATATATATATATATATATATTAGATGGGTTGTGCAAAACTAACAAGGACTTGGTCTAATGGTTTGCTGATAATTCAGAAGCAAAAATCTATTTTTTTTTTTTTAGACTGAAGAAAGATTTCTAAAGCAAACTGGCTTTGAACTCATCACATCAACAGAGGACCCTGTAACGCAGGCTATACATTTACATTTAAAGCATTTAACGTGACTTTAGCATTAGGTATGAGAGACCGTTATGGTCAGAAATTTGGAATGCTATCTGCTAGAAAGAAGTGCTTCCTGCACAAATGCAAACAAGTGCTATACTCGTGCAATAAACCTAACACACACACACACACAAGCTATACATTCAGTCTGCAGGCATTCTTCACAAGAGAAATGCAAATCACAATCCAGAACTCAAACTTGACTTCTGTCTAAAAATATGATACTTCTTCTGTCTAAAAAGTGGGAAGTTGCCATCATGTTTCAAGCAGTGACAGCTGTGTCCATCAGCGTGCCATGCTTTAATTCATAAAACTAGTTTAAAGAAAAGTTTGAATTGGATTTTTGCGCTTTTTAAAAGAAAAATGTCATTTTGCATGGCCATTTAAAATCAAGTAGTGAATGTAAAAGGATTGTTTACAGTAAAAATTAAAACATAATGTTGAATTTAAAAACAATTGTTATGTGTCGACTGCCTAGATAAACAAAATGTATGCAAGTATGCATTACTTTAAGCAATGTACAATACAGTACAGTAGGCTACACAAACTACGCTACAGTACAGCGAGATAAAGGAAATCTAATAAAAATATTAAGAACATGATACTGCTGAAAAAGAAAAACATCCCAAAGCTGACTAAATTGGTTTGCTGGTCTAGTCAACCTGGCTACGCTGAAAAGTGTCCAAATTTCCTTCAAAACCGGCAACCAGACCTGTCTGGGAGACCAGCAAACTAGCGTAGTCTGGTTTTAAAGCTGTTTTTGCAGCAGGGGTGCATGTAAATATGAGCCATAAAGTGCGCGCGAAGAGTAATATAGTTACTCTAAGAAAGTTTATTGAGCAGTCTAGCCAGGTTTACACAGGTCCATTCCCAATTTAGAATAGTAAAATGTGTTCGTGGTGGAAGAGATAAGTCACACACTGACCTGTTGCGGCTTCCTGGGTCTACCCGGTCCCCTCTTCTTTGGCTCGGCCGGGGCGGGCTCGGGCTCGGGCTGCTCCTGCGATCCTGAAGCTTCGCCGGCAGCTTCCTCGCCGCGCGCGCTCATCGTGTGTGTGTGAGTTCCAAACAGAGTCTCGCGCACCTTCTGTTCCTGCAGCATATGAGCTGTCCGCCAGTCAGTCAGTCAGTGTCTCGCGCTCAGCAGTGCGCGCTTATCAAAAACAATGCGTTTAAAACCGGTGCGCTCATGAAGGGCTATGCAAAAATGTCAATTAAAAGTGCGGTATTGTGAGAAGCACGTGCTGCCTCTTGGTTGAGAATTTGGCTCACGCACACACACGCACACACACGGGCAACAACAAAAAAAAATCTCCTCTGTAGAATTAAGTGGGGGTGGCTTTAGTAATAAAATAAGCCCAGTGATCGATTGCAATTTGAGCGAGACATTCGCAGAGGTAAGTGTGACAGGGCACTGTCAAATCCACGCTACTGCGGATTCAAGAATTTGCGGGGAAAGACTTTCTACGCGGATTGGCTTAAATAAAAAAACGGGGGCATTTTAAATGCATCCCTGCTGCCCACACGGAAATAAGTCCAGAGACTGTGGATGAGGATGAGGTATATACATTAAAAAAAGAAGAGAGAGAGAGAGGGACGAAAATCACTTTTCCCGTGGGTGGATAACACGAGGAGGGAGGGGGCACGAGAGAGAGAGAGAGAGAGAGAGAGAGAGAGAGAGAGAGAGAGAGAGAGAGAGAGAGAGAGAGAGAGAGAGAGAGAGAGAGAGAGAGAGAGAGAGAGAGAGAGAGAAGAATTGGACAACAGCCAGAGAAAACATGAGAAATACTAAGAGGAGAGACCACATTGAGACAAACTCACGTGTCCAGCACCATTCATGTTACTGGCTACACTCCAGAAAGTTTAAAGACACAGTATTGCATAGACTGTTTATTTGTTTGTTTATATATATATATATATATATATATATATATATATATATATATATATATATATATATATATATATATATATATATATATATATATATAAAAGTAATCAATAGGCCTACAAAATGTGCTGTGTTTGGGGTGTGCTCCGACTCTCCTCTTAAAGATCTGGTTTCTTAACTTTTAGCGGTTCTTTCAGGCTCTTTTTTTTTTTTTTTCCCAGAAATTAATATTTGAGAGAAAAAGTTTAGTAGGCCTATTGTATACCCTCAGCATTTTCAGATGCTTAGATTCAAATTTCAAATTCTAAGTTTTTAGAGTTGAATAGGCTAATTGCGAAATAAATTTGATCTAAATTTGACACACACACACACACACACACACACACACACACAGGCCTATTATATATATATATATATATATATATATATATATATATATATATATATATATATCCCAGCGGGCAATTGATGTCAAAACGACGTCAAATTGACATCAAACATTGACGTCAAAAAACAGGTCAAAAATGCAAATCAAATTGATGTCAAAAACTTGATGTCAATTTGACATCCACACATTGATGTCTTCCGGACCACCAAAATAATGACACAAAAGTAATAATGTAAGAACAATTTATTCATCAGGCTTATATGTAAAAAATACTATTGCATTTTGGTACATACAATACAGGATTTTGTATCTAGAAACAATATAAAGCAAATTAAAATAGCATGGAAAAAGATGATTGATGTAGATAAATGTACACCTAATCTGAATCTGAACACAGATCAATCGCTGCCCATTCCCCCATATCTGTCGGGAGCAGATATAGTTCTTCATATGATTTTGTTTATATCAGCCTCTGAAGATGCTGGGCTTGACTGCTGTACAGCACCTGAATGAAGATGGAGCAAATATTGTATTACTCGTTTCACAGCATTCAGAGCATTAATACGATTTTCAGCAACCATCACTTGTTTATCATTTATTCACAAAGTAATTTAAACTCTCTAAAGCTAGTGTTATACTTTCTGTGTTGTGCTGCCATTCTAATAATAAAAGACTTTAACTACAGTAGGCTACTGACAGAACTGATCTTTAGCAAACTGTGTGCCGGTTTGTTTTAGCCTATTTATTATTTATTCCACGGTAAGAACACCATAGTCTTGTGATCTGTGGATGAAGAATTTCTAAAAAAGGAAATGAGAATGACAAGGATATTAAACCGACCTGAAAGGTACGGTGTGTCTTTAGCGCCCCAAATACTATGGTGCGTGTCTACTGGTGTGGAGCAGAGCGAGTGTTTTCATTTAATTCCTATAGAAGCTGAGCTTCACGCTCGCACGTGAGGGAGAAGCTCAGCTTCCAAATGAACATAAAAATGAAAACGCTCACTCTGCTCCACACCAGTGGACACACATGCCTAGTCATAGTTTTCAGTCACATGACTGTTGCGAGCCCTGGAGGGCAGCTCCTGCTGCACTATTTCAGTCACTAAAAACAGCAGGAAGTTTTTAAAACGCTTAAAGGGTTAGTTCACCCAAAAATGAAAATTCTGTCATTAATTACTCACCCTCATGTCGTTCGACACCCGTCAGACCTCCGTTCATATTCGGAACACAGATGAAGATATTTTAGTGTAAAGCTGATGCTGAGAAAGGCTTCAGACAGGCCTCCATTGGCATTCAGTACATTTCCTCTCCCAGGACGCATAAAAGGCACTTAAAACGTCGTTACAAAGTCCATCTCACCACAGTGACGACAATAGTTTTTGTGCGCAAAAAAAAATCAAAATAACACCTTTATCCAAATTGTTCTTTCCTTCCGTGTGTGTCTCCACGACGCATGCGCGAGAATATGACGCAGATCCGGCGTTCGGACACATGACCCAGAAGCGATTTGTTTACAAGCAGAGGAAGACGCGCGTGTCTAAGCTGATGAATTCTACACTGATCGTGCTTTAGGTCTTGGCGTAGTTCTCAAAATGGGGCTAAAGTGTGCATTTCATGGATTCCCGAACGCTGGCGCCACGTCATATTCTCACGCATGCGTCGTGGAGGCACACACGGAAGGGAAGAACAATTTGGATAAAGGTGTTATTTTGATTTTTTTGAACTATTGTCGTCACTGTGGTGAGATGGACTTTGTAACGACGTTTTAAGTGCCTTTTATGCGTCCTGGGAGAGGAAATGTACTGAATGCCAATGGAGGCCTGTCTGAAGCCTTTCTCAGCATCAGCTTTACACTAAAATATCTTCATTTGTGTTCCGAATATGAACGGAGGTCTGACGGGTGTCGAACGACATGAGGGTGAGTAATTAATGACAGAATTTCATTTTTGGGTGAACTAACCCTTTAACATGAAACACACTATAGGGTGAGTTGCACCAACATTCAATTAAATGGTTAGTTCACCCAAAAATGTAAATTCTGTCATTAATTACTTACCCTCATGTTGTTCGACACCCGTTAGACCTTGGTTCATCTTCAGACACATTAAAATATTTTAGTTGAAATCCGATGGCTGAGAAAGGCCTCCATTGGCAGCAATGACATTTCCTCTCTCAAGACCCATAAAAGGTACTTAAGACGTTGTTAAAAAGTCCTTCTCACTGCAGTGGTTCTACAATAATTTAATGAAGCGTTCTTGTGTCCCGTCTGGGCCTCTGACGTGAACGCGAGAATATGACGTAGAGCCGAAAGCGAGGAGCTTTGTTTACAAGCAGAGGAAGACTCGCCGTATCTAAGCTGCTGAATTCTACATTGATTGTGCTTTAGGTCTTGGCTTAGTGCTCAAATGGTGCTAAAGTGTGCATTTCCTGGATGCCCGAACGCCGGCTCTGCGTCATATTCTCGTCCATGCGTCATGGTGCTTAGTGTATGGAGGCCTTTCTGAGCCATCGGATTTCAACAAAAATCCGTTGTTCATCTTAATTCGTGTTCCGAAGATGAACAAAGGTCTTAGTGGACTAATGTAGCATTAGATTTCTATTTTGAATAAATGTTGTTGAATAAAAAAAAATCTATATTAAGCAGCACAACTGTTTCCATTATTAATAATAACTGAGCAGCAAATCATTCGAATGATTTCTGAAGGATCATGTGACACTGACAACTGGAGTAATGATGCTGAAAATACAGCTTTGATCACAGGAATACATTACGCTTAAAAATATATTCAAATAGAAAACAGCTGTTTTAATACTCTTTCACAATGTTATTGTCTTTACTGTACTTTTAATCAAATACATGCAGTCTTGGTGGGCATTAGATACTTTTTTCAAAGATATACAACACCAACACCAAACTTTTGAACGTGTATGTTTGAGGTTTCACTTACTAGTCACATGGTTCATAGCGCCTTAAGAGATGTCCAATAGGAGATCCATTCCAACTCTGCTACGGTGCAGGGCTTCAACCTGGAAAGCATCAACATAAACAATTTATCACAGAGCAAACAATATTTAGTATACAATGCCAGGTGTATTAAAAGGAAAGAAGCTACAGCAGAGGTGAAATGTGAGAAAGAAAGGTAAAAAAAAAGATCTTTCTCAGAAAAGAGAAAGATTAATACAGAACATATTTCTGTTATTCTTAGGGTATCAGAATTTATGTTTTTAGTTACTTATTCATTTAATATTGTTCATACAGCGTCACTTATATTTGGATGTCAAAGCCTTCTAAAATGAATTAAATAAATAAAACATTTAATATGAGAAAATAAAGAGAAGATAGATGTATGTGATAGGTGAAAAATATTGTTAAAATGGATATGAGATTAATTAACTTCTTCAGTTCACCTGTGTTTCCTACTTCTCTGTCAGCAGCTTCCTTCAGACATGTTGGGATCTTGAGAGCTTCCCCTCTGTTGTAGAGGGGTTATTTTGTCCTTCCTGAAATCACAGAACATTTTTTTTCAATATTTTAACCAGTTTCAGCCAATTTTCGCGATCGCATTTTTTTCTGTGTAAGTGATGTCATCGATTAACATTTAACGTCACTGTAAATTAAGTAGCCAACTTCTAATGACCCATTCAATTGGCAGCAAAACCTTTACAAAAACTATCAAAACCTGTCATCTACCATAAATATTTGATTAAAAGTCCAAACTTTTATAAACAAGAGCTTACGTTAACGTTAACTTAACAGTTACCTGTTCTGAGACGGTTGAGATGCTAATGAACTTCGAAGACACTAAAGTTACATTTATATAAAGTAAATATTCAACAGAAGCGTCAATTACACGTAAGAAAGGGGTCAGGAACAGTTGTGTGTATTATTTGTGTAACTTTACAGACTAAACTCACCTGAAAGCAGTGAAAACAAAAGCGACAGAGGGAGCTTTGCAGCTTGTCGGTTGGTTGTCAGCTGTTGCTTGCTGCGCCGTTTCCATGGCAACTCTGCGCGCTCCAGTGTTTGAAATCGAGTTGAATGTTCAACGCGCACGCCCATTAAAACACGTCAAAGTCACGCAGCATTTACAAACATAAGCATTTATAATTAACACATTACATTTTACTGCAAAATGCCACTCCTCCACGTGAAAGTGGGACAATTGTGGCACTTTTATCATTTAAGATTTTTTTTATTGTTGTTTTTGCAAACACGATTTTAAAACATTGATTCATGTAAAATATGTTACAAATCCAACACAGTTCGAAAGGAAATGCCAAATGGATGCGTTTCGAGGCCTCAGTTAAGAAAAAATACTTAAACTTAAAGAAAAATAATTACTAAATATTGATGTCAATGTGATGTCAATATGACATCAATTTGATATCTAAAACATGACATTGATTTGATGTAAATTGAACGTCAAAAATTTTGGCCAACATGTCCATAAAATTAATTTTAGTGCGGGATTAACTTCCGATTTTCACCCAATTAACACTGGAAGAAATTGCTGTCCAAACTGAATTTAAAATTGTGTGTACAGTATATTGGTCAAGTCTTGACTCATATTTGACGTCAAATTGACATCAAGGTGCCCGCTGGGATATATATATATATATATATATATATATATATATATATATATATATATATATATATATATATATATATAGTGTGTACGTGTAGCCTACGTGTAGTATATAGTATAGTAGTATGTAGTATAGGCCTATAAATATATAATTACAACAAAAATCTAAAATGTTTATCTCTACGTTCTCATTTGAACAACCTATCAAATACAAGATAACATCAAATATAGTTCTTGATTTAGAGTCTGGCATGACAAAAATAACACGACTTGCGTTTCAATAATTGAGAATGATATAGTAACGGGGTCCCTGCTGGTTCAAAGCTGTTTGGCTTCATTACAGAACGGCCACATATGAGTTTTTAGCTCGGGAATCGGACAACACTGGTCAGTCGTGCTGTTACTGTATGTTTTTGCTCATAACAAAAATAAAACAAAAACGTTTCATATGGTGGCACTGTATGCTTTTGATTTACAAAAATAAGAAACGCCTTATTGGAGGCATCGGGAGTCAGACACTTGACGCGCTGTAGCCGTTTCGGCGTTTATTCGGCGATTTATATATATAGGCTATATGGGTAGCTACACACAAAAGACAAAAATATATCTATTGTTAATAGGCGTTCACGCCAAATGCACAAAGTTCACGTCACGCCTCACGTGCTTGCTAGCTACTATGTATAGGCTACTTTATGCAACTTTACACACTCATCAAAAGTGTGCGTTGTAAGAGAAAGGCAGTTGTTTTTTGTCCCTCAAGGCCGCGAGCACAAGCAGATCGACCTCCAACAGCCGCGTGTCTTTGAAGTCTTCCGCCCATCGACGTGGAGTGAGATCAATTACACAAGAACAACAGTGACAAAGAATAAACTGCTTTACGTGGAGGGCCTTTCCCACGATCTGACCGAGCTGCTCGACAAACAGGGGGGAATGGCAAAGTCCTCCCAACCCCTCTCCAACTGCATTCAATTGTGTCAGAGATGGGCTTTATAACCAAGAGCTGGAGGAACTTGAACTCCAAGAGCTGCAAAAAAAGATAAAGATGGGAGAAGGACAGAAAGAAAATTAAAACGTGCATCAAGAAATATATCAAATGCATGTTTCATAGGTCAATGACCTGATATATATATATATATATATATATATATATATATATATATATATATATATATATATATATATATATATATATATATATATATATATATATATATATATATATATATATATATAGCCTCACATTTTTAAGTACAATCAACTTGGATGTTAAAGTAATTTCAACTTAAATTACATTAAACTGACTTAAAAATGAGTTGAATATAACTTATAATAAAAAAACGATAACTTATTGATTATATCATTTTTTACAGCGTGTATATATATATTATTATGTTATTTTACTATTTTATAGGGTTTAAAGCTTAAAAATATTTAAGAACTGCAAAAGGGAAAAATCAATAAATGCCTGAAATGTTTCTTAAAAATAAGCAGTGCAGCCATTTTGTTAAAATTAATATTAAAATAATAATATTAGATATATTAACCATTGTCTGTCAATTCAAAGTCAGCGTGGTTTAATCACGCATGGAAGCCATTTGGAGGTCATGTGACAAGAAAATCATAAGAATGATATTACAGACCCTTATAGATCCCTTATGACAGTATATCAAGGTCATTATTATTTGATTAAATTACATGTATTATTTATTATCTAAAACACGTTTTAACAACTTGTTAAATATGATTTAATTCGATTTATCCTTTTTTACATCCTTATTAGTCATTAACCCTTGAATAAATGCAATGCATGCACTATTGAGTCTGCATATGTAATATGTCCTGGTTTTACATGAATGGACTTTTATAGGTTTATATCATACATACTGAAGATTCCTGCAAATGTAAACATTTTTGCATAACTTGCCACGTGATTTTGTGTTTTATGTAGCCTAATCTGGGTGCTTATTTTTACACTCACGCACTTTAATATTATTCCTCACCACATGCTCTTCGTCATTACACTGAAAACGAGCATGTTTGTAGAACTGGCTACAGAAGGAGAGCTTTTCTTGTGAAAGAGACTGGTTAATTTGTAGTTGGTATTCAGCAGGGCCGTGCAGAGAGTTCTTCAGGGGCAGGGGCTCAAATGTAAAAAAGGGGCAATATATATATATATATATATATATATATATATGCTCATCAAGCCTAAATTTATTTAATCAAAAATACAGAAAAAACAGTTGCCTATTATTGTGAAATATTATTACATTATGTTCTTTTTAACTTTTTATTAATCCAACAATCTTGAAAAAAGTATCACAGTTTCCATCATTGACATTAAATCCTCATATTAGAATGATTTCTGAATGGTCATGTGACACTATGCTGAAAATCCAGCTGTGATCAAAAAAATAAATTATATTTTAAATTATTTTAAAATAGAAAACCATTATTTTAATATATTTCACAATATTGTTTTTTTTTATCAAATAAATGCAGGCTTGAAGAACATAAGAGACTTCATAATGCAGCATAATATTCAAAAATGTTAACGTTACTATAATAAAGTCCTTTCACGTAACCATTTCGCCAGCCTACATTTCACATAAAGGCCTGTAGGTGCCGGTGGCACTTGGGTTTTTTTTAACTTTGATAGTTTCATGAAATAGTAAACGGTGTATCAATATAGGCTACATAAATACAAGTGAATTTAACACTACTTACCATTAATGCGACTTTTGCTGCTGCATGGTTTTGTGCAGGGATTTGTTTGTTGTCAGTTAAAATCCATTTTGTCAGTGATGCAATTAATAAAATGAGACAAACCGCAGGAAATCGTTCCACAAACGTTAGTTCGTCTGTCCATGTCATTTTTAACCGATTTATGAATAAGAACAGAAAATTACCGCTCCACTTCACATGCCCAATGGAATTTGAACTTGCTTTGCCAGATCACGATTGGTTGGTGTATATACACTAACAAACGGGCATTGGTGATTGTGTAATACTTTAAAATATATAATATATAGATGTGTAATTAAATCAACACATTAGCTCTGATTATGGATGAAAAAAAAAATATTGGTTTACTTTTTCCCCGTAAGGCCACACACTCTCTGAAAGGACCATATTTGGCTCGAGAGCCGTTTCCGAACAGTGGAAAATCAGCTGTCAATCAAAACGCACGCAACCCATAGCAACGCGTTATAGCAACGCCTCAACAGAAATTGTCCGACTTTTGAGCCGTCCATTACTATTGTATACATTGTCATGTTATAATAATCACATTTATTTAGTTTTATTGACCACGATATTATCATTGATATTTGTCTGAGAGGGGCACTTTTGATTCATTTTGAAAAAGGGCAGGGGCTCGAGCACCCAAAGCCCCCCCCTCTGCACGTGCCTGGTATTCAGTTCATTCATAAAAAACAGCTCTCAGACCCCCAAAGAAGGTGGAGAAGAGGAATTTCTGACCACTCCCCCGCAGACAGAGCGGCGTCAGGACCGCCAGCGAATGAAACGAATACGATCAATAGCCCCAGCCACAAATTACTGCCCAAAGTACTACCAAGATCGATTACGGCCAACTTGAAACTTTTGTCAGACATATGACTTGTATGTATACGTATTGTGCAAAATGCACTTCACTCTGTCCTCTGCAAGATTCAAGAATGGGAAAAAGGTTGCCATTGCCAAAGCATTTATTATATTACAAATTAGCAATGCATTTACGTTTTACTTGCATTAAAAAATGTCTATTGATCAGCTTAATCATTTATTTTGAAGATGCAATGTGTTTTCCACCATTAAAAGTAATGATTGCGGTAGTAAATCACAAGAATGCAGGCCAAATCTGTAGAAATGTTAAGGAAACAAAGTGCTCACAGGGTGTAAAAAAAAGGAGCATGTGCATTTCAAAAGACATTCTTTGGGTTGGACACAGATTTCCTTTTTCTCTCTCTCTCTCTCTCGGACAGAGGAGGGGAGCGCTCTGGGCAAATTGTGGGAGAACTCGTCCACCACGGCACACTAAAAAGATTTGAGACCAACCACAGCCCCTTTGCCACCCGATGTCAATTTTAACCATTTCATCCCCAGACAGCCTCAAAGCGGCCCCCACATATGCAATACATTTATGAAAGCCGGCTGCCAGGGGCCTACAGCCACACATCAGACACAAACTGTTAAAGCATTTTCCTCTTCACTTCAGTCTCAAAGCTGCATAAGTAGCGGTCATGAAAAAATGAAACCCAAAATGTTCAATGCTAATGGGGCAGCTTATCAAATTCTGTGAAGAAGTCTCTGGCAATGAGATGAGCAAGTTTTACTGTTTGTTATGACAGGCGTTTACTTCAATGGAGCTTTTCACGTGGCACATGACAATCCCTTTTCACAGTACCTGTGTTGATTTTGAAGAAAACTGTATTTAAATATGATAAAATAGTCTTATTAGTAGCTGAAAGCAGAAGTTAACCAAAACAATTTATAAGGAAAAGTGCATGAGATGGAGTAATACATATATATATATAATATTAAATACTTGTATATTATATTATTTATAAGTTGCAGTCTGTAAGTTTTGCCTCTTTGTCGCAGTCTCTGCGTGAAACCTGCAATAGCAGTTACCTATTTGCGGAGTTATCATCTGTATGCGAGTTGCGGGTCGGCGCGGCTCCTCAGCGCGGACGAATCTAATGTTTTGAGGAGTTTGTGTGGCTGTCATTCATTCACCGCACCGGTGTGGATACTGTAGAATCACAGGCTGAATCCGAAATCGCCCCCTATACCCTCAATTATGGCATTATTTGATGGGACAGCCATTTGTAGTGGTGTCTGAAACCATAGTGGACGTTATTGAGTGCACTCATTCAATCCCACATTGCACCGCAATAACAAATGTACAGCCGATGTACACACAACAGCTGTCGAAATTCATGCACTTGTTTTCATTCACTCCTTCAAGTGAACTATATTAGTGGACTAACTTAGGGAATATTGAATGGGGGTTTAGGGGACGATTTCGGATTCAGCCTAGATCTTTAAAATGCATCCAAATTACAGTGAAGCGCAACCGTACGGTGCTCCGCAGTGGTCGAAAAGGATATAAACAGTGAATTTTGAAGTGATGTATTCTTGAAAACTCAGAGATGTGGATTCGGACGGCAATTAAGTTACCACACGACCTTGGTGTTTGTCAAAAAAAAACAGTAGGCTAACATTAATCCGGCCGGGGATTTTTAAGCGAGTGGTGGGAGAAAAACACTGGATTCGGACAGCAATAAAATCACTGACTAGCCCTGTCAATGATGAAAATACCTTACGTCCCCACGAGAAACGATTACCGTCTAAATAGGGCTTCGGAGTATAACCTAAATAAGAATTTTCACCGGAAAATGTTACCGGTAAGTAACATGTCTGCCACTTTTGAGAACAAAACATTACAATAAATCGCGCTACCAACGGTGATTAAATTACGATCGCTCGTATAACATCAAACAGTGCAAATTATTATTATTGTTATACTTTGTTCTCAAATTGTTAATGTTAACAGCACTAGCATTGCGTGACTATGTGCATTTAGTGTTTATTAGCGTTACCTGTAGATTAACATTTCTGTACAGGCGAATCTTTTGCTTTTGACTAGGGGTGAATCTCCAGTTGTTACTGATGATGTCATTTGGGCCTTTCTGGGTTACAATCTTCCATCAAAATTATAAGTTTAATTACTCCAGCAGCTGTGAAAAAAAAGGCTATAAATGATCCGATTTGCTGAAGAACATGCTCCTCACGTGCGTTTCTACTACTAGCCGGACTACTTCTTTGTGGATACAGACGTGACATAATAACACAAAGACATGCTTGAATTTCCAGCGGAAATCCACCATACCACTCTAATTAAAAAACATTATTAGCCTACAAGCTTACCATTGTGAATGGGGCTAAGGTAAGGAGATTTTGGATCATTTTTATTTTAAAAAGTTACGGACCGCAGCTTTAAATATATATATATATATATATATATATATACATACACGCACACACTATGTATAGTATAATGGTGGGCCGTTATCGGCGTTAACGTGCTGCGTTAACGTGAGACTCTTATCGGGCGATAAAAAAAAATATCGCTGTTAATCTATTCTCAAAGTTGGGTTGGGAGCTGGGTCTATACTACGCAAGCTATGATGACTTTCACCTTGATATTTTAGCGCGGATGTATACCTAGCCGAATTGCACTGTAGGGGCGAGAGAACGAGTCTTCGAACGTGTTTGTATGCCTACTAGTGTTGTCAAAAATATCCATATTTCGATATGTATCGATACTGAAATATCTGAAACGATACGATTCTCATTTTCTACAGTATCGATATCAGCTGCGCTCTCCTCTCCGACCGACAGCGAATTGACATGCACCCGCCTCCTCTCATTCAGTCCGGTTAACCCTCTGAACATGGCGAACGGGTGTTCTGCTGGATTTTTCCTCATGACAGCGTGTTAGTATTGGTGTGACCGGTCTGAATTTCGCGCGGGGTTGCACATAACGTTAATTTTACTAATTCCCGCAGATTTCACGCTCGCATCTGAAGCGCACACACACATACCATAATAAAGCCGCCTCTGACATATAAGTGCAAAAATGAGCTCCTTTTTCCATTTTATTAATAGTCAAATACACTCAAAAATGTCTCAATGCCCATCTTGGTGAGTTTTAACGTAAACAGTCGTAACTCACAGGAACAGTGTTTGGGATCCATGCGTGCGTCAGGTCTTAAAGGGACAGAAGTTATTTATTATTCAAACTACAAAAAGACAAACGATCACTTACGAGCACACATATTCTGAATGCCTTCGGCAGAATTCAAATGAGCCATTTTAATCTAGATTAATTCCAAGATTACAGTGAGATTAATCTAGATTAAAAAATGTATCTATGCCCACCACTAATATATATACACACACACACACACACACACACACACACACACACACACACACACACACACACACACACACACACACACACACACACACACACACACACACACACACACACACACACACACACACACACATATATATATAAATAAATAACTTTTATATGTATTGTATACATGTAATATATATATATATATATATATATATACACACACACACACATTATATAGAATCCAACATGGTCATCCACTAACCAGACAGCCAAACCGCCCCTTTTTGGTCACTTAGAAATGGACTATCTAGGGTCAGTCACCCTGTCAAAGGGTTAAAGGTGATGTGGGGCCATAAAGACAAATTATCAGCCTGAGCTGCCTCTCCCAACCCCTCCCTTCTGAAGTGACATAGACGTCTGGCCAGCTCCCAGGCCACCTTGGAGAGACAGGAGGCAATGTGTGCAAGCTCACACAAACTCCCACCTCACTGAACCTGAGTCCCCTGTGAACAGCAGTGTCCGCTGGTCTATTCATAGTCTCCAGGCTCTCGTATTCCTAATGTAGTCATATGGAAAAGGGAAGGGTGGCCTGTGTATATGGAAATGGACCTCTGTGAACTCACGCTCTAGTTTGGGAAGCAGGTACAATGTGGCGTCACAGGTCAACAGAAGGTTCTGATCCAGGAAGAACACTTGCGTGTCACTGTGTCAGGAGGCTACAGTGAAGTTTACCGTTTACCACAGGAATTACACTTGAGATGGCGGCTTACTTTTTAGATGTCCTTAGAACTGGTGTGATTATTCTGGTCATAAATGGCATGCTTTTAACCATAAATATAGAACCATAATTAATCTTAATGGGACTGGTCACCCAGAAACAAATCTGTTGTCATGTCGTTTTTTATCTGTGGAACACAAAAAGAGAAATTGGTAACACTTCAGTTTAGGGTCCCACTAGTAAGTATAGTTGCTTATTAGCATGCATATTACTAGGATATTGGCTGTTTATTAATACTTATAGAGCAAATATAAATGCCTTATTCTGCATGACTATATTCTACATACCTTAATCCTACCCAATACCTAAACTTAACAACTACCTTACTAACTATTAATAAGAAGTAATTAGGAGTTTATTGAGGAAACAGTCCTAGTTAATAGTTAATAGTGTTAATAGTTAATAGTGAGAATTGCACCTTAATCTATAATGTGACCGAGACATTTTTTATGTCCTGGTCACTCTTTAATTATGCACTTACAGGGTTTCCGAGGGGTCTTAAAAAGTCTAGAATTTCACAATCTAAATTTTAGGCCTTAAAAAGTCTTACATTTTCTGAAGTATTCTATTTTAGGTCTTAAATAATTTTAAACAGGTCTTCATTTTCCTACATCCATGTAATGCTCATTGAAATCCTGCAGCACTTTAGAATGGTTTTTTTTTGTGGTGTTGTAGTTCTTTCGCTAGTCCAAATATAGTTAGCTGTATTACGACTACAAATGAGACCAACATGTAGCTTATATTGCAGCCAATCAGCTTTCGTGTTATTGGAGTCTCTTTCTGATTGTACCACAGACAGTGTTGGGGGAAACGCATTACAAGTAACTTGAGTTACGTAATAATATAGTATACAAGTAACTAGTAAAGTAACGCATTACTTTTCAAATTTACAACAAAATATCTGAGTTACTTTTTCAAAAAAGTAACGCAAGTTACTTTTTCACATTTATTTGACTGACAGCTCTCCTGCCCCCATGTTGAGAAAAATAAGTGCAGAGGTGTGTGTGTGAACATGATGGTTATTGTAGTTCTAGACTAAATGTGAGCATTTACTCATCTCACTTGCACAAAAAAGATTCTGTACTCCTCAAAATGAATAAAATCAGTCAAATGCAAAATCAGAGTACTATGCAAACCTCCACTAATTAAATGTTAAATAAAACAAATATTTTTATGCATTGTATCTACCTTTATTGACCAATGTCGTGCTGCTGACCTTTGATTCAGTTAAGCCATGATCAAAAATTACTAGATTTTTTGTTTTTATTGGTAAAACGTTTTTCTCCTGCGTCCTATTCTTCCATTATCCAGAATGGCAGCACATTTTTACCTCAGCCTGAGGCCTATTATTTCAATTTTGGTATGAAGAGGTCTTTACATTTGCACAAAAAGGACTTTTTTGCTATTAAAAAACAAAACAAAAAAGCAAGCCCAGCCCAGGTGAGAAAAAGTAACGCAAAAGTAACGTAACGCATTACTTTTCTTAGAAAGTAACTGCTCGGGTTATGTATATAACCCTTGTTCCCTGAGAAGGGGAACGAGCACTGCATCGGGACGACGCTTTGGGGATGCTCCCTTAGCATCAGCGAATCTGAAACCAGAATGCCAACTAGGCCAATCCGATTGGCGTGCGTGATGACGTCATTGTGACGGCATACCCGGAAGTATAAAAGGGGAGCTGGAACGTAATGGCGGTAGTAATTGCTCTGAAGCATGCGCTCCAGGCGCGCCGAGGTGTGGCGTCGGGATGCAGTGCTCGTTCCCCTTCTCAGGGAACAAGGGTTATATACATAACCCGAGCAGTTCCCTTTCGAGGGAACTCGCACTGCATCGGAACGACGCTTTGGGGAACGAGTACCCACTAGGCCACACCGAAGGGTAGCGCCTGCCCTAGTGTGAAGCCGGAAACCGGGCACAGCTAGGACTGGAGCACCCTAGCACCAGGCGTCGTAGGGAGATCCAGGCTATAAAACCTGATAAAAGTGTGTGGGGTAGCCCACCCGGCCGCCTCGCAGATATCCTGCAAGGGGACCCCAGAAAGAAGGGCCACCGAAGAGGCCATGCCTCTGGTGGAATGAGCCCTCACAGCCACAGGTGAAGGCAAACTGCGCACCTGATAGGCCATGGTAATCGCCTGGACAATCCAATTACTGATTGTCTGAGTAGACGCAGGCAATCCCTTCTTAGGTGAGCCAAAACACACCAACAGTTGTTGTGATCTCCTCCACTGTGCAGACTTCGCCAAATAAACTCTGAGCGCCCTAACCGGGCAGAGTAGGTGAAGTCTCCCCTCTTCCGCCGTCACATGAGGCGGAGGATGAAATGCCTGCAGGACCAATGACCTGACCACCCTTGATGGCACCTTAGGCACGTAGCCCGGCCTAGGGTGTAAGATGGCCTTTACTCCTCCCGGGGCAAACTCCAGGCAGGTCGGCGTTACCGCCAAGGCCTGGAGATCTCCCACTCTCCTGAGAGAGGTAATGGCAAGGAGAAAAGCCACCTTAAGAGTCCGATCCTTTGGTCCAGCCGACTCCAATGGTTCGAAGGGGGCCTCAGCCATCCTTCGAGAACCACTGCCAGGTCCCAGGTTGGAACTCTGGTCCGAGCCGCAGGCCTCATCCTCCGAGCCCCACGGAGGAATTGTACAACCAGCTGGTGCCTACCCAGAGGCCCATCACCCAGAGGAGTGTGGAAAGCCGAAATGGCAGGCACGTACACCTTGAATGTGGACGGGGTAAGCCCTGCAGAAAAACGATCTTGGAGGAACTCCAGCACTGAAGCCACTGGGCAGTTAACTGGGTCCACCTCACGTTCTCTGCACCAAGTGGAAAATACATTCCACTTGAGGCTGTACAGTCTCCTCGTAGACGGAGCCCTGGAGCTGAGTAAGGTCTCTATCACCTCCGCCGATAGGCCAGCCTCTATGTACCTGGTCCCCTCAGGGGCCAGACCCATAGGTTCCAAATCTCCGGGCGGGGGTAAAATATCGTACCCGCCGCCTGAGATAGGAGATCCCTCCTCAGAGGAATCTCCCACGGCTGACCTGCTAGCAGAGCTATGATATCCGAGAACCAAACTCGAGTCGGCCAACGGGGTGCTACCAGAAGTAGACTGACCCCCTGTCGACGGACCCTTTCCAGGACTCCCGGGAGCAGAGCAATCGGGGGAAATGCGTACAGACGCAGCCTCGGCCACGTCTGCACCATGGCATCCAGCCCCAGCGGAGCTGGATGCGTGAGGGAAAACCACAGTGGACAGTGGGACGTCTCTCGAGACGCAAACAGATCCACTTCCACTGGGCCGAACCTCTTGCATATGGCCTCCACCACCTCTGGGTGGAGTCGCCACTCCCCGGGCCTCAGCCCCTGCCTCGACAGGATGTCTGCTCCCTGATTTTGGACCCCCGGGACATACATTGCCCTGATGGACAACAGTTTCCCTTGGGACCACAGGAGGATGTGATGCGCCAGTCTGCAAAGAGGGCGCAACCTCAAACCCCCCTGCCGTGCCCCAACCAGTGAGGGAGGCATCTGTTGAAACGGATTTCCGGCAACAGGACGCTCCCAACACTGGCCCTTGGGACAGAAACCAAGGTTTCTTCCATATGACTAGGGAACGAAGGCCACTGCGCGTTACCCTGATCATACAGAATGGATTTCCCCTCAAGGAAAGCCACCTGGTTTACCTCCGTATCAGTACATGGTGGCCGCGGAGGTCCGGGAAAAAGCTCCTCAGAGCTTTGTAGACCGCCAGCATTTCCAGGCAGTAGATGTGCCAGGAGAAATGCCTGGTCTCCCACAGACCTCTCGCAAAGCGGCCGCCATGGCCACGTCACAGCCAGTGAGGGAGGCATCTGTTGAAACGGATTCCTGGCAACAGAACGCTCCCAACACTGGCCCTTGGGACAGAAACCAAGGTTTCTTCCATATGACTAGGGAACGAAGGCATCTGCGCGTTACCCTGATCATACAGAATGGATTTCCCCTCAAGGAAAGCCACCTGGTTTACTTCCCATAACCACGTCCCAGCCAGTGAGGGAGGCGCCTGTTGAAACGGATTACCGGCAACAGAACGCTCCCAACACTGGCCCCTGGGACAGAAACCAAGGTTTCTTCCATATGACTAGGGAACGAAGGCATCTGCGCGTTACCCTGATCATACAGAATGGTTTTCCCCCCCGAGGAAAACCCCTTGATTCCCAGCTACCACTGTAAGGGTCTCATGCAGCAGGCCAAGAGATATTCTGTTGGACGCAGCCGCAATGAGCCCCAGCAGCCTTAAACTGCTTCACAGTGATGCTGTGGCCTAGCTTCATTTTAGAGACCAGGCCGCCTGGAAGAACCCGATATTGGTACGCTTTGCCCCAAAAAGCGAACCTCAGGAACTTCCTGTGACACAGAAGGATGGATACAGGGAAGTATGCGTCCTCTTCAGACCCATCGTGACAGACCAGTCCTCAGACTGGATCTGAATCACAATGGAGGAAATGCTAAGCATCTTGAATCTGAATCTCCTCAGAGAACGATTCAAGTACCTCCGGTCTAAAGTTGGATGCAACTCGCCATCCCTCTTAGGAACTATGAAGTACTGGCTGTAGAACCCGGACTCCCTGTCTGGCGGAGGAGCACATTCTGTGGCCTCCTTACCAACAGGGAGTGAACTTCCTGTTCCATTACCCGAACCTGCCCAGGGACCACTGCCGTCCAGACCACCCCACTGAACTTCAGGGGAAGGTAACCGGACTGCAGTCTGTATGCCCCTTCCTACAGTCGCAGGCCCCAAGCTGATATATTCGGAGGCATAACCATGCGCCGAGATAATCTGCTAAGGGAACCAGCCTCTCGAGGCCGGTCTCGGGTGTCAACCGAGCCTCCTCCCCGACCCCCTGAAGCGGCTTACCGGCAGGGCGAAATCGAGGAAGATTTTCGGTGTGCGTACGCGTTTGCTGGACCACCGCAAGTCTTGCTAGAGGCGGCTGGTGCAGCACGCGTGCACGGGGAAACGATGTGGCCCGAAGCGTACTAGACGGCGGGAACACAGCATCGATTCCCGAAAACTCCACAGGGGAGGCGACCTCGATCGCTCCTACCCGGGAGAGGGGGCTGGCCAGCAGGGGGCCTCATCTAAGGGAGCAGCTCAACAGGGCCACAACCCTAGAGCGGACACTGCGATTAGCAATTGCCTGAAACTGATGTGTCCCGCAGGCCACAAGGCGGCGAGAACGACATCAACTTCAGGAGGGCTCCATCTTAGATGAATATCCAGTTCACAAGTTAAACACGCTTGGGTGACAGAATTAAAGTATCCAACTTATCAAAGTCGGATAACATGACACTCAATTCCTCGGAATTAAATGCCATCATAATCACCAAACCCGTGCAACCTGATCTGAATAATAGGCTGAATAAAAAATATATCTAACTCCTCAAAGTCAGATAATATTTTAATTTAATTCCTCAGAATTAAATGCAGCCACAATAAGGTGAAACATAGTCTGAATGATAGGCTGAATATCTAACTCCTCAAAGTTAGATTATATTTAATTTTAATTCCTTAGAATTAAATGTAGCCGTAATTAATCAGACGACACTGTTTTATTTGTATTTATACGGACTCATAGACCCCGCGTTGCCTCAGCAACGTGGTTCAAGCCGTCATAATACAATTGGCTTTCATCCCTCGAGAAAAAAGCCAAACAGTGTCACACAATACAGTGAAACATGGTCTGAAATGACTGAATATCTAACTCCTCAGAGTCAGATAATATCTCATTTAAATCCTCAGACTTAAATGCAGCCATATCAGACAAATACTGATTTATTTTACTATACGGACTCGTCCGTTAAGCCAACCAGTATCTCATGCACACCGATCGCGTGTGTTCACATTAATTGCAGACCCATAACCTGCGCGCTGCCTTTTTTTTCCATTAATCGCGTGGATGGAATCTTGCATATTTAAGAAGTGCTTATGACTTTGACTGCCTCGATGCTGAGTACGTCTAATTCCTCAGAATCAGACCTCTCACACATCGCGTCCTCCGCCCCGGGGGAAGAAGCCGCAGCGCGGGCTTCCACACGGGGAAGGAGAACATCTGAACTGTCAGATAAAGACTGGGAAAATGCCTCAGCAGTCCCAGTCCCGCTGACAGTCCATCCGTGAGCCCCATGACCAGCCTCGCCGCACCGCCTCGGCGGATGCGGGACCGATCCACGGGGCTCACGCCGAGAGCGGAGCACTCTGAGCGTCAGCTTTCATAATGCTCACAAGCGGCTCCCTCGAGAGCCGCTCGAGCATGCTGAACGCCCAGGCAGTGCACACACAGCAGGTGTGTATCCGAGCCCGACATGTAGCGAGGGCAAGGATGCACACACTGCTTGAACTCTCTCACTTTTTCACACTTCATTTCAATCACACACTTTCACTGACATACAACAGTAAATAGACAGACAGTTTGACAGATAGCGCTTGCTGAAGAGCAATAACTACCGCCATTACGTTCCAGCTCCCCTTTTATACTTCCGGGTATGCCGTCACAATGACGTCATCACGCACGCCAATCGGATTGGCCTAGTTGGCATTCTGGTTTCAGATTCGCTGATGCTAAGGGAGCATCCCCAAAGCGTCGTCCCGATGCAGTGCGAGTTCCCTCGAAAGGGAACTAAGTAACTCAATTAGTTACTTTTTAAGGGAGTAACGCAATATTGTAATGCATTACTTTTCAAAGTAACTTTCCCCAACACTGACCACAGACACATAAATCGGATTTTATTCTTCAGCTAATAGTCCTCCAGTTTTTCGTGTTTCTGTGATTACCAAATATAACGAAAAATCAACATGCATTATTCGTAAAGCAAAATAAACAAGATTTATTTTGTTTGTTCTATTGTCATGTGTGACTATTGTGCATCTAACATAATACATAGCCTAAAATGGTAAATGTGGTATCCTAGATATAAAAAATAAATGCAAATGCAAATTTCTGGAAATTACCACCACAAATTCAGTCATTTTGATCTAAAACAAGTCACCAAAAAATGGCATAATTAAAAAAGTATCCATGTATGAAAAAACGAAGATTTTTTAGACGGAAACTGCTGAATCGAGTTGGTGAGGTGAATCAGAGCAGTTTGTTTCGTAAACAAAATCATGGTTTTGTTAACTGAATCAAACAGATTCATTGAAAAGATCCAATTCAAATGAATGATTTGTTCAAAAAAATAAAAAATAAAATCGAACTTGAACTTGATAAGGGGGGATTTTTCAGTGAATAATGAACTACTGTATGGCTACTGTATGACAGTTTTCTTTCACCTTATTTTACAATACAGCACTCTTAAAAATAAAGGTTCTTTATTGGCATCTATGGTTCATGAAGATCGTGATAGAATCGTTCCATTCCGCAAAAGATTCTTAACATTATTACAATTTTCTTCACACTAAGCAAAAAAAGGGGTTGTTTTAAGAACTGTTGACTGAAAGGTTCTTTGCAGAACCTTGGATGGATCCAAAAAAAACTTTTTGGAACCTTTATTTGTAAGAGTGTCGCCCAAAATTCTCTACAAAAGATTAAACGAGTAAATAATGAAAGAACATGGGTAAACTATCCCTTTAACTAATGACTTGATATATTACCAATTGGCAACAGGTGGAATCAGCCATAACACACTCCCACTGTTCCCGGGACCCTGAGGGCCTGACCCGGACCACCTCCATTTACATGAGAAGTTGTGTTTGTGCACAAACACGACACAATAGACCGACCTGGGCCATTCCAGCTGGTGAAGGAACCTTGGGTGAAGGTGATCTGCTATCAGTGCGACAAACATCCATTAGTCCATCTTCCCTACTGATAACTAATATCTGCTGAGGATGTGAACATTAACCAAAGAACATTCTGACCACTTTAACAATCCCACAAACCAGAAAGAGACCTTGTGAACTCATTCAAAGCAGATATATTGGATATTCTTCAATTACACCGTACCTTACCTTATTATGGTTACTGGTCCAACTAATGATGATTGTCCAGTAAGTAAGGGAAATGCATTTATCAAATGTAACACCATGTTAAATTTACTTCAGTGCCATAAAGTAGTTTGCTGTCTGAAGGCCCAGAACAATTGCACTGTAGCTCTTGACCCGGTGGGAAGGTCAGATGTGAATGTTGTACGCAAGACATTCTTCAGTAAAGCTGCCGTAGGGGAAGTGTGTGTTATTGTGGTGTGTTGATAAGAGTCAGAGTGGGACTAATGTAGGGATGTATCACTATAAACATCTCGAGTTGTTTTGAATAATGATGAGTCAATTAGTTAAAATAATTTAAATAATTTAGTTTATAAAGGAATACAAACATATATATAACAATACAAAATACATGTTTTTTAAAGTCTGTTCTCAGTATTTGAAAAGGCATATATTTGCACCATATTTGACATTGCATATAACTAATATCTACAGTACCTGCTGAATTTGAAATATTACTACTTTAACATTAAAGGTGTTATATGTAAGAATTTTCATGTATTAATTGCCAATGTGAGAACAGCTTGCAACAAAACTTAAAAACTGAGACCTTCCCCGACTTAGGTTGCATATGAAAGCCTGATTTTTATGTGAAGGACTTTTGCTGGGAAAATCAAAAGGATATGTTTATGCATGCTCCTGTTCAATGGCACATAAAATGAATGCTTACAATAATGCTATTCTGTACTGTAATGTCAATGTGTTATACCAAGAAAAGGGATTGATTCAAACTATAGTCTTACATAGCCAGATCTGTGATATGCTGCTTTCTCACCTCTGTCATTTCTGTTGTGTTTATTTTGTTATTGAGAGGAAAGCACACAGCATATACACTATATTGCCAAAAGTTTTGGGACGCCTGCCTTTACAAGCACATGAACTTTAATGACATCCCATTCTTAATCCGTAGGGTTTAATATGGAGTTGGCCCACCCGTTGCAGCTATAACAGCTTCAACTCTTCTGGGAAGGCTTTCCTCAAGGTTTAGGAGTGTGTTTATGGGAATTTTCGACCATTCTTCTAGAAGCACATTTGTGAGGTCAGGCACTGATGTTGGATGAGAAGGCCTGGCTCACAGTCCCCACTCTAATTCATCCCAAAGGTGTTTTATCGGGTTGAGGTCAGGACACTGTGTCAAGTTCCTCCACAGCAAACCACGCTCATCCATGTCTTTATGGACATCGCTGGTGCGCAGTCATGTGGGAGCAGGAAGGGGCCATCCCCAAACTGTTCCCACAAAGTTGGGAGCATGAAATTGTCCAAAATGTCTTGGTTAGCTGAAGCATTAAGAGTTCCTTTCACTGGGACTAAGAGGCCATGCCCAAACCCCTGAAAAACAACCCACACCATAATCCCCCCTCCACCAAACTTTACACTTGGCACAATGCAGTCAAGCAAATGCAGTTCTCCTGGCAACCGCCAAACCCAGACTCGTCCATCGGATTGCCAGACAGAGAAGTGTGATTTGTCACTCCAGAGAACACGTCTCCACTGCTCTAGAGTCCAGTGGTGGCATGCTTTATACCACTGCATCCAACACTTTGCATTGCACTTGGTGAAGTAAGGTTTGGATGCAGCTGCTTGGCCATGGAAACCCATTCCGTGAAGCTCTCTACGCACCGTTCATGAGCTAATCTGAAGCCCACACAAAGTTTGGTGGTCCGTAGCTATCGCCTCAGCATGCGTTGACCTCTGCTCTGTGATTTTACGTGGCTTACAACTTTGTGGCTGAGTTGCTGCTGTTCCCAATTGCTTCCGCTTTGTTATAATACCACTAACATTTGACCGTGGAATATTTTGTAGTGAGGAAATTTCACGGATTCTTTCACAAATGTTTGTGGAAGCGTCCGCATGCCTAGGTGCTTGATTATATACACCTGTGGTCATGGAAGTGATTGGAACACCTGAATTCAATGATTTGGAGGGGTGTCCCAGTACTTTTGGCAATATAGTGCATTTACATATTCATCTAAACGTCGCTCTCAATAGCGTGCCTTGAATCACGCCGTCTTGTACGTTATGTGTGTGCGAGCAATGCTGGCTGCAGTTCACTAAACGGCCACCAGTGTCACTAATAACAAATGTTTCTGAATTCTACATAGCCACTTTAATCATATTTTAACCTATAAAACAATTCACATAAATTATTATTTTTCAAAATACATTATTCATATTTTGATGAACTCTGAAAATGTCCTTTTTGTTATGCGTACGCTAAGCTCAGAAAACGTGTTCTTTGTGTTTAAGAACTTCCAGTGCCGGAAAATCGGAGGCATTCAGGAAATGGAGGCATTCAGGAAACCAAGAGCAGAAAAACCCACTGACCTTTGACCTCTCTGCTGCCGGACAGACTTTTACCTCCACACCTTGTTAAGGTCAAAGTGTAACTAACACAAAGGATGTACCTCCCAAGCTGAGGTGAACCGCGAAAAACCTTGTTCACTGTTTTTTCTTTTCTCCACCTCCCTTGCTTTCTCACGACTAGATTAACTAGCTGACTAGTTAATCCTGTGAAGTCAAAAGCAGCAGAAAAGGTACAATCCATTTATTGCTATTTAGAGCCCTCAAAAACATAATCGGTCACCACCATGCTCCATTCAAGCAATAGGAATGCTAAGTTGCGCTTTTTCAAGGTATCATAGACCTGGTTGCCATCTGAAGGTACCAAATGAGCAGTCTGCACCCCTCAATGCCAGCTCTAAATGTGTGTGCTGCAGACGACAGCTGGCAGGCCAAAGGCTCCATCTGCCGGCACAGACGAGAGAAGATGACAACTAACACTCCCCATTCACTCATTCACTAAAGTCCAGAGGACGCCAAATGAGCACATTCCACTGAAAGCCTCCAGCCCTGCTAAATCTATCCCGACGCTTTATCTCTCAGTGCACCTCACTGCCAAGAGAGACATGCAGCAGTCACTGCTTTGTCTCTGAGACATGTTCAGATTTACAGCACACTTTATTACGTTTAGATGTTTTTCTCATGAAAATGGGAAATGTTCAACCTTGGGGTTCAAAAGTCTGAGACCACTTTTTCATTTTTCTTTACAAATGAAATGATCAGCACAAGCCTTTTTTGAGTGTAAATATTTGTACTTTTAAATGTTACAGTTTTAAATGTATAATAGTAAATAAAAACGGTAATACTGTGAAATATATATATATATATATATTAGGGCTGTCAAAAGATTAATCGCGAATAATCGCATCCAAAATAAAAGTTTGTTTACATAATATATGTGTGTGTACTCTGTTAATTATTATTTATATATAAATACACACACAAGCATGTATATATTTAAGAAAAAAAATATTGTTTTTATATATAAAACATTTATACTTATATATATTATAGATTATATAAATGTATATACAGTATATACATGCAAATATTTCTTAAATATATACACGAATGTGTGTGTATTTATATATAAATAATAATTAACAGAGTACACACACATATATTATGTAAACAAACTTTTATTTTGGATGCGATTAATCTTTAATTAATCGCGATTAATCTTTAATCTTTATATATATATATATATATATATATATATATATATATATATATATATATATATATATATATATATATATATATATATATATATACACACACACACACACATATAATTTAATAAATGTATAATAAATAAATAAATTAAAAACAGTAATATTGTGAACACCCATACATATATACTCACATACACATTTTATTATTGTTACATATGTTATTTAATAAATACTTTTGTCATATAATGTGTATATATTTATAGGGATTATTATTACTATGTCCAACCTACAGATCATAAGAATATAACATAAGTCCATAAGTGTATAATTAATTCACTCTTTTAATTATTACACTGTAAAAAAAAAAAAAAATCTCAACTTAATTTTTTGAATTGTATTAATTCAAATACGTTGGACAAATCAAAATACAAACACAGTAAATTAAGTTTAATTAGCAAAAAAAAATTGGTGCTGCTGATGGAATATAGATATAAAAAAACTTGGTGGGAAAGTCTGAACGTGAACTATTGGAAAACTGATGTAGTTGAGAGTGACTATTATCGATGGTTGTAAATCAGTGAGTACATTTCTGTGTACAACTGTTTATTTTACTTCCACGCAGTTGTTGTAAAAGAAATTCCTTTTCTCCACACGCTCTTCCGTCATTTGGCGACAGCAATCCCAACTATGTTCTTTAGGGGGTTTTGCCAAGTGGAGACACATGTAAAGTTTATGAATAGACCAAGTTTTGGTCAATACAGAATCTATGTTCTTCTATTGGCTGAACGCAGTCTAACAGGGTACAGCAAACCGCAACTTTGTGAGTTTTTCCTCGAAGGCAAATGTTTTTCCAACAGAAGAAATATTTTCAGAAGCATGATGTCCCTTTCACAGACACACACACGTATCTATGTACAAATACAAACATGCACGCACAGCACACACATACTCAGTCTCAGTGTAGCCCTGATGAATTCTGCTCTGTTCTTCAATTAACTCGTTTTCATTGACAAATTTATGGAACGTTGGCCTCCTAGACAGGAAGTCTTCAAAAGAGAGCGAATGGCCCATTGCACATTCCTGATCTCTCCCCCCTCAAAAAAAAAAAAAAAAAAAAACAGCTCAAGTGCGGCTGCAACTGTGAACCTCACTACCATCACACTGAACAGAATGTGCCTGGTTGCTGAAAACTATTTCAAGCAAGCTGTTGTATAATTATTATACATGCAGATTTATGATCTGCATTAACTGAGAACCTGGAACTTATTTTCTCACACCGCAAACCAATTATTTAAATGAATACTCAGGTTCAATACCTGTTAAGCTGAACTGATTGTACGTCTGGGAAAAATGTTGATTATTACAAACGATCATTTTGACTTCGAGGTTAGGCAGTAAAGGAGATTTATATATATATACAAGCAAAAATATGAAGTTTATCATTTTATAAATGTAATTACACTTTAAAAAATAAAGGTTATTTAAATGGCATTGATGGTTCCATGAAGAACCTTTAACATAGTACATGGAACCTTTCCATTCCATGGAAGGTTCTTTACGGTGGGGAAAAAAAAGAGCGGAAACGTCCATTTGAAGGTTCTTCAGGGAACCAAAAATGATCCTTCTATTACATCTTTACCTAACCCCTCTTTTGGAACCTTTATTTTTAATGGGCCGTCCACACAGAACACGGTTTCCTATTCCACTACACTTTTCCATTGTTTTTCAATGTAAACACATGCCAGACAGACGTCTTTAACCGTTGCATCTTTTGCAGTGTCTGAAAATCCTGCGTTCAAATTAAAAGAAGTTTAACTTTTTTTAAAAACTGACCGCATAGCTCGTGTTTACATCGAAAAACAAAAAGGTTAGTAGCCTAATAATTTTATCATATACCAAAATCATAATCACATGTAAAATGTTGAAGTTGTGTGGATATACTTTTAACATTTATGGATTGCCTCCAGTTCCATTGTAATTGCCTCGATGCAACCCAGATTTTTGCTCTTTAAAAAAATAAAAGAAGGGACAATTGGAAATCGATTTTTGTGGTGAAAATTATGCCACAAATGGTGTTAATTGGGCTTGTACTAAAACAGGAATATTCCTAAACAATTTTAAAAGATCAAAAACATAGATGAAGCATCTAAAATATGTTTCTGTAATGAATTTGTATAACTTGTGTAGCCTTTGAATCTTCATTGATTCATTCAGAGTGTCTTACACTTATGCTCCTTGAAGACAAGGGTTTTGTGGGTCATCGACCTGAGTTATTGATCAGTTTCTTTTTAAGTAAATGAGTATTTAGACATTTGAGATAAGGACACAATTTTCAGCTAATGCTACATACCTTTGGAAAACCGCTCCGTCGTCGCTTGTAGTTTGGTTGGACGCCTGGAGTAAAGGTCAGTCCCCGTGACCTTTGTTTGGTTTCGGGGCTGGGTGAGTGGGATGATTGGTGAGTCCTGTTCCAATAGGAATGTTTGGAATGTGAGATGATATAAAAGAAGTGAGAGAGGGGCCAGCAAAGGTCAATACTGTCAATACCTGAACAATTCATAGAAAGTTTCTTGGTCATTTGCACTCATTTTGTATTGAGGCCAATTTAGAGAAAGACCTTGCTATTTGTGCTTATTAATAAAAAGGAAATGGGAAAATGAAGGGAATAAAAGACTTACAATATGTCCATTTATCTTGCATTTATGTAAAAACAAAACAACTATTTTATAAGACCTAAAATACACATATGAGTATATTACGATTCTAAAATAACTAGGGTGTAAATACTCACTCATAAGCAATCTGCAAATTCCTGTAAGAATTAATTAAAATATCTCTATTAACATTGTTTCTCAAAGTAAAAAGTAAAAATAACATGTCGCCAGTTTCAAAAACAAAAACAATGGGCCCTATTTTAACAATCTGAGTGCATGGTCTGAAGTGCATGATGTAGTTGCACTAAGGGTGTGTGTGAATCAACTTTTACTAGTTTAAATGACAGAAAAAATTTTCGCGCACCAGGCGCATGGTCGAAAAAGGTTTTACCTAGTCTCTTAATGAGTCATGGGTGTGTTTTAGGCGTAACGTGCAGTAAACCAATCAGAGTCTCATCTCACATTCCCTTTAAAAGCCAGTTGCGCTTCTAGGATTCACTATTTACATGGAAGACTGAACCCTTCTCCAGAGAGGAATCCCTTTATTTTTAATATTTAAAAATGTTTGTGCTGCTGCTACCTGTGTGTGTAATAAGCAGAGTGTACCCGCATATAGGCACATATTAATAACGCGCCCTTTAAATAACACAAAAATGCTGCGCTATTGACTTTAGACCAGGTTTTTGTTGGTCAATGGCGCAGTCAGTTTTCAGTTGCCTCAAAATAGCAACACGCCAACAATGCGCCTGAACACACCTCGTTTTCACACCAGCACGCCCATGGGCCAACAGATGGGCGTGAGTGCATTTGCCATTTAAACAATGTGGGCGCTGGACACAGACAAAGTTAATACTCAAATGAGACATAATTGAGAAACCCAAGCCATTTGTGCGGAGTGTCTATTTACACCAAGTGCAAATAGCATGCCTTGTTGGCCAGTGCTATTCACACTAGCCCAGCCTAACAATGCCTGGTTGGGCCAAACAAGATAAAAAAAGACGCGTGTATTTCAAAGTCTCAGTGGCGAAGTCAGTAAACCGTAAGGCTCAAGAATCTAGGTTGACGCGATTGACACGTCAAAATTTTGCAAAAATAGCACCACTGCCAATAAAATGTGATGCTTTGAAACTGATTCCAAACTAATATAATCTAAAAAATTGAAGCATCAGTATAGAATTTGACTCACAATTTGAACATAGATTGGGATTCTTCTGGTTTCTGTTTACATATTGATCCTGTAGAAAAGGTTCGGGGCTTTGCTGATTGGACCAAATGCTAACAGCTGCCTAATCTCACTACTCAAATAGGCAACCTGAAGAATTTGCCAAAAGCCCATTCGCCATTAGCCTAAGCAAACATAGGAAGTAAAACAACACTGGGCCGCTATTAAACACCTGCCAAGGCCAACAGGAGAACAGCAGATTAAAGCAAAGTTAGTTTAACTCATTTGCTTGAGTGGCGGAAGGTGACAACAAGGTTTAGTCTTTTGCAATTGGATTTCTAATTTGAGCTCTCAGTGTGTTGTACCTCAATGAGAACAAACATTAACATTAACACAGTAGTTTGTCAATGGTATTTGGTGACATTTTCACTTCCATCAGAAGAAGAAAACTAAGAATACAATTATGCAAATGTATACATGTTAATATACACAATATGTATCTAGTATGTACATATATTTGGACTTTCTGATTTGGATTGTGTAACTAAATGACGTCTCAGTGTGATTGTCTAGGCGACCTCTGGCAGCAGCGGAGCGCGTGAGCACTGCTTGCAGGGACCCTGAAAGAATGCACTTTCTGTGGGCCCGCTCCAAGATTTGTTTTGAAAAGAAGCCAGGGGAAAGTCTGGAAGGCTAAGTGGAAGCAACTGAGCAGCGGTGACATCCTAAAGATCTGGCGTTCGCTCAATGCTCCCCGCCGCCCAGGGAGCCAGAGGCAAGTTTACTTGCTTTAGAGAAGGAAGAAAAAAAAAGAAAGTGAGTAAAAAGCGTGATTGAAGAAAAAATGTTTTTGTGAGCTGATAAGTGTTTACTTGGTGCGCCTTAGCAACCACATGTCATGGACCTTTGTTCAGTTTTACGCAACTTTCCGTCTTTTTTTTTTTTTGCTTTTGATAACGTCCTTTAAATTTAGATAAAATATTCAGTCATTTAACTATGATGTTTATGCATTTTAAAAATATTTGGTTAATTTAAACAAGTGTAATTTTTCGCTGGCATAGACAAAAAATTGGCGCTGAAAATTGGCTGATATTCAGCAAAAAAAAAAATTTATTTCATGGATATAAACCAAAACACTGGAATATGATTTTAAAACCATCACACTGTAAAAAATCCAACTCACAAAAATTTAGGCTAATGATTATGTTTTAGTTAACTGGACAATTAAATGCAAAAAAGTTGGCTTAACCACTGAAAATAAGTTGGTTCAACAATTGTTGGACCAACCTAGTATTAATTGTAAATTCGATTTGTAATTGCAAGTTAACAAGCATACAAATTGCAGCGTGTTAACAATGCATTCTGGGTGCATCATGCAAAACTCATCCATGGCTCCCAATATGCATTGCGGCATGAAGCATGTCACCATTGTTGAGATTCATAGGCTGATTCTTGATATCTGTGGGAGTAAATCTCACAGGAGGTCAAAATGCTTAATGTACAATCGGTTTTAAACCTTATTCAGCTTTTCTGATTAAAACCATGCTGTATCTTTTATATAATCACAATAAAAAAAAGTTAATAGTATATTGCTCATATTAAAATCAGTGAATTAAACCACTACACAATGATTATATTGTTATTCAGGAGCCAGAGAAACACTAACATTAAAAAGTCGTCAAACTGCCCAACTAAATAAAACACTGATCACCATGATGGTGACATGAAATCATTAACAATTTTCAACACAAAATAAAAAACCCCCGATAAAAACTCAATCAGCTGAACAAAAGATCTTAAATTGGGAGACATGTGACCTTACTCAGTT
The DNA here is from genome assembly GCF_949357685.1 of Gobio gobio. Taxonomy (NCBI): domain Eukaryota; kingdom Metazoa; phylum Chordata; class Actinopteri; order Cypriniformes; family Gobionidae; genus Gobio; species Gobio gobio. Next base: position 14,858,127 of record NC_137101.1, read on the forward strand.
AATTCAGTTGAGTTATGTAAAAGTTGAGTAACCTCAAAAACGCTGTGCAGCAAGTTGCCTTACAATTTTAAGTTATGTCAGCTTTTCTTTTTTTACAGTGCATGGTCATCTCAACTTTGCACCTTAAAGGGATAGTTCTCCCCAAAATTTGAATTTTACCACCATTTACTCACCCTCATGTTGTTCCAATGAGTTTCTTTCTTCTGTTGAACACAAAATACATAATATTCCATAATATTTGTTTTTCTACTATGGAAGTCAATGTGGTCGATCAACTATCTGGTAACCAACGTTCTTCAAAATATCATCTTTTGTGTTCAGCAGAAGAAAGAAATTCATACGGGTTTGGAACAACTTGAGGGTGAGTATGTGATGACAACGTCCCTGTTAGTGCACATAAATCAATACGTCTCGTCTTTCTGCTTGACTGTTATTCCCCGTGAAAAAAAAGACCTCATGGAACTAGTCTGATTCTTTCTATGGCAAATGGTGAATGAAGTTGTTTGGCTGAAGGCATGGATTCACATTTTCATTTCAGAGTTTAACTCAAAGAGCAGTTGTTCCGAGCAGCTCAATTCTCCAGAAGATTTTCCACATTTCTGGGCTGCAGAGCGGAGGGAAATTCCCATGGCTTCCTCCACAGTTTGGCTAAGTTGTTCCAGAACAGGACCATTTTATTCTCAGGTATGCAAATCATGAGTGCTTTGTAACCATTCTATATTTAACTCTGGGCTCAGAGATACTGCTTTTCCTCCCATGGGCTTTGGGAGAGAAGGGGCCAGCTAAGAACCTTAATCTTGTCTTTTCCTCCAGATGCAAGTTCTGCACAGGCTAAAACTACACAGACACAAATGCCCTCTGTCAGTTTTATGGTGTCAGCTCTTGAATACGCTCTTATAAAAGCTAATTTTCGCTCAGCAGTATGAACCGCAGAACTCGGCAACGAAACAAGAGGCCACAATTTCACTCCACTTTCTTTTCAAGGCATAATTGATCCCAGAACCTTCGGATGCCATTCTGAACTTCCTTTCTCACAAACACACACCTCTACCTATTAATTAATCATGGCTAACATGTTCCATACATCCTCTACTTAAAAAATAAATGACCTTTCGCCACATTTCATGGTGTCAATATGGCACGGCTCTGTTCCTTCGCCTGTACAATAAAGGCACCCACAGGTTGTTGTCCCAAAGCTCTAAAAGGGAGACATCAGATCCGAGCTTTCCCTCGCTCTCCCGACTCCATGCAGAAGCTTTCACTTTACAACAGCGAGCCCAATCCCGCTTGTCCACAAAAGTTACGCTTCTGCATTCATCACCTATTAAAGCTCTCCCAAAGCATCCGCTCAGCCCTCGGGACAGCTGCGGGGTCACGCACAGGACACATTCACTGGGTTCATCAGGATGTGTGCTCAAGACGCAAACTTACTCAGTCAAAACAACCTGGCAGATTCAAAACAAACATGGACAGAAATTACGTTTTCCCGACTCGAGAGATGCGGACTCTTCGTTCCCATGCACCAGCTGCAGACGGACACACACGTCCCCAATAACAGCACATACTCCTAAACCAAACACAGGGGTCATGGAGAGCCTCATCCCCTTGACCAACTTCAAAACACAGAGCTGCTTTTTAATTCCCCATCCTGGGAAAAGAATGTCTTACCGAGGCTGCAAATGAACTATTTGAAGAGCATAGATCACCGGCGGACACTTCCTGATAGTAATGCAAGGAATAACAAAGCAGCTAAATCCTAGGGTTTATTTATGTTCGGCATGCCGTAGAGGTGGTGTGGTGATCGCCTGGTGGCATTCCAAAGCTGTGATGTCTCACTTAGACGCCCAACTCCAGTTCAGAAAAAGAAGAGGGAAAGAAATCCTGCACAACTGGGGTTACTTTAAAAAATAAACCAGTGGTTTCATTTAGTTTAGGATTGAAACGAATGCCAGTTTGTATCTTGACCTTGTATCTGACCTAATGATTATTTTTGTTATTGGTACAACCTCGGGTAAAATGTAGCCGAGTGCATTTGGAACCAATCAGGAGAAAGGCACACTTGGTACAAGCGAGGCCTGGTAGACGCTGAGTGTTGCCTTCAAGCTCCAAGACCCTGGCCATACTGCTTACCCTCGGCCCTTCATGTGGTTTCTGTCAAATTGCATCATTTGGAGCGAGGCCACAGGCAGACTCTGTCCCTCTGCCCCCACACTGCTCATTGAAAAAAGCAAATACTTGGCAGAAGTTAACAGAGCTGAAATGAGATCATTGACTTTTCTCCAGGAAAGGAGTCACAACACATCCATCAGACGAATGCCTGATAGAGCTGGCAGAGCTACGCTATTCCACAAAATCTTTTTTTACACTCACTTTAGTGATTTGTCCTCCCTTTCTTCTTGGCTTCTGCAACTGACCAGATTATGACATACGAAGCATCCCGAATGCAGGGGAAAGGTGATTCTGGCTTTAACAAGTCTGCTAGAGATTGGGATGAAGCAATTCTTTTAGGATAATCAGGACTCTGTGATAAGTTGGAAAGGGCCTCCAAAGACTTATCCAATTTAACTCCTGGTCCTTGAGGTGTGTCTAACTATGGAAAAGGTACAAGAATTTCAAAGAGTAAACATATGCATTGAATAGAGCTCCGGAGGTTGACGTCACGCAGCCTAAACTCCACCATTTTGGCAGGCAATCAGGGGAGTGTTAGAGCGGCTGTAGCATTGGTATCTATAGTGGTTGGAAAAACGATTTAAAACCAGACTGTTTAAAACGTACTATTTGAACATGGTGGACAACTGATGTGCGCCAGGATGCCAGAACAGGCGGGGGAAATTAAGCAAAGGGGAAATCCTTTTATCGTAGCAAGTTGTCAAAATGCCGTGAATTTCAGTTTATTCTTCATTCTAACTACTTTTGCCTCACGTAACTAATGATAAAAATACGTTCCCATTACATGTGATACTTATTCAAGTGCTTTTATATATAAATAAACCGTAACCGTAGGCTATTTGAAACTAAATTAAGGATCAATAAATAAATACTGAAACAAAAAAATAAGAAATTACAATTTATTGTGCTGTTTTGGACGGGTTCGTGTAACATAGTAAAATAGTTGGACCGCTAACATAGTAATCTATTTACATGTTTTCTCTCTTAAAATGTAAGAGAGAAAAAAAGTTATATTTATGCTATCCGTTAACGTTACTCCTGATCGGAAGCTTCCATAAATAATTTGTTTATACGTAGATTTAGGCTTCAACTAAGTTCAATGATGCAACGCAAAAATATTTAGTAGTGCATAAGTTAACTTAGTGCCCATTTACGGCAAAACTAGGCTAGTTGTAACTTGCGCACAGATGGTGCAACAGGTGTCCTGATAGGAAAGCTATACGTTCCTTTATCGATACACGTGAAAAGCACCCCGGGGGCATTATAGGGATGTTTTGTTTAATCTATTAAGTTTTGCTATGTACAAGTCTATGTCTTTTGAATTAAAGTGCGAAGTGAACTCTGTTGCCTTGAAACTCCTGGCTGTTCCTGCCTGCCAATATGGCGTTGTAAACAGAATGGGTCACGTGACGTCCGGAGCTCTATTGACCTAAAGAGATAATTTGACCAAAAATGGAAATTATGTCATCATTTACTCACCCTCATATTGTTCCACCCTCAAATCCTGAAGACTGTCCAGGTTGCAATTAATTGGGAAGAAAGATTTCTATGTTCAAAAAGCATATCGCCTTGGAATATGGATGTTTATAATTAGGGCTGGGAATCACGATACGATACACGGCTCACGATATCGATAATTTCACGATACGGCAAATCTGCAATAATTGATATATTGCTAGACAATCCTATAATGATACCGATATCTGTCTAACTACGGAAAAAAAAAGTCCAAACTGTTGGAAAACAGCACAAAAAGTTTTTCAGTCTGTAAATTAAATTGAACATTTTAAGCAAATTATATTTTATATTTAAGCTTGAGAAAAGAAGGTTTGCTTTAAACAGTGCATTCACGACTGCTGGTTGACTTAGCATTAGCCACTTTCTCAATGAGATCAGGGTGATGATGTTGCAAGTGGCTTTGCATGTTTGTGGTATTACCCGTGTACTTTACTTTTAACGGCCAGTTCTTGCATATTGCATACTCTTTGGCAATTTTGTTTGTCCCATCAATGGTATAAAAGCCATGAGGGTACAGACTTTGGACTTAAATGCGGCTGGGGCATCTATTATTTTACTCACACTGCTGTCTGCATCCCGTTAAAATCTCTTTTTCTTAGGCTAGTTAACTTAAGTTCACGTTTCCCTGACTCATGTGTTGAGCGCCACCTCTTGGAGCCATGAAGTAGCGATGCTGGGAGCAGGGAAGTCTATTTAGAGCACTCGATATTTGGCATCAGCGTATCGATTTTTGTATCGCACGGAGAAGAACAACGATATATTGTCCTATCGATATATTATCCCACCCCTATTTAGAATACATTTATGGTACTTTTGAAAGGTGAAAGCTTCAGTCCCCATAATTGCATGGAAAAGTGCCACATGTATGAGAGAGAACTTGGTCAATGTTGGATTTGTGTGGATATAGAGCTTCTTTACACAGACCAGGAGATTGCACCGGCGCTTGGAAAGCTAAACAGAAACCACTTCCACTGCTTTCCAAGCACCTCATTTCAGTTTGGTTTGCACAAATGTTCCATAATCTTTGAATACGAAAGCGACAACGCGAGTTAAAAAGCCTGAATGTATGATTGGTAAAGGAGTCTGATTTATTATCAACTTAAATTTTAAGTCCTCCACAGATTGAAGGAAGGAAGTAAGGAGAAAACGAACACTAATAATTCATTAACCCTGTTAAATTCAAGGTTTCCTGCGCCTGCAACAAAGCTGCGGTCTTAAACAAGCAAGCATTTTCGGGTGAACACAGAGGCAGGTCTGTGCAAAGCCCCTGTAATCCCTCAAAGTCAGCACAGAGCTACAGTTAATGGCAGGCCTTGAAGCAGGAAAGAAGGATGCTTGCACACATACATTCCCAGTCTATATGGAGAGTATAGTGTTTGTTCCAGGATTCGAGGGAGGTGTTTATGTGTTGGATGACTTTGTGGATCATGGACTCTGTGTTTGGGTTGTACGGCTGCTGCCAGGGGATCTTTTGTTTGGTTTAATGCTTTCATAGAGCAGACTAATGGGGCCAGTGGGACAAGATATAGTATGACTTACTCGGGGTGACACTTCGGTGGTAGGAAGTGAGGCGGACAGTCTGAATGTGAAAACAGACTTACGGACGAGGTTTACCTACACTCTGTGATTGAAGCGTTAATGTCTGGGCCAGAGACAAGGCACGACTCATTTCAACGGGATGTTTTGGAATTCCAGCCACAAAAGAAAGGCTTGTAACAGTTTGAGTAGTCACGCTACCTACAGAGAGTGTCTCGCTCGTTCATTTTTGCTCTATAAATGACAAAATTGTTTGACTTCCGGGTGGGAGACGATATGGGGTTGAAAGCTGGTTTGAAACACTCCAGCTGCCAGGCCCCCCAAAAACCTCCATCCTCTGTCGAAAGCCCCCCTACCAGCGTCCCTCAGTCTAAACACACCTGACTTGTAAATATTCTTTATTGCATCGGTAACATAAACGCTCTCAGCGACAGGCCCGTTGGACGATTTTTCCCACACTCTAAGAGTAAGGCCAACCACTTTGTTCTCTAAACAACAGCACTCCAAAGAGGATGGCGAGGTTGACGTCACCTCTTCAGGCTTGGAGGACTTCCAGCATCTCACCAAGCACACCACCGCCTAGTCAACCCAAAGACGACATAAAGGGGGTCTGGATTTCCTCCAATGTGGCGATCTGCCGCAACAGAGTTGTGGTTAAGATGAGCAAAAACTGTAATTTTGGTATATATGCAAATGTTGTCAGAACAAAAACAATCTCTATTAATTCCTACATTAACATTTACTCACCCTCATGTGGGTAATCCACAGGAACAATTTAGCAGATTTTCCATACAATCAAAGCATATTAAGGACAAAAACAAGCCACCATACACACAACTACCCAGCAAACATTTGGACGTTTAATGCCCATTGAAAAGACATCCCTCCGAAATGTCCCATCATGGTTGAAAAATAGTTCCAAAATAAAAAATTAACGGACGTATCGGAATGCATTTTTAGGGAATGTTCTGTGTTCCGTCCTACCGCGACTATTTTTGGCCAAGGACCAATGTTTGCTGGGTAGTGTGCCATATACACATCATATGATTGCTTTGACTGAGAAACGTGTTCTTCAGAATATGTGTTCCTTACATATGTGAACAAAATTCACAACGACATATTACTCTTAATATCTCTTTAATCACACTGGTCAATATGAATTAAATTCTGTGAATCAATATCTCTCAAAAAAATCAACTCAGGACAAAAATAGGCACTGCAAGCAGAGAGACAAAAAAAGCACCCTTAAAAGTCAGGCTACATTTGTGTTCAGACTAAACATTTGTCAACTGTTCCATTTTATTTCAAAGAATGCTTTGTTCTCCACTCAGTGCTTATTTTACTGCTCACAGGAGCACTTGCATAGCATTTTCCTCAAACTTCTTGTTCAAACCTCCCTGTATCACGTCACTTCAAAAACAACACAGCACTCTGAGAAAGTATACATATATAATTTGTTTCCAATCATTGGACATTCAATATACAATGGGATCCAGAAAGTCAGAGACCACTAGTGAAAAATGCATTTTTCATCATGAGCATCTTGAGCTTCAATGGAAGAAAATAAAAGTAAATAAAAAAACGAAGAACTGAAAATCACAGGTTTCCGATGTGGTCTCAGACCTTTGTATCCAATGTATGTTCTTGGAAGCGATGTGAGCTCTTCAGATGACTCAATTCAAGTGGAGTTGAGGCGCAAATATAAGGCCATTCTAATCTGTTATCTGGACACTGATATCATTGCATATTGTGATTTTAATGACCGATCATTCAGACGAATGTTGCTAAGCATGTATTTGTCTGATTGCACGATGCACTTGATTTAGAATTTATAGTACAGGAGTGACTTTGGAGTAGCGTGACATCTGTTTGGTCTATTTCAAGTCCTATTAAAGTTCTTCATTCTTACTAGAAGATGGAGATTGACCTGCTCCCCCAGATGCCTCCACCTCCTTAGAGGCACTGTTTTTTTCGACTGGAAATTGAGGGAGGCGGAGTTTATGCAGTAGCGTTTCTTTGTTGGTCGAGGTCCATCATCAAAGAGGTGGCCCAGGTGAGCACCACACTACAAAAAGAAAAGAAAAAAAATCAACAAGGTGCTTTCATAGCTGTGTAAAAAAATCAATAAAAAATTATTCTGCTTTTGTACCTGACTGCAGGTTGTCTCCACTCTGTGGATCCCGTAGGAAAAGTCGTCCGTTAATGTTATAGAGTCCTTATTGATCAAATCGAAAAAGGATGGCCACCCTGCAAAAGTACAACATTGAGGGTTAAGTGAATCTTTATGTGATCCACAAGCCTATGAAGCTTAAATTTTGGTGTGTGTTTCTATCTCGTGCTGGGTAAGTTTAGTGTTTTTTCCTCTTCCTGGCCTGCCTTGATATTGAAGCTCATTTTCGGGTGAAATCCTCACATTTACCTGTATTTCGCTACTTTTGCAACCTTAGGATAGGAATAGGGATAGTTCAAAGTTCACTTGTGTCAGACTCACGGACTGTCGTTACCGGAAGCTAGTGATTATAATTTATAAAGTTTTAAATATGGATATTTTTCTTACAAAAACACATCCCCCTGGAGCCATATGGATTACTTTTATAATGGATGGATGTGCTTTTTTGGGCTTCAAAATCCAAGTTACCATTCACTCCCATTATAAAGCAGAGCCAGGATTTTTTTTAATATAACTTAAATTGTGTTTGACTGAAAGAAGAAAGTCATATACACTTAGGATGGCTTGAGGGTGAGTAAATTATGGGATAATTTTCATTTTTGGGTGAACTAATCCTTTAAATGTTTAAGTTGGTAGCCTGGTATGAAAACATGGAAAATGAGCAGCGGTGTTTACACTCTCCTGACTTTGGACCAAGGTATTCGCCGGGCTAAAAACCCCTGGTCGTTGGTCCAGAGAAAGCCCCGTTGAGGCCCAATCAAGCCACGGAAGTGATAATAGAAATGCAACCGGAACGCACTTGCATGCTCGCATTTGGCCTGACAGTGGAAATGCGGCTATTAATTTTGTTCAGGTGTAAATCAGTACCGAGTTTCTTATGATTATTTTGAGAAGAACAACAGAACATTTAGGAAAAGCTTGGTCCTTCCACTGAATTGTGGCAAATGATATGTTTTGCAGATGCAAAATTCACCACAATTCTTGAGTGTCTGGTGCATGGTTGGACGGCATTTTATAAGATCAGGAAGTGAAACGAACCTCACTGAAAATTGTCAGCGTTATCGGCAGAGTTACGGCTCTCTCGCAATCCTGTTTCTTTCATCTGGAAAATTTCTACCCAGTAACAGGGGTGCAAATGGAAAGAATGGCTGCTCATGGGTGGTCCTGCTCATGGCTCTCTGGGAAGGTGGAACGTCTGGAGGAGAGGAACCTTGGGAGCTTTCTACTACACAGATTCTGCCGGCATATATTTGTTTAGGTTTTTGACAAAAACCCCTACAAACTTTAAAGTACAACCTCCTGATTACTGGTAGAGGGAAAAACTTTAAGTTAAACACTGCAAAGCGAAATGAATGAGCAGTAAAAGACTGCTGGCACTGTGGAGTATACCATATCCAATTATTAGTCAAAACATCAGAGATGAAGTGTGCAATTTCTGCAACACCAGAGTTAAATTATTGACTGTTTTTAAGGTTTAAACACTCCAACCACCCAAACATGAATGCACAGTATTTAAAGACTACTTAAATTACATTACCAAGCATAAGTTTGGGGTCAGTAAGATTGAAAGAAATTAATACTTTTAATAAGCAAGGACACATTGAATTGATCATTCATCCAAGAATCCTGAAAAACAATGCATCACGGTTTTCACAATGCAAATGATCTGCACTGAATGGTGAAACATGAGCATTAAAATATAATAAAAACTTAAAAAGGACCTAAATAAGACTTTTCACTCTCTGTCTTCCCCTTTTTTTAAGACCTTTAAATTTAAGGACCCACAAATACATGGAAAGAATTGTTCGACGGTCACTGTGGGAGATTTGGCTTCATTCATGCCCTTTATTCTAGCTTGCAACCCCAATTATTACCAAGCACATCTTAGTAACTATCTGACTTAACCTTTCATAATGAATTCGGGTCAGGCCTGAGGAAGTAGGAGTCGGCTCACTGCTGTGATACTACGGGTGTTGAGAAACAGAAGTCAGTCAAACGTCCACCCGCTCATTGTATACGTTCCCTTCACAACCCCTCGAACACCCCTCAATCGCCCTCTATACGGACCCCCCTCTCTCTCCTCCCTCTTAGGGAGGAGATGCTTGGCCGCAACTACAAAGCCACGAAATTCCACTCAGACACAGGAAGCTCTAGAGGGAATATAGGAATCCTATGACTCAGACCAGGAGAATCCCGGCGGATCGTCGCAGAGCTGATCTAATGGAGCTTTATCGCCAGGGCGAGCAGCCCAGTGAATGGAGCAGTGTAGCGGCGCTCTAACAAAACAGGAAATTGAGTCTATATGAGTCCAGGCTGCAGCATTGCCTGCATGCAATGCAGGCCGTTTGGCTCCCATCTCCATGTCTAAGACAGAAAAGATTCAACTCGAGCAAAAATCCGATTTTTCAACACGGCGCACAGATGTTTCTCATTTCGGCCTGTTTTCTGTAGAGAATTTGTGCATACACATATACTTTGTTCGGAGAGCGAATAAAAATAGCATGTGTAATGCTGCAGAAGTATGCGGTTTGGAGTTCAGATCTGTAAGGGATCAACAAACCGTTGCTGAGGTATATAATGGCATTGTATGCACTCAGCGCGAACTCAACATTCATTTAGTCGGAGCTGATGAGTCTTTTAAAAGCCTTCTTAAAATCTTAAATCTTAAACTCATAACAGAATGTATATGCTATTGCAACAACTAAAGTCATTTAGGCCATGTTAGGAGAAGCACTTCCGGGAAACTAACATACGATGAAATTCATAAGAACTATAATCTGCATCTAATGCGTATTTGCACAGCTGCATTGAAATCAAAGTGATTATTAAACACTTTATTATTAGCCTGGGGAAGCAAACAACAGTCGCATTTTTTAAAGTTGAACTTTAAGGGCCCTATCATACACCCGGCGCAATGTGACGCCAGGCGCAACGGAAGTGTTTTTTGGAAGTTTCAGCCTGACGCAGTTAACATTTTCATGTCCAGCGCCATGTTTAAATGGCAAATGCACTCAGCCCATCTGTTCGCCCATGGGCCTGCTGGTCTGAAAACGAGGTGTGTTCAGGCACATTGTTGGCAGGCAGCCATTTTGAGCAACTGAAATCGACTGTGCCATTGACCAACAAAAACCTGGTCTAAAGTCAATAGCGCAGTATTTCTTGTGTTATTTAAAAGGCGCGTTAGTATTATGTTCCTATAGGCGGGTGCACAACGTGCATACACTCAGCTTATTACTCACACAGCTCACAAACATATTTAAATATAAAAAATAAAGGGATTCCTCTCTGGAGAAGCGTTCAGCCTTTCCAGTCGCAAATTGCTTCTTGCATCTTTTACGATGAATGTTGCATTTTTAACAGTTAGGGCCCCATTTTGCACAACTTTTTGTCATGTCTAGTCAAAAGTTGTCGTTCCCCAACATGTCACAGCTTTATTATTATCTTCATTTGACTTTCTCAGCAAATATTGTTTGAATTAATTATTTGTGATCATTTTTTTAATGAAATTAATTCAATAGTGGTTCTCTAATTCCGAAGGAAGATGGATTGTGAATGTTTTATTGAGAACTGGAGAATTCCAAAAGATTACAGATGACAGTAGCTGAATGTTTAGAGTCAATATCATTAATCTCATATAGAACAGAGAGCGTCCATTGAAATATTTTAGATATTTTATAAGATCTTTAAGTCATGGTGTTGTTTCCTGTAGGTGCTGTAATGCATATATAAAGGACCATGTGAGGTTTCATGCCGCACACTTAGAGCTTATTAGCCAGCTGACTGGACTCACATTCGTCCTTGAAATCAACCATAAAGGAGGCTGAAAAGGTCAAACTCTTCCTTAGTGAGACAGTGAAACAATTAGGCTTAATCTTGTAATATTAAGCACATTACCAAAAGATAATAATACCGCGGTAGTTCTTCTGAGAAGGAAATCAAGCACTTTTACAAAAATATACCCATGTGTCTTGTCTATTCTGATTATTTTGTTTCATCTAATTATAGGTGAATGCAAAACCATACCTGATCCTGAGTCAAACTTCTTATCAGACCTGCAAGGACAATAAAGAGTCAATAACAAAATAGAAAAAAAATATTGACTAGCAAATAGCCCTTTTGATTTCTAAATGGCAAAGCAGATTAGATAAGGTGGGCATGTTAAAGATGGGTCATTATGGACACTCACGTGAAAAGAGAAGCACCACAAACGACACAGTGGTAGGTTCCTTCCTCTTTATTATCAGCTAATTGTCCTGTGAAAGCACTAGGGATAACAAAACACAAACTGTGACTTCATACCTTTATATGATCTACAATAAATGCTAAGCAACATTCCTCACACCTGCTTGTGTCAAAGTGCACTTCAATTTCCCATGCTCTGTTTGTTTGTGAAAAAAGCCTGTAAATTAAACCAATTGACTGAGCATTTCTAATCTAGATAAGTTGAGGAGGATTTGTGGATGAACAGAGCAACAGGCCTCAAACTGCACCTTCCTTGCTTTCCTTTCACAGGCATTTTTCACATTCCTACTGCCAATGGGCCGAAAAATACTTTCCCCACGTGTTTTACCACTGAGGGATGAAGGGAAAGAAGGGAAGTGTCCGTGTTTTCTCTTATGCGCTACATCCTCCTTTTACTCGACATCTATCTCATGGCCTTGGGTTGTCCAGGAGAAAAAGTGCCATACGTTTTTATCAGCCAAGCATAAAGAAATCTGTACAAAGAACATTCAGTCCATTGATGTTTTACTGCCATGATCGACTACAACAAAGTGCTTCAAGTTGGAAAAAATTCAGACAAATCCAATATTCCTTATTGCAACTGTTTTGACACACCCACTAATATTCTCCACTTTTTAGAATATAAAGTATTTAAACTTGCATTTGCTTCACAATCAGTCCAAATTAACCCTTTCAAAAACAATTATTTAAATTAATTTAAAAATGTATTATAAAGTATTCCATTATTATTATAAATGAATTAATTATTGATATATTTAATAAATAAAAATTATATAAATGAAATTATTATTATTATTATTGAATGTAAAATACATGGAATACACATTTATTTTGTTTTTAAACTAACTGTTCACATTTTTTATATTTTATTTTAATAATTGAATAACAATTTACGAATAATTCATGCATATAAATATATTTTTCAGTTTTTATACACCCCCAGTGGTAAAAATTAAAGTTTTTAAATGTAGTTTATATGTCTAACTGGTGTTTTTAATATGCTTTGAGACAAACTATGTACAAATTCACCAATCAGCAACTTTGCTGAGTATTTTCTCTTTAAAACTGCAGTAAACCAAAGACAAGTCTCTCAAAAATGCAGTTTGAAACCGCCCCTGTTTCCTACCATCACAAACAAGTAACCAATCCCATCAAAGTATGGGATAGGGCTTTTCATATCATTGAGCACAAGAACACCTTTAAGAAGGGACAGGAAAAATCGGGTACATATAGCAATATAGCGGGTTAATTATGCATATGATGTATATTATGATAAACTATATCTCCACTGACTTTCTATGATGTTCAAAGCATTTCTAAGGATGCTGATTTTTTGAAGGCAGCTGTCTGAAGACTAATTTGCATATGCATTGATCCACGTATACTAAATAAAGCAAGGGTGTAGAGTTACATTCAAGCTATTTTAAGGCATGAAGACATCATTTTCACAGGAAAAATGCTTAAATATGTCATTTTGATCATCAAACTACAGGGGGACTTTAAGTTGATGACAAACTAATCCAGTCTGAAAGTGTATTTTAGGGTGGTTTTTAGTTAGGGTTAGTCACCCACCTCTCTGTACCCTTCTCCTGAGTAACATGGTATTGCATGGGGGTCAATCGCTTCCTCAGCTCCTCCTCGGGGAACGTTTTGGGCCATGTCTTCTTGCTTCGGCACGTTCCTACAGGAGAGACAAGTGAGGTGAGACAGACATAAGTGTTCGTAATCGCCAAAATACAACGTCTAAGTAGTGCTAAACCACCAGTATTATTAAAAACAAAACAGTTGTCACTCTAATCTAGGTTCCTACGTGACTTCTTTGGTTGCAAGTTATTTGGTTTGGCCGATAACAAAGGATGTCTACTTTAATTCCTGACTTGACTCTGGAAAAATCACAATGTCAGTGACACACACACACACACACAATCCAAGCGCTCCGTCAGTGATGTGCTACAGCCAAAGTATTACGCCGAGGCAAATTTGATTTTCCCTGCATAACATACGCAGTGAGTTATGACATTCTAGATGAGCGCTCAAGTTGGCTGTTCGTACAGAAGGCAGGGATCTTGAAGTCTACACTTGGCTCCTAGCTTTACAACAATGCTGACCTCTAGAGGTCAACCCGAGGAGTGAATAAATGCCACCAGAAGGACTTCCAAACTCTAGTCTAATTCACATGACAAATTCCGCTTCTGGAGGGCCACTGTCCTGCAGAGTTTAGCTCCAAAACACCTGCCTGGATGTTTCTAGTAATCCTGAAGACCTTGATCAGCTGGTTCAGGTGTGTTAAATTAGGGTTGAAACTAAACTCTGCTGGAGTGTGACCCTCCAGACAGCCATGCTTTAATTGATCAAACAATGATACAACTTCCATTGAATATAAACTTTAAAACATCAGCCTGGGAAAAAAAAAAATCAGATATCTTGCAGCCCGAAATATCCATTCTGGCAACCGAAAGGTCCTCAGAAGAAGACAAGCGCTGTAGCCATGTTTTTAAAGGGGGCCAGATGTCCATCTGCACGCCATTTATTCACCGGGACACGCAGCAGTTTTAAATTACATACAATTCTACTGCAATTTCCCATTACAGAGTGCTTTCTCCCTCCTTTCCACCTTTTTTCCAGCTAATAACGATTTTTTCACTCGTGTTCCTGTGGGGTCTGTCTTGCTCCTGTATTGTTCGGCCAGTTTTACGGCTTGTGTTCTGGTGAGAGCGGGACTCCCTTCACTTAGACTATGTGGAGAATTCCTCTCGACAAGATTGAAACCATGTGAATGGAGGAAATAATGGGGTCTTTAAAGGTCCCTCTGGTGAATGGGCTCCATTGATGGGCCCTGCTCTGTCCAGCGAGTACAAAGTTACTTCTGACAAACATGGGGAAGAGGGGAGGAGAGCGCAAAGAGGAGGGGGTCGCCTCCCTGCAGGACTCTCCTGTATTCCTCTCGACTCTGTGAGAGGGGTCTTCTGGATCCTATTAGTGAGACAGAGAGAGAGAATTCCTAGTTTTTTGTGTATGGAGGGCTCTGAACACTATTTATACTGTGAGAGAGAAGGAGGGGGGGAAAGGGTAAAAAAAGTGTTTTATTTCTTGGTTTGTCTAGAAAAGCCTCTAAGGAGGCATTTAAAGAAATTCAGGAATTCGGTCTGTGTCACCCCCTGCAAATGATTTAGTTTTGGTGCACCGAGAAGTCACGCTACAAATCAGCACGTTGTTCCAACATCCCCTCCGCCATAACCTCAAGTGAAAGTTATTTCCTAATTGGAAGCAAGATTTGTTTTTAGCACAGGCCTTCTGCTTCAAACCAAACATATCACGTCTTCCCCCAGACATTCTTCACGCTTTTTCGTAGCTATTCTCAACTCATCGCTTGATAGTGCTTGCAAGGCAGCGCTGTATTGATTCCTTAAACACTCTGGTATGGTTTTTGCTTTGTTTTAAATGCTCAGGCCTGTTTCCGACAGCGCACAAAGCAGTAGCAATAGCATAAGTGCAACAGAAGGCACGAGTTGTACTCTCACGCTATCAATGTATTTTTTTTTGCATAATAGCACTGAAACGTCTCTCCACAGAAAATTTACATGAGCAGAGGCTCATTTTAAATCCACATTAATCTGAATAAACCCAACCAACAAACCTATCCTCAAAAATAAATAACTAAATAAACGAATAATAAAATGATATCATATATCTTGAATATAATGTCAACCTTATTAGGAGTACTACTTTTTTTTAAGCTTTATACATTAAGACATTTTAAAAGGACTTTTTAACCCTCTGGTGCTTCTTGAATGGCAGTCAAAAATGACCAAATTGTTTTTCTTTCAATGAAATTAATGTATTATATTTTAGTTTTTTTTATTTAATATTTTACATTTTAGGGGATTTAATGGTTCTAAATTATAATTATGCAGTAACCACATTCTGAAAATTAAACTCATAAATCTTGAATGTTTTGTAGAACAGACTTAAGTTTGGTCTCTTTTTAAAGAAGACACTTGGCAGATTAAACAATGCTTGATTAAAAATACTATTTTCAATTTTCATATGAACTATATTTTACAAAACATGTTTTACTCTGAAACTGCTAGAAAATCAAAGCCATAAATCTAAACAAGTTGCGTTACAAATTTGAGGTTGATTTCTCAAAAAACAAGCTTTCAGTAAGAATTTTGATTGGGTGCAGTACCAAATAGATGAAATTGATTTCCCTATTTATTTTGTGAGGAGTAAAAGTGTGACTATTGTGAGAATTTAACTTTTTCGAATCTGTCCATGAATTTTTGGTGTTCACATAGCAAGTGGCAAAAGCTTTACCAAGTTTCGTATCATTTTGAAAATAAAATCAAAAGCAACATTTTTCAATTAAAAATCCCCAAAGAGCACCAGAGGGTTAACTGACATTTAGAGAATATTCAGCATTCAAAATGTACCTGACAGTGATGACTTCACCATAACATTTGCATACTGAATCGCAACTGTTCTTCCTTCAGAGAATTATTTAATCATATAACCGTGTGTTACTTATCATTCAGAGAAAATTGCAGTTCATTTACATAGACTAAAAAACTAAAGCGGTCTAAAATTTCAACAACAAAAAAATTCGCTACCTTGCAAGCACTGTTATTTCCGACATTGAATTGTCCAGTAATCAAAAATAATCTATTGATAAATCTTGATGAACCGATGAAACGTTTTAAAATGCAACGATTATTTTACAAAATGCAATTAGATACAACTAATGCCCTCAGAAGACACCCTGTTTCTGTGATTCAAATGTAAGTGTCATTTAAATTCCTAAAATGCAAATACAAAATCAATCATTAGTAGAAATTAAGTTAAATGTTGAAGCATGCAGGCGTAAAAGAAGGTAAAACAGTGAGTTAGGCATTATTCCATGAGCAACTGAAGATCTAAACAGAGAAAAAGAGCAAAGCAAAAAGTGACATTTCAGGGCAAGGGGTCATCAAATGTAGAAAAACCAACCCAAGCATCAGGGGGAACCTGATATCTGGTATTTTGAAATGAAAACAAAAGTTCTATCTATAAACTTCCATGCATTTACGCAGACACTGTCAAAGCGGAAAAAAAACATTCGCCACGCATAAAGCTCACCGTCAGGCTGCCTTTAGATAAATCCAGAAGTTGGTTTCTCCACAAGTGACCTTATCATCAACCAAACACGCACCCCTTGCCAAACGCTCTCACACGCGTGTGCGGACATATGAAAGCGTCAAGGAAGCAAAGCACACTGCACACACACACACAGCATCCAGGTGACCTGAGGGGAGCCCGCAGGCCTTGAGTTTTACAGGTTGGCCTTGGCTGACCAGATGCAGTAGATTGAACCCGGACATGGCTGCTGCCGATGCTGCTGGGAGAACAGAAACAGCGGCGAGACAGGAGTCGCCTGCTAAAAACACCCTCCAACCACTCAGGCTAAAAAAAATTATAAAGACAAACATAGGCGAGGAGGGAGAGGAAGGAGAAAAAAAACACAACATAGGTCAACACAGATGTCAGTTACAGAGATGGACAATTAGAGCGGCCAATCATGGGACGCCTGACACTTCTCATGCAAGGAAAGATTGATTAACGTCACTGTGTAAAGAGAGAGAGGTGAACAGGAACGATAAAGAGGTTTAAAGATAATATTCACAATGGAAACCTTGTAGCCTTGTGACATATTTACTTATATAAATGACAGTTAAACATGGTATCATATTGAAAAGCTTCAATTAAAACAGGGGCGTCTTGATTTTTTATTTCAATAAAGGCTCTTTAATATTATACCGCACAGTGGCTTATAAATCAGATGTTAAAACCAATGACCTTGAAACAGTTTCTTGCTTCCATATATCTATATACAACGATCAGGCATAACATTATGACAGGTGAAGTGAATAACACTGATTATCTCTTCATCACAGCACCTGTTAGTGGGTGGGATATATTAGGCAGCAAGTGAACATTTTGTCCTCAAAGTCGATGTGTTAGAAGCAGGAAAAATGGGCAAGCGTAAGGATTTGAGCGAGTCTGACAAGGGCCAAATTGTGACGGCTAGACGACTGGGTCAGAGCATCTCCAAAACTGCAGCTCTTGTGGGCTGTTCCCGGTCTGCAGTGGTCAGTATCTATCAAAAGTGGTCCAAGAAGGAACAGTGGTGAACCGGCCACAGGGTCATTGATGCATGTGGGAAACGAAGGCTGGCTTGTGTGGTTCGATCAAATAGACGAGTTACTGTAGCTCAAATTGCTCAAGAAGTTTGTTGCGTATGGGGCTAATGGTCATATTGTTATGCCTGATCGGTGTGTATATATATATATGCTGACAGTCTAATACATTTCAAGCAAAGGAGAGCGATTAATAGGGGAAAAAACATGATTATTTGACCAGTTTGAGAAGCGATTAAAATGTCTGAGAAACTCATTAGTGGATCCAACATATATTTTATGTCAATTCTAATGAGCTGGGTTATTGAGGAGAAACAGAACAAAGTGCAGAAGCATTTTGCATAGGAAACAGATATAAAAGCTGCTGAGACCGAGCTTATCGGCGGTTTCTATGGCTGTAGCACGTCAATTGTGTGTCAATAAAGAGAAAACTAAAGCTCACAATTCAATTTACACCAATACACGTCTGCAACTTCACTAATATACCTTCAAATGTACTACACAGAACACGCATTTGCTGTAAAACAATGCACGGCTGTCTATTTCTCAGTTAATTAAACTTGCCTAATAGACATATCGATACATTATAGAAGCTAACCACATGGGTTACAGTACCTAGCGCAGTGGGCGGAGTCAGTGTTAGGAGCGGCCCTGCGTATATACGGGAGCGCCTGCTTTGGAGCAGGGCCATGGATGCGAACGGGGCCATGGATCGGAGAAGACGGGCAGCCATCCTGGCCTACGGCAAACTCGAGTGGGATGGAGACTTGAGGAAGAGAGCGGGAACGCTTTTAAGACCTTCTCCAAACTTCTTGCAACTATAAAGATAAAGACCTATGAAAAAGGTAGCTCTAAAACTGTTAGAGGTCAAAGATTGTGTGAAATTACAGCTGAGCTACAGGAGCAATAACAGGAAAAGCCACAGAGCGCTGCTGAGCGAGAGGGTGAAGCTGCGGTTTATAAGGAATGAGGTCCATCTAGTGGTTGTGCAGGTGTGTGAGGAAAAGGGAGAGATCTTTTCATTTACTGCAACAAATAGGGAAGAGAAGGGTATAAATGACAAATTATAATGCAAATATCAATTTATTATGGAATGTTTTTTTCCCCATTTAGCATTTATTCTGAAAGAGAAGGATATATAGAATATAGAATATTCAGATACACTTTATTTGAGGTGTCCGTGTTACAGTGTAATTATGAATTAACTACATGTACTTACTATAGGGTTAAGGTTAGGATTACGGTTAGTTGCATTCAGTAACTACATATAACGTGTAAAAAGGACACTGTAAAATAAAGTGTTACCAAATATTCTTATGCATAATATGTGGCATCTGCCACCAAACAAGCTTTGCTCAGAACTAATGTCACATTTTGAGCAAATTTTTCTATACTAATGTGTGTGTATATATATATATATATATATATTAGTGCTGTCAAATCGATTAATTGCATCCAAAATAAAAGTTTGTGTTTACATATGTGTGTACTATGTATAATTATTATGTATATATATGTAATATATATATATATATATATATATAAATACACACATGCATGTATATATTTAAGAACTTTTTTATATTTATATAACATAAATGATATAAATATATATACACATGCAAATATTTCTTAAATATATACATGAATGAGTGTGTATTTATATATACATGATAATTATACACAGTACACACACATATATTATGTAAAAACAAACTTTTATTTCGGATGTGATTAATTGTGATTAATCGATTTGTCAGCACTAATACATGTATAATGTATATATCAGAAACCTTCAACATTATTATAGTTTATTCACTATAGTTTAGAAAAATGTTATAAAATATGACTAGAGTTAAACTGTGTCAGAACAAATTCATCTTGATAATGTCAGATAACTTTGATAGAAAGGTATGTAATGGATTACAATCAACCAATCAGCTGTTCAATTTATGTACACAATTAGATAAAAACCAATTTAGGTCAACCAATTACAAAGCAATGCTTCATTTTGTTCAGTCTGTGGTGTAAAAAGTTACATTAGCGATTAAAGAAAAAACACAGAAGCAAAACATGGTCAGGTCAAAGTGTCTGATTAATTTTGTCCCCAAATCTTTATTTATTTTATTCGAAATATTTTACTTTATTTTGCTATCCTCACTAGTAAAAAAATATATATCTGGTGTCTGAATAATTTTTGGTTTGACTGCATGTGTGTATATGTATACATAAGTGGTAGAAATCAATTAGCTCAAAATTAGTTCTGATATATATTAAATATGAAATATATATTAAAAATAAATGCAACTCGGTTTGATATAAACGTATTTTCACTAAAATGCTCCTCTGTTGACACTCCAATAAAACATTTTATATACTATATATTAATTGTACAAATACTTTTTGGGGCCTGGTATACATTCAATTTATAATTAAATTATTATTTTTTTTTTTACTATGCAGCAATTTGTGTAAAAGTAATGAATAAACATGTTATTCTTTATCTAAAGTCAGAATTGTTGTAGAAAATGAATGCAACAGCATTCAGACACTTGTTGGTACTCCAGTGACTCAGGGCTGGTCTGTCTGGCAGGAGTGGTTTAACACAGGCACAGTTACAGACACGAGCAAGGCCACATTTTAAAAATACCCAGCACTCACTTCCAGAGAGGACTATAAATAGAACTCAATTGCAGATCTGCCAAATCACACCAGGCCTGTGACTGTCTACAGTTTGACGTTTTGCATTCCGGAAAATTCTTTTACAAAATGAACAATGATCCGGTGCTTGTGCATTGTATTGATGCATTTATTTTAAAATGTTGTTAAGCAGTACTCTTTAATGAACAACTCCAGTTTGTGTAAAGCTGAAGCTTAATGAGAGTGACTCGTTATTTTGACAACTATAAAATGATCAGGCAAAATAAGTGCATTTGAAGCCTCTATGCACCAGAAATACCAAGTGCTCCGAGTATCAATGCAGTTTATAAATACAGCATGCTTGATACTTGGGGTAGAGGCATAACTATATATGGTAGTAAAGCGACAGATGAGATCTGAAATGTTTAAAAAGCAGGTCAGCTTTGTTTAATGAATGCCTGCTATTTAACCAAACTGGTTTTGATGGTTGAATGGCCATTGTGAAAAGATTAGCCCGAGTGAATGCTGGCAAATGAAACAGCTTTAGGAGTGTATGAATACCTCAAGCATGTGAAACTTTTGGCAACTGATCTGCGCATTTTGTTTGGCAACACCCAAACCGACTAAGGTAAAAAGCTTGCCGATACAGTGAATGATATTGAATAGGACATTTACAAACTCACTGCAGAGAGAAACTAGAAGCACCTGCCAATTTCGTGATTCAAAACCCCAAACATTATACAATTTCATCTATAGGCCATTACATTAAATGTCCATCGGATGGATGACTAATCATCCTGACAGGCTTTTGGAAGTTCATTAAATAGATGCCAGTACTTTAGATGAAAATGATATAAACATGACACATATCTTTGAAAAGTCTGCACTTACAAAAAAAGTACCATAGTCTACTTGAAATGGGAGTGTCATGTTAATACCACGGTGTTTACATCACTCTAACATGGTAGTGCCACTTTTTGAAAGGTTGTGGTTTACATAAACAAAACGTTATGTAATAATGCCTCGCTACCGTGACATCACGTGTGGGAGGATACATTATATTGTATACAAAGTGTAACTGATATGCCTCTCACAGGAGACCAAAATCCCTGTGACTACGTAATATTTTGACATTGTAAACTATAGGCATAAAAACTAATAAGCAGATGGAACGAACGAATAGCCTTAACGTTACACTGGAGATATATTTCAACTGCGTCAATTTTGAAATGACAGTAAAGTATAACGGTGTTGTGTGACGTTACATGTTCAACGCGTAGTCATAGAAACCCTGCTGCCTGCATTAAAGTCACTTAAAAGTGCACAATACAGAATATAAACATATAACAAGTAGTTGCACGTACCTAACAGCAGAAATAGCGTTAAAACCGAGTAGGACAGCAGACGAGAGAATGAAGGGGGGCCGATGTGAGAGCAGCGCATTTGTCAAACAGCGACACGACCGTGTACTTCTTAGGTAATGACAAGTGCATTCTGGGAAATTCCTCTCGCTGGGCAGACAAGCTCCAAATATGAGCAATGCGTAATTTACGCGCGTAGTTACTCAGCGCGAAGCAGTTTGTGTGCTTTGGCAACTTAATTACGTCATTGGGCTATGGCAAAATATTGTTAATTTGATTATATGCATAATTCCTACTGCTGCTTCGGGGTAAAGCTGCCAGTACCTTCAGGTCTGAGATCAGATAACTACAAATATTAACTAGCAGGGAGGGAAATGTGAACAGCTCACTATATCAGTGGATTCAGACAACTTTATTAGGTGTATTAATTTCTCAAAAGACTATTATCCCCCGGTTTCACAGACGAGGTTTAAGCTAGTCCCAGACTAAAATGCAAGTTTGAGCTGTTTTAACTGAAAGCAACTTGCACTGACATATCGTAAATTAAGTCAGTGCCATTGTTTTGTCTCAAGTTGCACACCAGTAGTGTTTTAGGCATTCATAAACAAAGGCATGTTTATGAATGTTACTTTAATGTCCCAATTGAACTAATGCCTAATCCTGGTTTTAGCTAAGCCCTGTCTGTGAAACCAGTCCTATATATAAACTAATAAATATTCAAAAGTAGCATCACATAAATGAATCAGTGTGGGAAGGGTAAGCCTATTTGTTTAGCGTCTTTATTAGTCATCATACTGTTCATTTTCATGTAGTGAACATGGTCAAAAAGTCCCTATAATACGGTAGCTTCTGCCATTGAACGTTAAGGAATACATGTCGGCTTCTAAGGTTATTTTAGTGGAACTGTTTATCTCACTTTTTGTACTTGGTAATGTCTAAATGAACAGTACACTTTTTCAGTCCAAGGATCCTTGTCGATGGGTTAGAAACTGTGAATGATGCAAAAAATTAAACAATACAACAATTTAAAGTGAATATCACGTTGCCAGTTGGGTGGATTTTGAATAGCCTCCACTTTTTCTATGACTAGTAAATTAATTGAACTTGCTGGTGTTGCAGTTTTGCATCTGAAAGAGACGAGATGTGAATTAAGAACAAGATTTTATATTCATAAATATATACTAACATAAAAAAGTGACGAAACAATATCCCATGGCTATATGAATGATCTGAGATTATAAATAATGAACTGTCCTAAGACTTCTATCGTAATACTAATATATTCACCTATGCACCTGGAGTGGGCAATTACAGATACATTTTCCATCATTAATTATTACATTTACCTAAAATGTCATCGCCAGCATTTTTTTTTTTATAGAAATGTAGATGCCAGTCAAGTTAAAATGTGCTCAACAGAATATGTAATGAAATTCAACAATTAGTAATAAACAAGTACATTTTATTTACCTCATATCAACCCGAACTGCATCTAAACAAAAGCTGATAAATCTTTCTGTGATCCAAAATAGACATGGCCGCAGCATGACATGCTCCATTTATGAATGTGTCCCGATACAAATTAGAATCAGATCACCGGATCAGGCTGCGACTGTAGCACAAGTGTGTACATGAAAGTCAGAAAACAACCTCCATCAAAAACGTCTCTTGAAAATTTAGAAGGGTCAGGGACAGATTAAAAACAGCAACAGGGTGGCATTTAAAATTTGCCAAGTGACGGGTGAGGGAATCCATCTGCACCAATTATAATGGGAAAAGCATACCTTTTAAAATAGAAACAAAAACAACAGTAAATAATTATATACTTGAATATAATCAGGCTGTGACAATTAAGACTAGTGTTCAGAAACATGGCATTGAGGGGGAACACGACTGTTCGCTTCTCTCGTAAAGCCATGTAGACCCTCCACATGACACGTCTCTGAAAGCAGCAGTGTAGTTATTCTGTTGGCAAGAAATAAACGAGAGCTTATGACAATTTCATTTTCATACAGATGATTTCAACCACCACCATTCAATGAGATATTTACAGCACCCCTTTCTAGAGTGTGTGCATGCCGTTCTTGGACTAAAAACTACACAAAAAAAAAGGAAACAAATAATAAAGGGAATACATCAGCTAAAACATCCTCAGGGAAATAAACATCCACAATATATGATACAATTCAAAGCTTAAATATAGGCATACTTTAACCAGCACATGCAGCTATGTATAGCCCAACACAGCTCCTTGGAATAAAGGAGGGGAGTTAGTTACATAAAAAATAAGCAGAGGCCGGAAAACTCTCATTCTTGTTGTAAGATTTGAAGTTGGAAGCCATTTTGTCATTGAATCCATAAAGACGGTATATCAAAAACAAAGAAAATACATAAGAGAAACAGAAATTTGTGTCCACTTGCACCAGATATGGGAAGGACAGAGGATTGTGTCGTCCACCTCTCCTAAAAGTTCTCACCGGACTGAGCAACTCTCTCTGCACCAGTTTCACGCCAGTGTGTACATCTCCCTTGCTTTCCTTGATACCGAAGGACAGGGAAAAATAAAAGAAGAAGAAAAAAAAAAACACAGCAGCTCACAGGTTTAAACACCATTGCTTGCATATGGCTGACAAAACTGATTGGGCGTCCCAGGTCGCCCAACAGTAAAAGCTCCTGAACGCGGTTCTCTCTGGTAAGGAGGACGCAGGAGGAGGGAGCCTCGTATATAGCGAAAGAGAGAGCAGAGAGGATGGTGGTGGCCGTTAGCACGTCCCTCAAGAGAAACCCAGTGAGCTGGACGTGCTGGATCGCTGGTTCAGTCGAGACATGCTGTTCATGCTGGAGCTGGAGGGCTTGAGGGGCGTGCTGCTGCCCAGGGCTTGTGGGAAACGCTGGTGGTAGCGATCCAGACGTAGGTACTTGACCGTCACCAGCTTACCTGTAGGAAATGGGCGACAGGTTGAAACGCACTGAAAACTGCAGTGGCTCGGATTAGTCTAGAATAAACACGACATTCATTTACCATCAAACCAGGAGCCATGAAGCGCTTTGAAGGCTTTCCCAGAATGCTCTGCTGAAAGGCACTTCACATAAACGCAGCCCTAAACGTGAAGAAGACCATATAGCAAACCATTAGTTAAACGGTTCTAGGAATATTCTAAGGAAATTCGAAGGCAGCAACATGCTCTATTAGAATCAATTATAAGTCAATTTGTATTTTCAGTTTATTTTCATTTTTCGAAGACGTTTAACATTAATAACACGGATTATAAATCATTTTACCCAATATTTGTGTTCTCTTCCAAAATTCTCTTTGTAGGCGGCAGGCAACTCATTAGCTTTTGGACAAAAAAACGTATAAATCCATGCTGTACATTTTGTAATGACCCACACAGGCTCAGGATACTCACCTCTCTTGAGTTTTTGTCAACAGCTATGTGAACGATTCCCTCGTTATCACTGCACTTCTCCAAAATGGCTTCTTGAATGGCGAGGTGCCAGTTTTCCCCCACTTCCCTGTTCAAAAGGAAAATACTGAGATTACTTTTTTCAAAAAAACACTAATATCAGGCAAACCTATATAGTCTTATGCAAGTAAATACATTTAACTTCGCTAGCCTGCTTGAATTCAACGTGAGGTCACGTGTTCAAGTCCTTAGGAAACTTACATTACAGGATCGAACATGTTGCGAATCTTCAAGCATGGCGTTAAGCTGTTTGGTGGTGAATTTCTTCGGTCCAATGGAAATGCTAAAAAACAAAACAAGCCATGAAGTCCATGTACACACTCTATTCATGAAAGTCTACACATGAATGCATGTGTTAACACCAAAAACGTCAAGTAAGGCCTTTCAAACAAGTCAATCAGAAGGAGGTATCCACATACTTATGCCATGTATGAATCTGAAAAATTTATTTGGAACAAGCTTGGACTTAAAATGTTGATGGTTGATCGCACACAAAGTAAGAGTTACCTTGGCCTTGCCAGACTTTGGAGGGCATATGCATCTTATCAGGTGACATTGAGGGCTGAATCCACCGCCACACCATGAAGTCCGCCCCTCCAATCCTCTGCTTTTCTGTCCGGATGCGAGACTCGTTAGCCGAGAGGAACGCAACTGCTCTGTCCCACACTTTCTTCATCTTCTTTCTGAGAGAACAACACAAACATACAACTCAGGACTCGTGAAAAGAGGGCGTTTCATACAAGAACTAGGGATGCTCATTGACCGTTTAACAGTTAACCAAAAGTAAGAATTTTGACCGATTAATACTATCAGTTAAATGTTTT
Organism: Gobio gobio; assembly: GCF_949357685.1. Lineage (NCBI taxonomy): Eukaryota > Metazoa > Chordata > Actinopteri > Cypriniformes > Gobionidae > Gobio > Gobio gobio. The sequence continues at coordinate 14,884,227 of NC_137101.1, forward strand.
TTTTTTTTTTATCTTTGTTTTGTTTGCTGCATGGTTAAAAAAAAAATGCTGTATTTGTTAACTCACGGGATTCGTCGACATGTGCAACCACACGTGTCTACACATACCACTTTTCCACCAAGGCAGTGCCGGTGCTAGTTCGGAGCCAGAGCCTAGTTTCAAATCGGTTCTTTGTGTTACCACAGCCAAAGCCCCAGCTCCGAGCCAGAAAAAGTGGTTCTTAAGTAGCACCAAAACATTGCTGGGCTAGAACAGGGCTAGAAGTAAGAACTGATTACGTCAGGCGCTGGGGCGGGGTCAACAGGACGAACACAAACTTGAGATCCGCCATGTTTGAAATAGCAGCTAATGGCTCTAACAGCTGCTGCTCGTTTGTAATCTCCGTCTATACAAATTATGGCGAACTGCATGAATGCGTTGGATTCGCTGTGTTTTCGTAGTGTTTTGATGCCGATGTAGGATCGTAAAGCCATGTGAATCAATAGTAACGCAACGTTTGCATTGTTGATGTAAGGCTTATTCGCAGCGTTGCTGTGCAGAGACCGATCGCCGTATGATAACGAGTCCAGCGAGAGCATATGACTCCTTATGCTTTCGATTCACTCATGCGTTTTTTTTATATCATACGTGGATCGGTCTGCGCAGCGCTGATGCATCTCGAACAAGCCTGGTGTGTTTGTGTTTCCCGCTGCCCAGGGTTGCCAGGTTTTCACAACAAAACCCGCCCAATTGCTACTCAAAACAAGCCCAATCGCGTTTCAGGGGGGGCTTCCCCGGTAATAATCACATTTGGGGGTAAAATGTGTTTTTTTGGCATTATTGCCTACTAAAATTTGCATTCCCAGGGCTAAATATCACATAATTGGGGTCACTTCAACCCGCAGACATTAATAGCCCGCGGCAACAGTTATGAAGTAGCCTAATTCCGCGGGAAAACCGCAGACTTGGCAACACTGCCGCTGCCTCGCTAGCGTTGCTGAGAAAGATGAGACGTATACAGTGACGTAAGACATGGCTCTGTTGTGGCTCTCAGCATGTGGTAAAGCAAACGGTTCTTAGAAGGCTCCTCAGTCGAACCAACTATGAACTGGGACTAGCACTGACTCTGAACTAGCACCCGGTTCATTCTGGTGGAAAAGGGGTAACAGAAATATTTCGCAAAATGAAGCAATGGAAAAGTAGTAGGCCTACAGTGTGGGACCATTTAGACAGAAAGGGCGACGAAGTTACTTGCAAAATATGCTCCGCGGTATTAAAATACAGCAGTAGTACAAGCTCTAGACTCGTGGAAAGCAAATGAAAGGCGCTTCCCGAGGCTGGCCACTCTAGCAAGGCGTTTTCTCTGTATTCCCAGGGCATCAGTGCCATCCGAAGCCTTGTTTAAGGCTTTTCGTAGTGTGGTTTTGGTAAAGTTTCCTAAAGTAAACATTGTCACGCATGTTCTTCTCGCCGCTGTGTCCTGATGGTTTATAGAACAAACAAAGAGATGTCGTTTCAAAGAATAGCACAACGGCGAGTGCGTCGAGTATATACACGTCCCCGAACGAACTAGGCGCACGCAGTCAGCGGAGGCTCACGTTGCGGAGCCAGACAAAAGTATAAACAAGGCTTGAGAGGGTGTTTTCTGCCGTGGATCAAACTGTCACAAGGCTGTGCTCCAGACTAACCCACATCACTTAGACATGTTACTAAAAAAATAGTAAAAACCATACAAGGTGTGGATTGAGGTAGGCCTACTATTTTTATTTGACAAAAAAACTATTCCGGTTTTTCAAACGGATTCAGTGTATTTTCGTTTTGTCATCTTAATTTGGTAATTATTTAAGTGAAAAATATTTAGTATAGGCCTATTTATTTTAGGGATGAAACGGTATGGAAATTTAACATCACGATTATAGTGACCCAAATTATCACGGTTATCAATTAGTGCTGTCAAACGATTAAAATATTTAATCGCGATTAATCGCATTAATGCCATAGTTAACTCACAATTAATCGCACATTTTTTTTTATTCTAAATGTCCCTTGATTTCTTTTTGTCCCATTATTTTTTCTTATTTTAATGCTCTTATCAACATAGAAAAGTGGATCGGCTTGCTTTGTTCAAATGTTTGTTTTATTGAAAACAACATTGGCATACTGTAGTGTTCGATTTCACACCAACATTCTCACTTGAAGCAGTCATTCACACTTGGAGCAAATAATCGCTCACACAATGTAACACTGTCCATCAATAAAAGGGTGAAAAAAAATACTTTGTTGCACAAACAGCCCCTTCAACAGCCCTTTCTAAGGGATCAAAACAGGGTGATACAAAATAAAATTACAAAGTGCACATGCAAGGTAAACTAGGACTCCGCCTATAGTGCAGTTAAACCAGGGGTCGCCAACTAGCGGACTCCGGTCCAAATCCGGACCGCGAAGCCTTTTGACGTAGGCTAATGAAACAGTTAACGTTGCAATGCTCACTGTTACGTTCAGACCCAGACGCGCGGTCAAGCATGCAGGTGCGTTCACACCGGACGCGAATGACGCGACATGCACGCCGCTTAATTCGCGCCGCAGAATGTCTATTTGCGTCTTTGCATTGACTTAAATCACTCGCGCAAAACGCTTCATTCGCGTCCGGTGTGAATGCACCACCAGAGCAGAAAGCAGCGCTCAAGACAAGCACTTTTAGTTGAAGACCCCTGAGTTAAACCATGGCATAATACGTTTCTCATTTCGGCGTCTCACGCTTGCCATCCACGTCTACTCTTTTAATGGCCCACAAGTGTGGGCAGCCGCAGCGTGCCTGATGTTTTGTTTCCGGTCTAGCTACATCCGGAGTGGTGTTGTAGTTTTTCTAACGTTACTAGTTGCTGCAACAGCATGTGAAAAAACTACAAAGTTTGTTAGACCAAAAAGAACGATAATCTCGCGATAAAAAAATTGACGCCGTTAAAATAGGTTTGCGTTAACGTCGTTAATAACGCGTTTAACTGACAGCACTATTATCAATATTATCACGGTTTTGTTCAAATGAGATGAAAGTATTCAAAAAGAACAGATGCACACACTTAAAACATTTCAACAAGTTTTATATTTGAAATTCAACAAATAACTAAAGCAGCTCTATGCACTTTTTTAAGCTAGATTCTGTGGGATTTCCTTCCTTAATGGCCGTCGTCAATAGCAACGCATAATGCATAAATAATAATAATTTGTCGTAAAAAATAATCTCTAATATTGTCTCTGTAAATATATTCTCAGGCAATATTTCGCATCAGTGTTCAGCAATGATGCATTTAAATCTAGCATGTTTTGTGTTAGAGCCCAAACAGTATCCTAGTGAAATAATGCATATCCATATTTCCATATGATTTGACAGTTTATTTTATTAAATATCACAATGTGTGCATCATACCTGACACCTAGATGATCACTTTACAGTCAGTTTTATGACTGTCATTCTTTTCAAATGCTATTAAAGTTTGAAACGTGTATAACGTTACCAATGTTGTGTGTAACTTTAGAGACGGTCCCTAAATTCGCCAGCCATATCAGATGCGCTGTGGTTCTGCTGTGTTTGTTTAAACTATTGTCGCTGCTGAAATAGAACAAAAACAGTCATCCACTCTATGAGTGAATCTCCTGCATACATCGCACATTTAAATCTGCTCTGAGTGTAGATTACAGCAAGAGAGAGAGCGGCGCGAACATAACTCCGGCTAATCTGAACGCCTCTGATTATGAGACATTGCATTCATAAACTCAATATAAACACGTGTGAGTGGTTATAATGCGCAACGCGATTATAACAGACGGCTTTTGAGAAGACTATAATAAGTTCAACAGCCAGAGTGACTAGTGTGCAGCCGAAATAACGTTACACGTTATTTTTTTACAGTCTATGCGTTACACCCGCAAATGGCGGTTGTTAATGTCAAGCCCTGATTATTATCCCTTAAAATGTCACCCTAGTCTTGTCTGAATTTGTTCGTTCGCTTCACGTTATAATTTGCCAGACGTTTGGTATTGAGGTCAAAGTCCACTTGCCTTGCGTTCGTAGTTTTGAAGTGTTCCCCCTATTACAGCGACTTTCCTCTGGCATGTTCTGCAGACAGGGTGGCCATCTTCGATTAAGTTTCCCTCAGGACTTTTGTAAAAGCCAAAATATGACCACACCTCAGATTTGGTCCTTTTAGAGGCTGAACAATCCCCAGAGTGCTGTCACTGCCTTCTGCCATTTCTTCTCATTCAAAAACAGCGGTGCGCTGCGTCAGACTGACGCTGACTGGACAATATTTACCGCGAGTTTTCACAATCGTGATAATCACACGCGGTTTTAATGATAACTAAATTTTATACGATATTACTAACCGTCACTAAATTTTATCGTGGTTTATCGTGAAACCGGTAATTGTTTCATCCCTAATTTATTTTATGCTTTTTATTTATATTTTATTCTGTTGTCAGAAACGCTGCATGTGCGTGAAAATTTGATGATGTGTGAACCCAGGTTCTGTTGTTGATCCGTTCTGTATGCTGCTGTTTGCACGGTAAAATAAACCCGTGAAAAAAAGTGTCTTTTTAACGGGTCACAGACACTCGTCAATTGTATTTTTATTTAATACCAATTCAATAGTATAATCTTATCAGTTAACGGTTAATAATCGGATAATGAGCGGCGGTTGTCGGTCGGGAAAATTAACCGAAATGAGCATCCCTAACAAGAACGCAACCCAAATTAAAGGCAAATTTGTTCAGCAACAATAGAATACCTTTCTTGAGGCTGGACAAGAGTGTCACGGACGTGAGGGATGGGCAAGTATGCCTGCAAGTCCTTATTCTCCTGAGAGGCCTCATTGTGGCTCCTCATTACATCTGTAAAAACACAAAGAAAAGGCATTTAAGATACACTGTGTAACTTCTAGCTAAAATTTAGCTTATAGTGATGAGGCAGTCTTACCAATGATTCGCTCCACCATGTCATACATTTGTCTCGTTTCCTCCTCTTCTCTGCGCCATCTGTATTTCATGTAATACACCAAACCCAAAATAATACCAATGCCTACAGAAAAAGTGTAAAAGGAGAACATTTGTGAAATGATGACGCTTTTACCAAAGGGAAGATCGACAAATTATAAAAACAGAGTATGCCCACCTGCGAGAATGAGGAGAACTCTGTGGATCACAGTGAAGAAGGCGCGTCTGAAGCGGCAGAAGAAGGACATGCGGGGGTGGATGGACTCAAGCCGTGAGATTTCCGATACGTACTCAATGGTTTGAGCAGGGTCGGCACCAATCAACCTGCCCAGAAAACAGCGCACACACCCAGTGAACACAGGAAAATGGCACACACACAGGCCGAGAGATATTAAAGATATGAACGCTACACCTTATTAACAGATAGATAGAGAAGCCGATAGACAAAGACACAGGCTGACAGGCCAACAGAAAGGCCAATACAGACAGAAAGAGAGGCCAACAGACAAGAAAACAGACAAACAGGCCAGCAGACAGACATATGGACGGATATCAGTTACCTTATTCCGACAACATCTTTGGTTTTCATGATCCATTCTAAAGACGTTTCAATCAAGTTTTCAAATGCTTCATTTTGGAGCTTGAAAGAGAAAGACACTTTATTATAATGTGCAACTTCATGTTGGCAGAGCAACTGTTTCCCAAATTATACAATTAAATACGACATAAGTCCATGTCAATTAAATAAACAACCTTATTTGACTTAAATGAATATAAAATATAGCTCCAACCCCTTCAAAAAGCAAAACAAACCTTGAGGTACGTGGAGGCGTCCCTAAAAGAGACACTTCTGTTTAAAGGATTTTTAAGGTCTCCACAATCATGCTCTCCTGAAAGGCAATCAAAATGTTTCACATTGTAAATGCTGCAAATATAAACATCCAAATACACCAATTTCCAATCTGTACAATGTTTAGAGGTTAAAATATGAGCTGCAACTGTATGCTCACCTGCAACATTGGCCAGGTGCTCATGTAGTGACATGAGAAGGTTAAGGATGAGGTCTCGGTCTTGGACCTCCTGTTGAATCAAACACAAGTACAAGTAGTAAGTACACGTTTGAGGACGGTACAAACATCTTCTTGGTGAAAAAAGGGAAATTACTTGACGAAAGGTGAGAAGACAGATACTTACATACTGCTTATCAAACTCTGGTCCAAACGGGTGCTGCAAGACTGAAAAAGAAAAGAAAATTAGGATGACAAACGGCATTACACTGCATTAGCAAAAATCTTTCACAGTCCAATTATATTAAAGTATTATGGCTGGATGGTGTTTCCCAACCAATGCCGAGGACAGACAGAGGGAGTGACCATGGAGGAGGGCTGCTCATCGTCTCACACTTGAGGGTGTGACTACGAGCGAGAGCCTTTCGTCGTCTCGCACTTGAGTCATTGTCTGAACATTGTGTTTCTGTCCTCGTTCTGGCCCGGGCCCAGATTTAGCACAGCAACTGCCCTTCCCTGCATGTCTCAATCATAGATAACATTCATCTGGCATATCACACGTAAGCCGTCTGAAGACGCAAACCATTTAAACTGACAAAACAACAGCTTTTAAGATTTCTTGCCAAAGTTTGACCTAGATTTCAGGCAATGGGATGTTCAAGGACACATTTTGCTTGTTCTGTGTTTGAGCTACAGCTGTGAGTGGCTTAAACCGCCTTAACCATGGTAAAACCACTGAAATACAGCGGCTCATTTTTATAATGGAATCAGCAATAAAATAAAGGATATCACTTTTATAATAACTAAGTCACACTTGTTTCGTTGATAAACATTACAGATAAATCATATCCCATACTTGACCTTCCAGTCGTTTGAAACTTTAGCTGCTCGGAATTGAATACCAGCATACTATTAAAGGGTTAGCTCACGCAAAAATTTAAATTCTGTCATTAATTACTCAACCGTGTGTCGTTCCAAACCCGTAAGACCTTCGTTCATCTTCCGAGCACAAATTAAGATTTAAGTTAAGATTTTTGATGAAATCTGATAGCTCTCTGACTAGGGTTGGGTACCATTCACATTTTTATGGGTATCGGTACCTGAAATTCAGTAACGGTACCTTTTTCAGTAATTTAGAGATGTTTACATCAATAACTAAAGAACCTGCAAGTCATTTATAGAAGTGTTATTGACATTATGCCAGAGCTGCCCTGGTCGCTGTCTGCCATTGTCTCTGATGTTTGTATACTGTAATATTTACTAGTAAATAGTAGGCTACTAGGTACTTAATTTAATTCATAAAAACAACCAGTTATTTTTTTCTTTTTAATTTCATTTCTATGAAAAGATTTCCCACAAATGATGTGTTGTGTATTTTCTGGTAATCAAATGAAGACAAAACACATTAATTTAATTTATCTTTTAATTTAATTAAACTTTTTTTTGTCAAACAAGTGCTGCACAACTGAGCTTTATATGGTTAAAATTAAAACATGAAGAAATGTTTTTATTACTTAAAAAATAAAGTTGAGATCATTTATTATTATTACATTAGTGTTAGTATTATTATTACATTGAGACGTATCTAAATTCTACTGTACAGTGATGTATTTGTCAAGTGAAACTTATTTTGACGGGTTGCAGTGAAGACCTTTGAGTTTCTGTGTGTTTATGATTTGACGGTAGTTTTTCTCAAATAAAACTGTAAAATGCTCATAAAGTGACTCTCAGTGGCTCTGGAGATGACGTTTGTGCGTTCATGTCCTCATATGAGACGGCAGAGATGGTAACATGCGACCGTCACGCGCGATTCTGTGTGTGAGGTAAACCGCGCATATACGGCATTCATTCGCACAGAGACACGTAGGATTCGTATTTAAATAGTCTTTTTGCGGTTTAATATTCACAGACACTAGTCTATATCACCAGATGCGTTCTAAGGTACCGAAATTTGGTACCGATTGATTTAAAGTGAATCGTACTAGGTAGTACCGACGTAATTCGTTCAGTGCCCTTAAAAGTACAGAGTTCGGTACCCAACCCGATCTCTGACCCCTCTTTACACTACGTCAAAAGCGTAAAAGTCTGACACAGTCTAGAAGAAATTGTTGAATAAAGTGGTTATTTTTGCACACAAAAAGTATTCTTGGCTCTTCATAAAATTAAGGTTCAACCACTGTAGTCACATTTATGATTTTAACGATGTCTTTACTACCTTTCTGGGCCTTGAAAGTGTTAATTAAATAGCTGTATATGGAGGGGTCAGAAAGCTCTCGGATTTCATCACAAATATCTTAATTCGTGTTCCGAAGATGAACGAAGGTTATGGGTTTGGAACGACATGAGGGTGAGTAATTAATGACAGAAATGTCATTTTTGGGTGAACTAACCCTTAAAAAAAAAAAAAAAAAAAAAAAAAAAAAGCATGTGAAACAACATACAATTCAATGATAAATGTTCCAAACAATACTATGCTACACCGATGCCAAATGACCTTGTTACATAGCAGTTTGAGTTCACACAGTAGCATGCGGTTATCAACGCAGAAACAAAAGTCAATATTTTGCATTTTTACTTCAAGAAATGTTAAAACATCTTATGTCAGTCTGATAGGAGGATGTTAAAAGTCGTGGAAAATATGACAGTCGTCATACTGGAATATCAAGTCATCCGCACTGCTCAGTGGGAAATGGTACTGAATGCTGTAGGATATATTTCATACAGAACATTTTAGTGCACACTACAGAAACAAGAAGCATGTCTTATCTGAGCAAGTAAAAAAACTGATACACATATATAATCCCTCAAAGTGAGAATCCGGCATTTAGCCGGCCAGAGAAGTCAGTCACTCTAGCTGGCCACAAACTCCCAGAGTCCCATGAGAGACAGACAATTAGGCCGCTTTAGCTTGTCTGTGACCTAGATGTCTGCAGCACACTCTCCAGTCAAAGCTCCTCTCCCCGAGAGGCCGGCCATGCCACAAATATACATAGTAATTCATCAGTCGCCTTCCTCTCAAGAGTCGTCTCTGCCTCCAGAGCACTTTACTCTGATGCTACTCAAGCTATTTAAACTGAGTGGCATTGAACGCACATCCAAGAACAGACTTTCTCTCATCTGGGAAAATGTATCAAAAGATTAATGCTCGCTATCACATTATGACCATGAATGATGTCAACATGTCAAAACGTGGGGACTACCAGACTAGCCATGATTATTCACCAATAACAGACAGTCAGAGGGTTCCCACACTTTTGAAAAGTGAATTTCCCCCGACTTTCCATCACCATTCTACTCATTTATAATTGCTGGATAAGGAGTTTTAAAAATCCTTCAATTGAATTCATTATTTAAAATAATTAAGTAAAACAGAAATATTAACTGCCTAATGAATCATTTACATCAATTTGAATATCAAAGCTAGTTTTAGTCTACAAAAAGAGAAATATTTTGCCAAATAAAATGTTTTGCACAGGGCATAATTAGCAAACTGTTCATTCATTCATATGCAATCATGCATATTTATTATTTAAACATACTTTTAGTAAGAGAAAATAGAGAACTGGAATTAATGAAGACGTCATACAATCACAAATATGGTGAGAGTTATGGAGCGCTAAGACGTTGGGAGTAATTTGACTAAAAGTGTGTCACAAACATGGTGTTGCAGCATTTAGGGTGACGGTGCGATCAGCTACCTGAAATCCACCAGGGCTGGAACAGTCATCTGTGACAGCATGGAGCGCACATATTTCTAATGCAAATACTTCTCTCTGTCCCATAAAGCACCAGTGGGAAGTGCATTTCCTGTCTGAGGAGGTGCAAATAGTCTGGGGTGATAACTGCTGTGTGAATTGGGCACGTTTGACTCATGCAGTTGCAGAAACAATTCGAAAAACTTTGAGGAACATTCTAAAGCGTTAAATATGTCATTTCATAAATAAATGTTGCTTAGTTGAATCAACACAGATGTCAATATGACATTTTTACCATATAAACCAGATCTTAAAAGAGATGCAACACTAGTGCAACTACCACTAATATTATTGAATATGATGGCTCACAGACTATTGAAACTATGACAGATGCACTTTTCTTCATCGCACCATGGTATTGCCATAGCACTAAAAGTGTCACCTGGTATCCATTATAGTATTCTTGGGAACTGGGTGGAAGTAATACATTCATTTTATAGTATGGTATTTATGTGGTTATCATTCAGTAGCATCATTTACCATGGGGCAAGTAAACAGTTCACTAGGTTTTAAAAACCAGGCCACCTTCAGCACTTCATACTTACTGACTGCATCCCCCACGGCGGTGCTGGAGCCCCTCATCCGCAGGTACATGAGGCCCAGCAGCACGAAGAACAGGCAGGCGGCTGTCAGGAGGAACATGGACAGGTAGTGAGCGCTGAAGCCGCCGGTGGAGGACACCTCCTCCCGTTTAAACTGCTGCAATAGCTCGTCCTCCGGGACCGTGTTGTGCTGCTTGGACTTGGGGGCTGAGGCATGGCTGTAGGAGTGGTTGGACCCGGTGTGGTTCGAGTGGTTCGCTCGGTATGTCGCGGTGTAGGAGGGAAAGCGCGGTCTGAGCCCGATACTAAATCGGCTGTTGCTGCTGCAGGCGGACTCGCCGTCTCCGTTGTCGAGGTGGTTCTTGTTAAAAGAACCGGACGGGATGCTTCTGCTGCTGCTGTTGTCATCCCCGTCAGTCCCGGAGAGTTTCGGGTAGCTGCGGCTCACGTAGCTTCCGCTGAACTCCCTCGGTTTCTTGCCATCGTCGTCCCTCCGTTCCCCGACCATATCTAGGTTGAAGTCGGGAGTATCATGCGTCGTCTCCGAGCTCCAGACGCTCCGGTACGGGGGAGAGGAGGCGGGTGGACTGTGTCTGAAAGTCAGACGGCGTTCGCGGGGACGGTCTCGCACACCCTCCTCTTCCTCCTCCTCGTCGGAATCGGAATAATCCCTGGCTAAATTACTGCTGTTCGACTCGTAAAAAGCCTTCTTCCCGTTCAAAACGCGACTGTCTCTTTCCGTTTCCTCCAAACCGCTGGATTTACCCCTGTCTGCCCACCACGGAGACCCAGAAATGCCTTTCCTGTCCGCGGATAACCCGATGGAGGCGGCGGGTGTTCCCGCAGGCCTGATGGTGGGTGTCTGCTGCGCGGATCCTCGGTCTCTCCTGCTGCCGCCGTGATTCGGGCCTCCTTTCTTCTGCGGCGCCTCCGCGTCCGACTCGTCCGAGCTGAAACCCAGCACGAACTTTCCGGGTCTGCGCTTTTCGCTCCGGCGCGTGACGTCACTGCCCGGTGGCCTGGCGCTGAATCCCGAAGCTCGCGCGGCGGCGTTGCTATTACTAACGCTACTGCTGCCGTTGTTGTTGATACTCCCGGTGCTGCTGAGCCCTTTCCCGCTCCGGAAGCCCCGCGGCTGTGGCTGCTCCTCCCGCAGCTTTTTCAGTTTCTTCAAGTACACGGGCCGCGTGCTCTCCGTCACCGGGCCCGGGGTGAAGCCGAGCCGTTTTAATTCAGACACAAGCTCCTCATCCGTTAACTGTGCAGACGCCATCTTGCACGAAAAAACGCACACAGCGAGACACGGCGGAAGTGACGTGGAAGTAAGCGGACAGACGGCCAACTTGAAAGGAAAGAAATGGGAAACTTTTTTTAAAATATTGCTATTAAATAAACATTATACAACACTATGAATGACAGTTCAGAATAAAGTGCGGAAAACCGGCGGTTATCGGGTGGGATACACAAAAAGACACAAATCAAAATAAAGTATTTAAATATAAATTAAATATAACCATATTTAGGCCTAAAAAAAAGCTAATGTTTTGTAAAGTCAATATATAAAGTCTTTGGTAAAGTTTTGGCTTAAATTGACAGTCACATTTCTTTCAGTAAAGAATAGTACATTTACATAATTATAACACCTCTTATTTCAGAAATAAGGAGGTAGAAAACTGTAACAAAGCAGTTTCCACTCATAAAGGAGATATATGTTATATTAACTTTTATTTGATTTGCCTTTCAATTATTTATAATAATAATACGAATTATTATTATTTCTTATTATGAATGTAAATAAAAATATATATTTTTTCTAACAAAGCAGTTTCAACTCATAAGTGGTATATTAACCTTTATTTGATTTGCATACAGGGAATTTCAATTTAGTGTTGGTGTCGAGATATCTTATTGAAAGGAGAGAATATACATATAAGATTGTACTTAAGGATTAAGACTACAAATAAAGATGTCGAGACAAATATCCATACTGAATTTGATTAAATGCCTTTTTGATGATATGGAAGAAAACACTTCATTATCAAGCTTACACTTCAAAACATTAATAAACATGTATTTTACACACACACACACACACACACACACACACACACACACACACACACACACACACACACACACACACACACATATATATATATATATATATATATATATATATATATATATATATATATATATATATATATATATATATATATATATATATATATATATATATTTTTTATAAAACATTGCTTGACCCAGAATAATTCTATGTGGTTTTAAATCCCCAATCTGTTTTTTGAAAAATGTGGTGGCATTCAGTGTGCCGGCAGACTCCAAAAATTGTTATTGGATGTGTTAATATCTTGGAAATGAAGTGTAATAACTCTTACAACAGAAACTGTATTACTCAAGATATCGGTTGTTACCCAAAAGTACTTTTGAAATGGACACAATTTTTCTCTATACTTTCAATTGAGAAAATTTGGTCAGTAAAGTGATAAGTTTTTACTGCCAAATAGGGTAAAGGAAATTCATTTTAAAATACTGCACATGTATTGTCCATGTAATGCGTTTATAAACAAGCTTAAAGACGACTTCTCACCGCAATGTTCTTTTTGTAATCTTGAATCTGAACCACATTTATTTTGTAATTGTAAATATTCAGAAGGCTTTTGGAAGCAGGATGGTTTTTGATACATTTTGCAAAATAGAAGCGACTATGATCCTCTTCAAGACTGTAATACTGGATCTGATATAATTGATATAACACATTAAAGTTAATTCTTCTTCTTGGGAAGTTTCATATTCATAAAGCTAAATTAATGTCTATCACACCTGCATTTGAGTTTTTCTATAAATATCTTAAAATAGTTTATGAATCATTTAACTCAATTACTAAACATAATAAGTGTATTAAAACATCAACACATAATTTGCAAAATTGTATGCTTAATCTGTTATGTGTATCCCCCAATTTCTGTTTGATGTTAAATGCCATTGTATGTTTGTTTGTTTTTTGGAAAATTGAATAAAAAAAAGCATGTATTACACTACGCCACCTCGTGGCGACATCTGTGATTTGCAACTCCTGCTGCGTACAAGTAGCTCGCGGAACAGTCCGCGGGAATCATTCTGTCAATTGAAGACTCGCTCGAGACACATTTAGTGCACTGGATTGGAGCGAGAGGGGAGAGCCAGCAAACCGGGCAATTCACTTTAAATAAACCAAGGGATGGCTTTCAGGACGCCTGCTGTTCAGCTACACCTTAAAACGTGTTTTCTTCTGCTTTTAGGGGGTCTAATGGAAGCTGCCCAGGAGCAAGGAAGCATGTACATGTGGATTGATGCCAATCAAGCAAGAATATTAATTGGTAATAGTGTTTTGCGTGGTTTCTGTACCGGCACATCAATGTTATTAGAGCCCAATTGTAAACCAAGCAAGTGTATACTAATTGAGCTGGAAGTTTTTTTCAAGATATGAGAAGCTTGTGAATGCTCAATGCTTTATCCAACAGGTTTTGAGGAGGATATTTTAATAGTTTCCGAGGGTAAAATGGCCCCATTCACACACGACTTCAGGAAAGCACAGCAGCGAATGCCAGCAATACCTGTCAATATCCACCACGTGAACTTCACCTGGCAAGCCACTGATCAGGTACTGTACACCTTCATTCTCAAACGTTTGTATTCTAGGTCTGACATTGATATTAACCAGTGACACATTACACTGCCAAATCCTGATATTGGTGCCTTGTCCCCCCCCCCCCCCCCCCATTAAAATATGTAAACATCTTTAAAACAAATTGATTTGACTTGATAAACAGAATTACTGAATTAAGTTTGTTTTTCGTTTACATGTACGTGGAGTGCAAGCTTTCACGTTTATTGATTTGCATAATTAACGTGTAAATAAGCTATTTTACATTCATGAAGTAGATAACTTTTGAAACATTATTTTATTTATCTACAATGTGAAGTATTATTGTTATTAGTAGTAGGCTAGTCTATATTAGTATATTTATTACTGTTAAATGTATTAGTATTTTCCTGTTTATTTTCCTGTTTACGTGTATAAAAAACGAAACAATCCTACAAACTAACTTTGTAGAAAAATGAATTCGTAGATGAGTTAATAATAGGCTAATCTCAATTCATTCATTTTCTTTGAAAGCTAGTCTTGTGTAGTTTTTTGCTTCTCAACTGTAGGCTATTTATTGTGTTAAAGAGTTTTATTGGAAATTTGTTTTGAGTAATAAAACATATTTTTGCACTTTAATCTTGTAAAGTGAATCTGTGACATATTGAGCACATTTGAAAGGAAAAAGGTCAGTTCAATTCTTGTGGTATTTTGCATGTTGGTGTTGCACGCGGATCAAAGCGCGGGCCCGACGCGTGTGCGCGCCTCCTCATGCATGTGCCAAACATCTGGGTCGTCATCAGTGCACTGAGAGCACGCGTGCCAGATCCCGCGCTTTATTTCACAACGAAACTTCCATTTGGAATCACTTTGTTGCGTTGTTATTGCTTTTTGATCCTCTTTGTAATTCGTTATGGTTTTGGCAGAAACAGTGGCAAATGATTTTTTACTCCGCAGAGCTTTTCCCCCAAAGGTTTAATAATAATAACAATATATCAAGCTGGTATTGATTACAAATTACGTGACTAATCAGTAAGGAAATCTCATCAGATCAGATTTAATATGTAAATCTGAACACGTAATATGTTTTCATGTATATTTTATTTTTTATTTATAGCAATTTAAGGCATAATAATACAAGCAACATAATTGCACTAAAACATAATAGGCCAACATAATTAAATGAAAACACTAGCTTTTGAATGAACATTTATTTTTGATTGCATTTATTTTAATGAACCTTTTTCTACACACTAAAATAATTTTTTGATTCAATTCAAATTTATTTGTATCACACTTGACTTTTCGCAGCTTTCCAGAGCAGTTTTACTAAGAATATTGCCTTACAAATCCTAATAAGGTGACAACAGCAATGCAAAAAGTAATATACAATTTGCATAAACATTGCAACTTTAAAAATCAAAGCAAAAATGTATTGTAATAGCATGAATAACATTAGGCTAACATAGCGCATTTGCCAAATTTCCATTTGAATGTCAGTTTATTAAAATGACTAGCACTTGCCTCTAATATGAATCATCTAATATGTTTCATTCCGCGTTTGAATGAAAGCGCCTGCTAAATGAATAAAAGTAAAAATGTAAGTGTAAAACCAGATGCTCTTGCATTCACCACAGCTTCATTCACAACTTTGTATGTATGTACCTAAACAGCCTTTGGGGGCAGGAATCTCTTTTCACGAATGATCTATCTTTGCACACCGGGATCATAATCTGTGAATGGCATGTTGACTTGACGAAAGAGCAGCAAGAGGGAGAAATTAAAATAGCAAGGGGAGGGATATGGAGGAAAAAGAGAGGGCCCACTCTGTCCTGGCCCCTGTTAGCTTCAAAGACGGCCGCTGAGGCTTTAGAACAAAGGTCTCCGGCATAAAAGGCTGGCGGCGAGAGTTATCTGTGTTGGTTATTACCATTCAGCTGTAGGATTAGCTAAGCTCTCCACACAGCTTGTGTACTTTTGCCTTCATCAAACGCTGCCCAGCTTTTACACTCCGAAATCTAGAGACCAGGAAAAAAAAAGAAAGGGAAAAAAGAGCCGTCTACCTCGCTTTCATCTCCTTTTTTTTTTTTGTTGTAGCGCATGTTTGGCCTCGCCATCACGGCTGTCCTCACAAGTGTGTAATTCTCAAAGAGTTGAGGTCATTAGTCAGAGAGTGGAGGAAATTGATTGCCTTGCAAACTTAAGGATACCCGGAAAAACTCTTTTTAGTCTTTACAGATGTATATGTGCTCCTGTCATGAACCACATGCAACCTTTTTTGTGCTATTGTCCCGAACGCCCCTCTTTATGCAAATCTACGCTACTTCTTTTAATGGTTTTGAAGTCTAAAACAAAGTTCACCTCTGTTTATCTTCTTTTTTTCTTCAGGCAGAGTACTTCTATGAGTTTCAGACTCTGCGTTCATTGGATAAAGACATTATGGATGACCCTACTGTCAACGTTCCTCTCTTGGGATCAGTGCCACACAAAGCTTCTGGTGTGATTTAATTTTAATATATATATTTATTTATTTATTTCACTGTTGTTGTGATTGTAGTTTTCCCTCTTAGCAAAAGTTTTGATGATAAACTGGTGCCATAGTAGAATAATCTTGATTCTTAAAATCATATTTTGAAGATGAACATCATAACCAATGAGACTTATGGTACCTGGATGCTTAAAGGGATAGTTCGCCCAAAAATGAAAATTTTGTCATCATTTACTCACCCTCAAGTTGTTCCAAACCTGTATGAGTTTCTTTGTTCTGCTGAACACAAAAGAAGATATTTAGAAGAATGTTTGTAACAAAGCAGATAGAGCAACCATTGACTACCATAGTAGGGAACAAAATACCATGGTAGTCAATGGTTGCTCTATCTTCTTGGTTACAAACATTCTTCAAAATATCTTCTTTTGTGTTCAGCAGAACAAAGAAACTCATACAGGTTTGGAACAACTTGAGGGTGAGTAAGTTACATTTTTGGGTGAACTATCCCTTTAAGGTTAATTATTCAAAAGCGGTTTTGTGTACTCAGTGATCCAGGTGGGCTTCCCATGCCTAGGTGACCAGGATGGCGTGGCAGCATTTGAGGTGACCATCCTGGTGATGGATGCTGGAGGAAACATCATCCTGAGGACGCCACACAATGCCATCTTCTTCAAAACGTGCCAGAGAGGTGAGCTTTCAAACTTTGTTGTTGGTAATGCACTAAATGATTGAGAGATTATGGGAATGTGATCAGATATTGAAACTTTGATGTTCAAAGCCTTGAAGCAAATGTATTACTCAGAAGAGTTTTCAAGTTCATCCTGCTCAGCTTAATTTCTTTTAAAATAGAATATAAACAGACTTTTAAACAGAGTATAGAGCTGTAAGATGAATATGGTGTTTTGTATATAACAAAATGGTATCCTGATACAATGTGAGACATTATTGACATCTGAAACAAGTAATAAGTACAAAATACATAGTAAAGACAATGTTACAAAAGCTCTCTATTTCAAATAAATGCTGCTTTTTTAAATTTCAATTCATCAGAGAATTCTGAAAAAGAAAGAAAAAAAAAATTTCCACAAAAATGTTAAGCAGCACAACGGTTTTCATCATTGGTATTAATAAGACATGTTTCTTGAGCACTAAATCAGCATATTAGTGTGATTCCTGAAGGATCAATGAAGATTATATCCATAGATAATATTACAGCCTTGGTGAACATTAAAATAATCTTACTGACCTAAAACTTTTGAACGGTAGTCTATGTGAGATTAAAGTTTTTCTCAAGAGAGCAACCTGGAGAAAGTTTACATTTGCGCTGGTATAAACAATTATTAAAGAGAGCTTATTTATGATTTTGAGCAGGATTTGTCTCCTCTTCCTCTCACCCCTCTTTAAGTGTATTTGGTAAGAGAAGCAGAGATCATGGTAAGGGTGATTCTCAACCTCACCCACAAAGCCATCGCTGGCTCATGAGGTCATGTGAATCCTACCAGCTGCAGCCCTTTAGAATGAGCGTGTTATGTTTTTCTCTGATCCCCCCTCCCTTCTCACACACACTAACCTCGCGGTGTTGCATTCCCCTACACACCCTTCTCCACCCCTCTCCATTCGGCGTGTAGACTTCACAGATCAAATGGTCCATCTGTCTGAAGCCACCCCGCAGGGAGGAAGCAAAGTGTTTCCTAGTGACAGCTGAGGGTGCCTTAATGACTAGTACTCACGAGTTGTTTTTTTAAAAGTCTGGCTGCTTGAATTTCACCCACAGGACAAAATGACATTGACAAAGTTGATATAGCTTAAGACTCAAGTTTATCCTCATTTTGAGGACCATTATTAACAATATTGGACGTTTCGTTTCATGTTTCTTAAAGCTGACGTAAACGTATGCATGGATGTTGCATTGAACGAACCTTAAAAAGGTTAGTTGAACCAATAATTAATATTTTGTCATGGTTTATCCACCATCGTGTCATTTCAAACTTGTATGATGCCCCCCCCCCCCCCCCATCCCCCCGTGGAATACGAAAGGAGATGTTAAGCAGAATGTCCAAGCTGCTCTTGGGAACTGTTTATTTCCAGCATTATTGATTTGAATGCACTGACTCTATTGGATGAGAACTGATCTGAGCTGGATGATGACATCACCGCTGATTTAAACTCATTACATATTGATGAACTTTACACAGTTATTGAGCCAGGATGAATGAACACTGAACTGATTTCACCTGAATAATTACTGTTTACTACTGTCTTTTTAGAGCTGCTTTACAGGAGGATTAAGGTCTCTTTGCATCATTTCCTGTTTATCACTAGCTGTGTTTCCACCGCAGGAACTTTCCCCAGGAACTAGGGACTTTGGGGTGGTGCTCGGTGGGTTTTGACCACAAGAACCAGGGTCTAAATGACGTTTTGGGTAAAAATGTCACCCTCAGAAAGTCCCTGCTCATGAGGTAGTACTTTTTAAAAGTTCAGGAACTTTCGGTGGTGGGACTTGCTGATTGGTTGAGTTCACGCAGCATTTTATTTCAACCACCATTTTTTAAGTCTGTTGCGGTGCGTGCAGTAAGAGTCGTTTGCTATTCGAATCAACAATGGAGTTGAAAAAATACAACAAATGTAAAACTTGACCTAAGAGCTGTCAAATTCCAAAATGATAAAAAAGTATGATGTACTGTGTGCTATATTCCAAGTCGTTTTGAGTCATTGTATGAAGAACAGACCCAAATTTAAGACATTATCCACTGAAAATCCTGCTTGACAGCCTCCCCATTCACTTTCATTGGAAGGAAAAGAGCAGCTTGGGCATTCTGCTAAACTTCTCATTTGGTTTTTCACAGAAAAAAGAAAGTCATGTGTCTCAAAACGCACACAGTGAGTAAATGATGACAGGAAGTACACTAAACTACATAATACTTAAAGATCCTTAAAGATGGTTGTGAGATTTCTGCAACAGCATATGGGGCCACATTGTGTTTGACAGAGTTGTTGACATTGTGGTTTCACCTCAAAGCTATTTCCCTCCTTTTATATGCTGGTGTCAGTACTGTTATTGAATTCACTGGCCTTTCAACTTCTCTCGGAATCTGATGTCCTTGAAGTGGCGTAGGAAGGGAGTAAGTTATGGAGAGTTTGGTGAAGATTAAAAAAAAAAAAGAAAAGAAAGGAAATGTTCTCACCATTTATGTCTTGTCTCCTCTTTCTGAAGCAAAGTGCCCTGGTGGTTGTCGCAATGGAGGATACTGCAATGAAAGGCAGGTCTGCGAGTGTCAGGATGGGTTTTATGGGGTGCACTGTGAGAAAGGTAACCATATTTATATAGGCCCACCATCAAGCCAAAGTCAGTATGCAGGTTACTGACAGTGTAGTTTACTACATTATTATTTTTTTAAATGTATAATATAAACATTAAAAATCAATAAAGCGTAATTATATATTTAAACATAATTTGTAATATGATATTTATATTAATTTAAATACAAATATAAATCCAAAGTGTCTCAAAGGCTACCTGCAACAAAACGTGTAGAACCTTGTCATAAAATGTCCACTGACTAAGCCAAATAGATTTATAAAAAAATAATAAAGAGAAGTGTATACTACTAGACTCTTTTCTCAGAAAGACAAGCTTCCTTTGGAAACAAACGAGTGCATATAGTTTATTATGATGATGATTATACTCAACCTCAGGGCATCACTTCCCAAAATGCCTTGTGCAAATTACAAAGCGCGGTTAAGCCTGCTATGTACTAGTTTATATGAGAGGATGGAGCATGCATGTATTCTAGAAGGTTTCTGAAAAAAAATATGAATTACCCAGCAGGTTGGGAGGCACAAACATGTGTTTTTCATCTATTTACAACTTTAAAGAGCGGTTTACCAAAAAAAAAAAAAAAGGCTTCCATTAGACGCTGAAAAAGTGTTCAATATCCTCATTGTAGCTCTGCTGTGTTTGTACCTAAACCGCTTCCACAAAACAACTTTCATCCAACAGCTTTTGGCTGATTTGTTTTTGTCTGCATCGCTGCCAAAACCACAACGATTTGTGCTTTGCATATCAAGAAAACCTGCAGCCCGAACAACAGCAGCAGCAAGAATTTTTACTTGTTAGTTTATCATTTAAAACTAAAACGTTAATGTTTCAGCCTGGAAGCTCTGTGAAATATTAAGTTACATTTTGCATTAAGATAATTTGCATCATGTGGACTGAGCTACAAATCATAAAGCACATTTGAAGGTCTATTAGGTATAATACAAACTAACAAAATCCTCTTTTCCTCCTTTTTAGCCCTGTGCTCCCCAAGATGTCTGAACGGTGGCCTGTGTATGAGCCCAGGTGTGTGTATATGTCCTCCAGGCTACTTTGGACCCAGCTGTGAGAGAGGTTGGTTTCCTTCCTGTTATGGCATATCATCCATTAGTGTGCTATATTATGCCACCTTTAATTATCATATTAAAGTGCTCCTATTATGCTATTTTAAAGACTCCTAATTTTGTTTCGGATGTCTCCTACAATAGGTTTACTTGCATCCAAGGTCAAAAAACATTTTAATTTTGTCATAATATAAATAGCAGCATCACCTCTTTTCTCTCAGTGTCTGAAACGGTTTGATCAAGGATTCAGCCTCCCTAAACCCCTCCTTTCCGAGAGCCTACTTTGCTCTTATTGGTCTGTTCTGATTGGACCACTACTTACAGTGTTTGTAGGACACGAAACAACCATGACCATATCTGACTTTCTTCTCCAAAGGCTTTCTCAGTGCTTGTATACACAGTGATACGGACAGTTAGCCTGACGTTGTCATACTCAGTTCTAGTCAGAATATGAGTCTGATACTGCTTCGTTGGGCTGTGATTTATGGGGCATGTTTCAACCATGGAAACCAGGAAAGACCTCAATTGGATAGACCTACAACCAATCAGAGCAACGGAGCAACGCATAACGTTAGTTGTCAAATGTCAACAGAACTCAACTGCACACAGTGTTACCAAGTCTGCGGTTTTTCCGCGGGTTGTTTTTTTCCATGTCTGTGGGTTGAAGTGACCCCAATTATGTGCTATTTAGACCCAGGAATGCGAATTTTAGCAGGCAACCCTGCCAAAAAAATACATATTTTACCCCCCCAAACGCCATTTTTTCCGGAGAACCCCCCCGGTAAGCTATTATACTGTTTATCATCTGTCCATCATCGTATAAAGCCCGCCCTGACAATTTCATTGGTCCGAACAGCTCCTGTTCGGGCATAGTTGCTCCACAACGGATCAAGTCCAGAACGAACTGACTCAAATGTTGTGGGCGGGGCTAAGTTCGGCTGGCATCCAGGCTAATGGTAACAATGGCTTATCAATTCAAGCCTGAGTCCTTATCCTTGGAAGTGCATGCAAAGTGAATATGCTTTTGCAGCACAATGTCGACAACACAAACTCTTCCAGGCCTTAGCTACAACTACAGTGTTTGAGGGCGAGTTAAAGTAGATGTAGTTTACAGACAGCCAATGAAGAGCATAGGCTGGTATCATATCATTCATTAACAAATGGCAAAAGCTGATCAGCCTCTGCTGCAGCCAATGAGATTGCTTGTTCAACATTTATATAGTCTGGTTCAGTGTTGGCAAGTTGCAGTTCCTCTGAAACCCTCCACCTCCCCCAGCTCCACCTGCCTAGATCTGCTAGGGGATTTATGTATGTCTATTTATTGTGTTACACAATAAATAGCAGCGTGTCTGTGTATCTATTGTCAATAGAAAGTCCAAACTTGCTCTGCAGCAGCAGCAGCGTAGCAGATATTGGGCCAGATTTATTAAACAGGGAAAATTGGCGTGAGAGCGCAACTTAAAAAAAGCGCCAATTGGAGTAGAAAGTTCTGCGCGTGATCTACTGACGACGCACAAATTAAAGAACACAGACGCAGCCGGATAATTTCCATAATGACCAATGCAATGTACCAGTTAGCTTCTGGTTTAAGACGTGCTTTTTTGGGCGGTAATAATGGCGCAAATACCAGTAATTTAACTTGTGCAAACCTTAGTAAACCACCTCGCATGATGAAACATTTTGCATCTGAAAGGGAAACTCCTACAAATGCTACAAAGGTTAGCCGCAAAAATAACCGTGTCCACTCCTTTTAAGCTGTTTTTTTTTCACTGCATGTCTTTAATAAATCCTGACGGTAGTTTTTTAATGCCAAAAGAGGGCGCTGGCGCAAGCTGTTAGTAAAATATTCAATAACATGCTAAATCTAATTGAGAGTTGTCATGATTGAACTCCATTTATCATGAACTTTGATCTTTGAAACTTTGCAGACCTTTTACATTCACAAACAACTCTATTACACACTACATGAAAGGTAATATCTGAAAAAGGGACACTTTAAATCATAAAATTAAACATAATGAAACAAGCCATAAATCAATACTCAACAGGACTGAAAACTTGACAGGACAGGAACATGCTAAATGGATTATAACATGCTATAACAGTACACAAAAAAGAACAAGGTACACATGAAGGCTTTAAATACATATGGGTCAATGACTTAACCTGACTAATTAACCAATAACCAGACAGGAAATTGTCTAGACTTGTTATTTTTGGTAAGGAATTCTGATCACGGTGTCTACATATTAAGAACAAAAGGCCAAAACCATGAAACATGATCAACCAAACCGTTAGATAAATAAATAAAAGCACAAATTGTTTGCGTGTTATTTCTCTTAGTAGTTTGTGACATGTTCATTGCCTTGTTTTTTCTGCATTAACAGCTAACTGCAGCACCACCTGTTTGAATGGAGGGACGTGTTTCCATCCTGGCAAATGCGTCTGTGCCGTCGGCTTTGAGGGGAGCCGCTGTGAGCTCAGTGAGTTCAGATACACGCTTCTTCATCAACACTGCGAAAGGAACAAACTACAGTCAGACCCCAGTAACAACACAAATTAAAAACGATCCAAACAAAAACAAACAAATGCCAACTTGTTGGCCAACCCTAAGGATTTTCAGATGGGTTTTTAGAAGAAATAAAGTTGTAAAAATAAGGTCTGCAACTACTAAAGGGTGTGGTTTTATGTGCTTGATGAATCATGGTACCAGTCTTTAAACTCAAAGGTTTCGGGTCTGTATGATTTTTAAGAAGTAAATTAACATTTTTATTTAGCAAGGATGCATTAAATTGATCAAAAGTGACAGTAAATACATTAATAATGTTACAAAAGATTTCCATTTCAAATAAATGCTGTTTTTAAACTTTATATTCATCAAAGAATACTGAAAAACATGTCATGGTTTCCACAAAAATATCAAGCTAGAAGTAAGGATCATGTCACAGGAATAAATTATAATTTTTTTTTTTTCAAATAGAAAACTACAGATTTTGTTTTGCCCATAAACTAAAAAGTACCATTCGAAAAACATATTCCTGAACTCTTAACTTAAAAAGGACTACTAACTAAACAGCTCTATTAACTTATAACCTAAGGTGTTAACTGGCAGTTACATTTTTATCATCATCTTTCAAAGGGAAAGCTGTGTTGTTTTTTTTGGTAGTAATAGGCTCACTTCCACAAATTGCCCTCAGAGCAGGTCTCCAAGTAAACTTCCTAAGTGAAGTGTGTTCTCACATTAGTGTTAAATGGGCCGGCACCTACTTGGGCAAACACAGGATGTAATGCAGTTGTGTTGTCACCCTAATCACTAATAACAACCTCATGAGCTCGCATGCACTCAAGCAGTGCGGCATTTTATCTCAGGCACTGTTCTCTGAAACAGAAATTAAGCTTATTTCCCTTCCATACTGCCGTTCAAAAGTTTGGGATCTGTAAGAATTGTTATGCTTTTAAAACAAGTCTTTTCTGCTCACCAAGGCTGCATTTGTTTAATTAAAAATACAAAAAAAACTGTAATATTGTGAAATATTATTACAATGTAGAATAACTGTTTTCTGTTTGAGAGCTCATGAGGTTGTTACTATTATTTCCTGTGATGCAAATCTGAATTTTCAGCATCATTACTCCAGTCTTCACTGTCACATGACCCTTCAGAAATCAGTCCCATATGCTGATTTGCTGCAATTTCAGGATTCTCTCATGAATAGAACGTTCAAGAACAGCATTTATCTGAAATAGAAAGCTTTTGTAACATTATACACTACCGTTTAAAAGTTCGGGTCAGTAGGAACGTTTTTTTTTGGAAATAAATTAAAGAAATTAATCCTTTTATTCAGCAAGAATGCATTCAATTGATCAAAAGTGACAGTAAAGACATTTATAATTTTACAATAGGTTTCCAATATAGATAAATACTGTTCTTTTGAACTTTCTATTCATCAGAGAATCCTGAAAAAAATGTACAGTTTTCAACATTGAAAATAATCAGAAATGTTTCTTGAGCAGCAAATCAGCATATTAGAATGATTTCTCAAGGATCATGTGACACTGAAGACTGGAGTAATGATGCTGGAAATACAGCTTTACATCATAAAAATGAATTACATTTTAAAATATATTTAAACATTTGAAATTGTAATAATATTTCACAATATTACTGTTTGTTTTGTATTTTTAATCAAATAAATGCAGCCTTTGTAAGCAGAAGAGACTTACCGATCCCAAACTTTTGAATGGCAGTGTGTATATATATATATATATATATATATATATATATATATATATATATATATATATATATATATATATATATATGTATATATGCACACCTGCTTTGCCTCAAAGGTCTGTAGTCTAGTTCATCGCTGTTTAAACAACTCTACTTTGACCCCAAATGTCATCCTTTCCTGTTCAAAGGCAGGAAGTATTGCAGTATTCAGAGGTGTTTGCTCTGAAAAGGGAGGGAAGAGAAAATATTGAAGTAACATTTCCGTAACATTTTAACAGCATTAAGCCAGTTGTTGCCGTCTGATCCACTACAGTATCATGTTCTCTGTCAAAACGGGCTGTGACATAAACGTTGAGGTCATGTTGTGTAAAGACGCCCCCCTCTTTGTCTAGATTCATGGGTATGGATTTCGCTGATTTGTCAAGGAACAAAGAAGCCGCTGAAATTCAGTCAAACTTGATAAAATACGCAGGTGTAAGAGGATCTGTTCTCCTATGCATACCGCTTTTTGTTTTTTAAAAGCGTTACATTTTATTCACTTTACATCCTCTGCTGGCTGTTTTTCCACATTCTCCATTTTTTTGTCGCAATTTCCAGCAACAAATTTCTAAACAACCTTAAAGCAAGATCAATTACTGCAGCTTGTTAACATTTGAATAAAACCCCAATGGCAAAAATAATACAATAAAGCTTGTAAATGGAAAAATAAATAACCTTTTTGGTACAGTTTGGAACTGTTAAATATATAACATTAAGGTTCTCCAAATTGTTTACACTGGTGAGAAGTATATTTAACATCTTCCTGTCTCAAAAATGTAAATTTTTATATATAAGTACGTTATGTATATAATGTTTAAAAATGTGCCCATACTTTCATTAAAACTGAAAGGAGAAATGAATTTAGTGTAATTATCAATTTGTTGTTGCTATATGTGCGTCGACAATTTTGATTTACTGCTTTGAAATGTTATAAATTAAATAAGAGTTCTTTGACAAGATGATCTCCGCATAATATATTATCTGAACAGATATTTCTGTAGAGCACGGTTTCTCATAAGACACTAATTAATTGTGAAACCCTCTATTTTGCAGTCTATGTTATTGGTTTTGCATTTTGGGATTGCGATAATGCAGTTTGCGATTTGTTGTCTGCAGGTAAATGTCGACAGCCTTGCAGAAATGGAGGCAAATGCACGGGGAAGAACAAATGCAAGTGCAGCAAAGGCTACCATGGCGATCTGTGCTCCAAAGGTGAGATTATCTCAAACTTGGCAGAAGTGGACATATTTGATCAAAAGCACATGTTCCACTGCAGCATTGCTCTATGCGCTTTGCTCACGCACTGCAAAAATGAACCGCCGGTGCTTGATTGCACCTTAAATTTTCCACTCGGGCTGCAGGCTTTCTGAACAGCACATGATACATTTGTAAGACTAAACACTGCGTCTCTGTGTACGGCTGAAAGTGCATGTGTATACGTGTGTGCAGCTGTCTGCGAGCCCAGCTGTGGAGCACACGGGACCTGTGTGGAGCCCAACAGGTGCCAGTGCAGGGACGGCTGGCATGGACGTCACTGCAATAAGAGTAAGACAACATCCCACATCCCTTTTACCAAGGCCAAGTTACTAATTGCCACATGGGAATGGATTAGAGCAAGAAATCCGCTGTAATGTCTGGGTATTACCATGGATATTTAGACATATTACCATAATAATACCATAGATTTCTGGACATGCACAAATGTTGTTGTTTACACAAACTAAAAAGAAAGCTTTGTTAACTGAAAAAATTCGAAATTTTCTTTTGCAGGCCTAAATTTACTAAAACATTTATTACTAAACATAATTACTAAATATGCAAATGTAGGAAAAAGACAATAGACAAATTGAAAATAAAATTCATTAAATCATAATCATCTTGGTGCCATGCGGAAGTAATTGTCTATATTAAATATTGCATTTTTTTCTGGCTAAGCAAAATAAACTATTTTTTAAAAAAAACTATTTTTCCTAGACAAAGGCCAATAAGTAGTACTGAACAGTTTTATATCATACCACAGTTTGCACCATTTGAACCAAAACCCTGGTAAAATACTTATTTTTGTAGTACAGTTAAAATGTCTTATTTTTATTCATTATTTTAATATTTTGTTATTTATATAGACCATGGTACTGAAACAGTGTTTGTGTTACCCTCTTGCATTTAGTTTATAATGCCATTTAACCATTGGTAAAACATTTTTTAACCACTTATTCTTTTCTTATTTTCCCTACAAAGCTCAATAAGTGTGTTCACACTTGGCATGTTTGGTTAGATTAAAACGAACCCTGGCACGATTGCTCTGTTAGTGTGGTTCATTTGAATAAGTGTGAACGGTGCCATCCGAACCCTAGTGCGTACCAACCAAACGAACCGAGACCACTGAAAAGATGGGTCTCAGTCTGCTTCCAAACAAACTCTGATGTGGTTTGAATGATATATGAACGCAACACGGACCAAAGACATGTAAACGAACAAGAAACAGGAGGTGATGGTACAAGATGCGACCCTAAAAAGGACAGAATGCTCACGCATACTTGTTTTTTTCTCGTTTTATTGCCCATCACAGTTCGGTACAGGCATCAGAACCGCGTCTCCTCGCAGCAGATCTCCGTTTGTGTGTGTGAGACGGAGGGAGTCCTGCCGCTGTTTTGACTCCTTTTCACATTTTATAAGCTCTTCACAAGTTCTCAGCGGGTAGAAATAGCATCATATGTAGGCTACGCACATACAATGCCCATAAGTTCAGTCACGAAATATACGTAAAAAAAGCCGACAAATCAAGTAGTGAATATATCCTTTTACCTTTAGGATCGGTATCTTTAGGTTTGGTGCTAAAATGCCAATATGAATACTAAGCGGACCAGGACTAAATGTTATTTTTATTGTCCCAACCCAAAGTGTGAACACAACACACCCCAAGTAGTTTTGAACAGTTTTATAGCAAATGCTACTACTGTTTGCACAATTTGAACTGAAACCCTGATTCATAGTCATAAATGCTGTTCTGATCGATTCAACACGCTGCTGAATGCTCTCTTCCTCCAGGATTTCGTGGAGGAGTCTCCAACAGTCAGCGGGTCTCTGGTACCAAGCTCAAGTCACAGCCTGTGGCAACGAAGGACACAAAAGAAGCACCCGAATCCAGTCAACCCTCTGAGACCAACTACGTGGTTTAAACCCTCCAAACTTTGGGCTAACGGCCCCTCCATTTCAACATCGCCTTCCCCGGAACAAAGCTTTCATCATCCTCTTCCGCTCCACATCTGGACACTCCCAAGCTGGACTGCTGTTTTCTCAGAGCGAGACTTGTTTTTGTAGGACAGTCACAGTGTCTTATTTTACCACACTAGCGCCTTTGATATAATATCTCCCACAGTCACCCTTCATCGAGCTCCTGTCCTGCGTCAACCGAGAAGGGAGTGAGTCACATGGTTGTGGCGAGCGTCTGTGATGTTTGTGCATAGCCCTGCGGTTTAGCTTCAGATGTGGCGCTGAATCACTTTGAGAAGTGTACGTTACGATCCGAGAACTTCCGGGGGTGGATCCAGCTTTTCTTGGGATGGTAATTGCTGTGTTTGGCTTGTGCTCGAGGTTCTTCTGATTGACCTGCTAAGCATATTGTCGCCATTATTGTCACTAACATTCTTTTTCATGCAAATCACACTTGTGTAGTAACTTCTCCAACAAGTACTTGTATAAGTAATATGTATCCTATTCATGTTATGGAAAATTTAAATATATAGGTATATATTTAGATATGGGTAGATAGTCTTTAAGTGTATGCTTGAAGTTTTCATACTTATGTATAACAATGCACATAAGCTGCTTGTGATGTCATAAACATTAAGCCAAAAAAAGTCTTCATTTTTCATGTGACTTCATTACACAAATAAAACATGTTTTCTTGGAGCCTGTGAAGATTAAGTGTCATAATTTACTCAACCTCATGTCTTTCCAAACCTGTACGACTAACTTATGTATGTAGAACACAAAGGGTCTTGGATTGGAAGTCTGTCAAGCTCCAAAAAAGACACAAAAGAACCATAAAAATTATCCATGAAACTCACTGAAAATCTGTCCTTGCTTTCCTTGGCATGTTCATAAGAACAAATTCACGAATGAATCATTCATTTGAATCAGATCTTTGAATTGGATAATCCAGTTCCCTTTTTCTGTTCAACTCAC
The DNA here is from genome assembly GCF_949357685.1 of Gobio gobio. Classification (NCBI taxonomy): domain Eukaryota; kingdom Metazoa; phylum Chordata; class Actinopteri; order Cypriniformes; family Gobionidae; genus Gobio; species Gobio gobio. Next base: position 14,913,471 of record NC_137101.1, read on the forward strand.
TCAATGGCTGTCAAGTTATCAGCTCCCTGGAGGTTATTATTGGTGAGTAACCACACTCTAAAAAAAAAAAGGTTCTATATGGCACCAAAAATGGTTTTTGCCTCGTAATCATAGGGGAACCTTTTTTAGTGCTATATAGCACCAATTTTGGTGCTTCAGTGGTTCTTCAGCGGTTCTTCAGAGGTGGTATATAGCACCTTAGTCAAAAAAACGGTGAAGAACCTCTGAAGAACCGCTGAAGCACCAAAATTGTTGCTATATAGCACTAAAAAAGGTTCCCCTATAATTACAAGCCAAGAACCATTTTTGGTGCCATATAGAACCTGTTTGTTTTAGAGTGCACTTAAATTTTGGGACTTTCCTCACTTAGGAGGAGTTGAAATATAGCACACAAGTTATATTGAGTACTTCTATAATACTCTTATGTTGTGTTTGAGTTGTTTTTGAAGCTTGAAAGCATGATGGTAAATAACAGCAAATTTATGTTTTTTCCTTCAAGGCTTAAAAATATGAACGCAAACTACAAAGGCACTATTTATTGGAAAGGGCCAAAGCTCAGAGAGTAAATTATATATACACTAACATTCAAATTGGGTTTTTCGAATGTTTTTGAAAGAAGTATCTTACACTCACCAAGGCTACATTTATTTAATCAAAAATACAATAAATACTTTATTGTGTAATATTTGAAGGAATAGTTCACCAAATAATGAAATTAATTAATTACTCACCCTCATGTAGTTCCAAACCCGTGAGACTTTCGTTATTTTTTATGATATCTGAGAGATTTCTATCCCTCCATTGACAGTCCATGCAACTACCACTTTGACGCTTCAAAAAGTTCATAAAGAGATTGTAAAATGAATCCATATGAATTGAACGGTTTAGTCAAACATTTCTGAAGAGACATGATCGCTTTATATGATGAACATATTGAATTTAGGCTTTTGTTCACAAATAAACATTGATCAGCGAACATAAACAGAAGCTCAACCGAAACTGCTTGACAAACCTCTTGTGGAAGCTCAGACATGCTGCGTTACACAAGAATGAACCTCATTGGTTCTTGAGGAAGCTCAGACGTGCTGTGTTACACAAGAATAAACCTCATTGGTTCTTGAGGAAGCTCAGACGTGCTGTGTTACACAAGAATGAACCTCATTGGTTCTTGAGGAAGCTCAGACGTGCTGTGTTACACAAGAATGAACCTCATTGGTTCTTGAGGAAGCCCAGACATGCTGTGTAACACAAGAATAAACCTCATTGGTTCTTGAGGAAACTCAGACGTGCTGTGTTACATAAGAATGAACCTCATTGGTTCTTGAGGAAACTCAGACGTGCTGTGTAACACAAGAATGAACCTCATTGGTTCTTGAGGAAGCTCAGACATGCTGCGTTACACAAGAATGAACCACACTGGTTCTTGAGGAATCTCAGACGTGCTGTGTAACACAAGAATGAACCTCATTGGTTCTTGAGGAATCTCAGACGTGCTGTGTAACACAAGAATGAACCTCATTGGTTCTTGAGGAAGCTCAGACGTGCTGTGTAACACAAGAATGAACCTCATTGGTTCTTGAGGAAGCTCAGACGTGCTGTGTAACACAAGAATGAACCTCATTGGTTCTTGAGGAAGCTCAGACGTGCTGTGTTACACAAGAATGAACCTCATTGGTTCTTGAGGAAGCTCAGACGTGCTGTGTTACACAAGAATGATCCTCATTGGTTCTTGAGGAAGCTCAGACGTGCTGTGTTACACAAGAATGAACCTCATTGGTTCTTGAGGAATCTCAGACGTGCTGTGTAACACAAGAATGAACCTCATTGGTTCTTGAGGAAGCTCAGACGTGCTGTGTTACACAAGAATGATCCTCATTGGTTCTTGAGGAAGCTCAGACGTGCTGTGTTACACAAGAATGAACCTCACTGGTTCTTGAGGAAGCCCAGACATGCTGTGTTACACAAGAATGAACCTCACTGGTTCTTGAGGAAGCTCAGACGTGCTGTGTAACACAAGAATGAACCTCATTGGTTCTTGAGGAAGCTCAGACGTGCTGTGTTACACAAGAATGAACCTCATTGGTTCTTGAGGAAGCTCAGACATGCTGCGTTACACAAGAATAAACCTCATTGGTTCTTGAGGAAGCCCAGACATGCTGTGTAACACAAGAATGAACCTCATTGGTTCTTGAGGAATCTCAGACGTGCTGTGTAACACAAGAATGAACCTCATTGGTTCTTGAGGAATCTCAGACATGCTGTGTAACACAAGAATGAACCTCATTGGTTCTCGCACGTCAAGCGAACATGCTTGAGCTTCCATTTACCACAACTGATGTGTGTGTTGATGAATGTTTATGTGAATAAAAGCCTAAATTCAATCTGTTCATCATAAAGCGATCATGTCTCTTCAGAAAATTTGGACTAAACCACTCAATTCATATGGATTAGTTTTACGGTCACTTTATGAACTTTCTGAAGCATCAAAATGGCAGTTGATAACTGCTGTCAATGGAGCGACAGAAATCTCTCAGATTTCATTAAAAAAAAATCTTCATTTGTGTCCTGAAGATGAACGAAAGTCTTATGGGTCTGGAACGACATAAGGGTGAGTAATTAATGACAGAATTTTAATTTTTGGGTGAACTATCCATTTTAAAGTAATTTTATTCCTTTGTTTGAAAAGCTGAATTTTCTGCAGCCATTTTTTCAGTCTTCAGTGTCACATGATCCTTTAGAATTCATTCTAATATTTGGTGCTCAAGAAACATATTATTATCAATGTTGAGCTGTGCCGCTTAATACTTTTGTGGAAACTTTGACCTTATAGGATTCAGTGATGAAGATAAAGTTGAATTTATGTTTAATCATTTATTTGAAATAGAAATGTTTTGAGGCATTATAAATGACTTTAGATCCATTTAATGATCCTATGTGGCACAGTGCAATGTTATTCCGTCATTTGTTCCACAGGGTTTCTATAAGGGAGGATTGTAAAATAAAAAGAGTTTTACGGGCCAGTCTTGCGGCTTCTGTGCAATTGCGGAGGGACTACACTGTGGTGGGTCTAACTCTGTGTGCGCTGGCAGGCGAATACGTTGCTTGTTGCTCTCCTGTGCAGAATAAGTGATGCTTTCTTTAAAAAAAAATCCAAGTATCCACATATTCCTTGCCTCAAGTATAGTGGGGGAAAAAGCAAAGCTGATAGAATGGGTGCAGATGTTTACTAGCTCCACCATCATGAGATGAATTGTCAGATGTTGGTTTCGGTAAAAGTAGCATCATGCAACTGGAATGTTGATGTCTACTTACCAAATACATAAAGCCTTGTGCAACAGCCACCTGGAAGAGCACTCATCCTTTGAGCTAATCACTCAAAAAGCAATCTTTGGTTTCAAGGTTGAAAAGGTCTTGGTAAAGAAGAATGATGGCAATGTGCATACGAGCATACACACACATGCAGACTAGGAGGATCATTCACACATTACACCAATTAACCTCTATGGGGGGCGCCGCTCGATCAGCCGTGCTTCCCGCCGCGGTCCAGAGGAAGCTGGTGTGGTGGCCAGAGAGGACAGGTGAAAATAAACAGCTGGCCGGGTGATTATTTGTACTGTTCCACATCACATAGCAGCTCGGCCCACCATGATTGCCCTGCGGTGCCCATGGGAGCCACGCAAAGTTGCCCTGTCAGGTCACCTTTCATGGAGGAAATACAACAATAACAAAACACACTATGTGGAATGTCAAAAATGTAGCAGGCAAATGAAATGGCGGTAACCATGGAAATCATGGAGTCATTTCGTGCCTGTGAATTCTCCAAACATCTGGTAACTTGCATTAAGCAGGTGCAGGAACAGGTATGTTCCATTTGTATCTGCCTCTGGGCGCCGAAGCAGGCACATCAGAACGATTCGGTCTGTTGAGAATCAATTGAAATGTTCTCTCCATTACACCTCATATAATGGCTCTTCTGAGAATCATAACATTAGAAGATTCACCTTCTGACTATGTAGGACGGAACGAAGGGCAAAAAGAATATACTTACAGGACATACTTACAGGGATATTCCAGATAGTTAAGCTCAGTTGACAGCACTTGGCATAATTACCACAAAAATGTATTTTGACTTTTCTCTCCTCTACTTAAAGGGTTAGTTCACCCAAAAATGAAAATTCTGTCATTAATTACTTACCCTCATGTCGTTCGACACCCGTAAGACCTCCGTTCATCTTCGGAACAGAAATGAAGATATTTTTGTTGAAATCTGATGGCTCTGAAAGGCCTCCATTGGCACAATGGCACGGTTCACTCTCAAGACCCTTAAAAGGTACTAAAGACGTCGTTACAAAGTCCATCTCACTACAGTGGTTCTAAAATAATTTTATGAATCGGCGATAATAGTTTTTGTGCGCAAAAAACCCCTAAATAACGACTTAGTGATGACGATTTCAAAACAAGGCATCATGAAGCTTCGAAGCGTTATAATTCAGCGAGCCAATTCATGATTCGGATCGCAGGTTAAACCGCCAAACTGCTGAAATTTGGCGATTCAAACTGCTGAATCGACTCGCTGATTCATAACACTTCGAAGCTTCATGATGCCTTGTTTTGAAATCGTCATCACTATGTAAGTCGTTATTTAGGGTTTTTTTGCGCACAAAAACTATTCTCGCCGATTCATAAAATTATTTTAGAACCACTGTAGTGAGATGGACTTTGTAACGACGTCTTTAGTACCTTTTAAGGGTCTTGAGAGTGAACGGTGCCATTGAGCCAATGGAGGACTTTCAGAGCCATCAGATTTCAACTAAAATATCTTCATTTCTGTTCCGAAGATGAACGGAGGTCTGACGGGTGTCGAACGACATGAGGGTAAGTAATTAATGACACAATTTTCATTTTTGGGTGAACTAACCCTTTAAGGAAAAAGAAAACATTGAGGTTAAGGCCTGTTGACACCAAGGACGTTACCGATGACTACTGTTTAATTATAAAGTATAACTAGCATAAATTATTAATCTTTCTAATTCTGGGATGAGAATGAGAATAGTGAAGTCCACACCACAAATTATAACAACATGATAGCAACATTGTTTCATGTTTTTTTTTCCAGCAGATGAATGATAAAAACATTGACAGCCAATCAGAATCCACCCAAATTTAAAGATGATGAGCATTTAATGTGGCAGACGACAAAAGTGCACCGTGCGCTTATAATAAACAAAGTTATCATCCGTTGGTGTGGACGCTAGTTAGCATTCTTGGTTTGATGGGCCTTAAAGGGACAGTTCTTCCCAAAATGTTGTCATTTATTCACCTTCATGTTGTTCCAAACCTAGAGTTTCTTTCTTCTGTTGAACACAAAATATATTTTAAAGAATGTTGGTTACCAGACAGTTGACAGTTGTATTTTTTTTGCCTACTATGGAAGTCAATGGCTACCGTCAACTGTTAGATTACCAACATTCTTCAGAATATCTTCTTTTGTGTTCAACGGAAGAATGATACTCAGGTTTGGAACAACTTGAGGGTGAGTAAGTGATGACAGAATTTTCATTTCGGGTGAACTATCCTTACTATAAATTATAAAGTAGTATAAAGTAATAATCATTCTAATTACAAATGTTATTGCCTGTTGGTGTGGAGGCTAATAAAGTTATCATCTTGGTGTGAACGGGCCTTAACTATAAAGCAATAAACATTGTAATTCGAGAAAAGAGAAATCCACACAACAGCTATGACGATAATGACACAGAGGAATGATATTGTTGTAATCTTTCTGAACTTTTTCTCCCAGCTGAAGAACTATGAACACAGACAACCAATCAGAATCCCCCAGAGACTTTAAAGAGCATCTAGACAACATAAATGCAATACGCTTATAATAAACAGAATGTCATTGTCCGTTGGCGTGGGGGCTAATATTGTCACACTATCCGCATGTTAATTGCCAATTATTGAATAATGTTTCCGGGTCCAAGCCAATTTGGTGTGTTCACACTTTTAGTTCGGTTCTCTTGGTTCTTTTGGTCTGGACCAACAAAAAAAAGAAGAAAATATTACATTTAGTCCTGGTTTGCTTAGCATTCATTTTTAAGACTGAACCTAAACCAAAAAAAAAAGTTTTCTGGAACTTATCGAACATCCAAAACAATGCTGTGTTGGGATAAATGTGCTTGTTATATGTGCAGACATTGCATTTTGACCAGCTTAGAACTCATAAAGTGCTTATAAAATGTGTAGAGGAGTCAAAACAGTGCCAGGAATTACTCCATTGCACACAAACGAAGATCTGCTGTAAGGAGGTGGCATTTCTGATGCCTATGCCGAACTGTAATGGGCAACGTAGCTCCTATGTGACGAGAAAAAAACAGGACTTGACATTACGACCAGTGTTTAAAAAATATATCTTTGGTACATGTTGCATTCATATTTCTGTTGAACCGCACCAGAGTTCATTTGGAAGCAGACCAAGAACCTTTTCAGGGGTCTTGGAGCAATCCCAGTTCGTTTTAATTGATCCAAACCTGCCAAGTGTGAACACATGCCTGAAATTTACACCAGAGAGCTTCACGGCACTTTAAGGATGTGAAGATGTTGTGAAGAGTCTGGCAAAGAAGAGAGAAGCAAGAGAAGTCAGTCTGGTGGGGTAGTATGAGTATGTTTGTGCCAGTCAGGAAAATTCCCCTGTGGTGTGGAGGAGAAAGACAGAACCAACAAAAGCAACAAGCGCATTATGCCCACTGTGGCGAAAGGTTCTCGTCATTGTCCCGGCAAAAGAGAAGCAATGAAAGCAGGACATCAAAGGGCGAGCAGGAGAATGGGCTGTCTGAGCCAAGAGCTTTAGATCTGCTCTGCCCCCCATACATAATCACCCCGCCGGAAAATACAGTAGGCTTACAGGTAGAGGTCGAGAACACTGCAGCACGGTTACTGGGGATGGGCACTGACTCTTAATGCAAGTGCCATTGTTATAGACACTCTGCGCTTCAATAACGCAAAGACTTTGAGTATACAGATAGATAAACATTTAGACTGAATCCTAACAATGTCTTGCCAACTTGTATTCTCAAGTTTCCTGACAAGGTGTCATTTTTTTTAATGAACATTGAATTTCTGGATCCAAAAAAAAGCTTTATACTAAAAAGTAAACTAAGATTTAAATGGTTAGTTCACCCAAAAATGACAATTCTGTCATTAATTACTCACCCTCAAGTCGTTCCAAACGTGTAAGACTTTCGTTAATCTTTGGAACACAAATTAAGATGTTTTTGATGAAATTCGAGAGGTTTCTGAACCATCCTGTGGCAACAACGTCATTGCAACTTTTAAGGCCCAGAAAGGTAGTAAAGGCATCGTTAAAATAGTCCATGTGACTTCAGAGGTTCAACCTTAATTTTATGAAGCAACAGACTTCAATCTTTTTTCACTTTTTGTGCGCAAAAATAACGTCAATTTATTCTCGTCTGTATCATTCTCCTATGATATTCCCATAGTAAATACAGTGCAGCATTTCCGAGTTCTACAGCAGAACGGCGGCTCCCCATTGGCCAGCTCCTGCGTCAGCATCACACACATGCGTCAAGTGAACAGCGTCGAACAATAAGCTGGCGTTCTGACGTACAACTCGGAAGTGCTGCACTGTATTTACAACATCAACAGCGTAGGAGAATGACACAGGCGAGAAGAAATTGATGTTATTTTTGTTGGTTTTTAGTGGCCTTTCTGGGCCTTGAAAGTTGCAGTGACATTGCTGCCTATGGAGGGATCAGAGAGCTCTTCAATTTCATCAAAAAGATATGTTCCGGAGACGAACGAAGGTCTTACGAGTTTGGAACATCATGAGGGAGAATAATTAAAGGGATAGTTCACCCAAAAATGAAAATTAGCCCATAATTTACTCACCCCCAAGTCATCTTAGGTTTATATGACATTCTTCTTTCAGACGAATAAAATCATAGTTATATTACAAAAGTCCAGGCTAATCCAACCATTAGAATTTGATTCATAGTTGCTCTGTTCTTGAAGTCCATAAAAAGTGCATCTGTCCGTCAAATAACGTGCTCCACGGGGCTCCGGGGTGTTAATAAAGGCCTTCTGAAGCGAATCGACACGTTTGTGTAAGAAACATATTCATATTTAAAAATGTATCAAGTAAACTTTCGACCGACCGCCTTCCATGGAAAAGTGTTGAATGTTGAAAGTGAAACTCAAGATGCGTACGTGACGTCATGACGAGTGTACCTGGTCGTGTTAGTCTTTCGGTCGGCAGGGGAACTTTCAACAATTTTTCCATAAATTGAACAGGGAAGGCGGTCGGTCAAAAGTTTACTTGATAAAGTTTTAAATATGGATATTTTTCTTACAAACGCATCGATTCGCTTCAGAAGGCCTTTATTAACACCCCAGAGCCACGTGGAGCACGTTATTTGATGGGCAGATGCACTTTTTATGGACTTCAAAAACAGAGCAATTATGAATCAAATTCTAATGCTTGGATTAGCCTGGACTTTTGTAATATAATTCTGATTTTATTCGTCTGAAAGAAGAATGTCATATACTAAGATGACTTGAGGGTGAGTAAATTATGGGCTAATTTTAATTTTTGGGTGAACTATCCCTTTAATGGCAGAATTTTCATCTTTGGGTGAACTAACCCTTTAAGGCCAAAACACCTGTATCTATCAGGGTTCAATCAATTTCCAGGACCTTTTTAGGTTTTCAAGGTATTTGACTTGGAACTACATTAATTAATAGATTGAAATAAAGGTTCCAAAAGGGGCTTTTCACAATTTTGGTTCCCCAAAGAACCTTTCACTAAACAGTTCTTAAAAGAACCCTTTCTTCTTATAGAGTGAATAACATTTTTATTATCTAAATAACCTTTTTCCCACTATAAAGAAACATTTGTGCAATGGAAAGATTCCATGAATTCCGGTAAATAACCTTTATTTTTAAAATTGTATGCATGTGTTGCTACTCAACTAGGCTTGAACAATCCATATTTTCCCTGATATATCAAAGTTTTGTATGGGAACTCTGATGTATGGCTATGTGGGTTAATTTTGAAACAGACTTTTTGCTTCTTTTGAACTGCACACACCCATACATTTTTTTTTTATTTAAACATTGATTAATCTGTTCTTTAAAATCGCATAAAGGGGTTTGTCTATAAACGTGTGTGGCAGGACTTTTATTGTTAACAATAAACAGCAAACAGCGCAAATAGGCAAAAAGGGCTAAATGAAAACACCTCTGAATGCTTTAGAGAGAATGCCAAACCACCCACTCCATCAAACTAAACCTGCCAAGAAACATCAGAGGGAATCCTGCTGTGCCACCTTCTTATAATATGGTGAAATGCTATGAATAAAGGTTAGGAAAATTATACAGGAATTACAAAAAAAAAAAAGAAGTATAGGAAAATATATTAGCAGAGCATCTTCCAGACGCGTGGGACAAAGTGCCGTCATAAGACTCTTAACTAAATAAATCACTTCACTAAGACTTTGAAATGCAATCACATTTACATGGATAGTGTGCTTTAAAACTCCCAGCCTATATGATTGTGTGTATAGTCTTAGCTGTAAAGTGAATCAGTGTCTCTAGAGAATAGGATCTTTCGCTCTTGTCTCAAGACAGCCCTGCCCTGCTTCTCCAGAGACAAAAACACTGACATCAAAGCCTCGCTGTCATCACGCAAGAATTTCTGAGTGCCCCCATCCTTCAAGAACCAGCCACCCTGGAATTTTAAGTGGATTTCGCCATCCCATCTCTCTCTGGGTCTTTCTGAACAGAACGGGTGAGGGGGGATCCAGTAGTATGGCTGGCAAATCATTTGACTTCTAAAACTGAGAGAAAATGAAACTCCTCTCACTTGGTTTTCAATCCCAACTCTCTTATGCAGACATCCAGAAATGAAGGGTCTGTGGCAGTGGAGATTAATGCTTTGAGAAGCTAATGACCGAAATGAGCCCTGCTTTATAAACTACTTGGTAACATTTCCAACATTATTGACAAGGCAAAAATTACACACTGTAATCAATTTAAAATTATTAAAGTTATTAAACTTTTAAAACGGGGGTTGGGGTTCTTGGGTCTGTACAGGTTGAAAATCACTTCCAGTCAATAGACCTTATTCACAGCAGCGCCATCTTTGTTGTTGTTTTTGGCTGTGAGAGATAGACATACACAGGACCTTAAACGAACACTCGCCAAGTGCCATGCGAGTAACAATTGGTGTTGCTGAGCATATGAAACTGTGTCATTCGCCAGTTGACAATACAACTTTTATGAATGCATGAATGTGAACGACGCTCATGACAGTTAGTGCTGCATCTTCACGAAAGTTTAAGCCTTGACAATTTATTCAAGCGATTCAAACAACGCTCATTTCGTTAATCGTGGGGAGTGTGCGCACACATCTGAAGCGTGCCCAAAAAGCTGCGTCTCGGACAGCATACAAATACTAAACTAAGCTCTCGTTCAGGTCTTCTTGCACTTGAGCAGACAAATTCACACAAATTTATGTAAAAGAAAATAGCGAGCATCACAGTAAACATAGTCGATTATGTCTTAAGTGAATGTAAACAGTTGCGAAAGTAAACGCATGTGTACAGTATCAGTATATTAGATCCGTGCCTAATATTTCTGCTGCTGTTTGTGTTTTTAATGTTAATTAAGGCCGTAACCACCATAGGCATTGAGGGAGGCAAGTTCCCCCCAATAACTGGAAATGGCCAAATTGTCCCCCCCAAATATTTGATATTTCTTAATGCTGCTCTCCATTACACACATTTGTTGTTAGGGTGGCAGACTGTTGAAAAACCGTTTAAACAGCGCTCGTCAATGTCAAAATGATGGCCAATCAGATCAAAGAAGGCGGGCTTAATGTTAACTGAAGATGAGTGCGAATTCCAACGTAACGCTTTTAGTTTTTACAGTGAAAGAGTGCATGCGTGGTAAAATAGCCGACCAGTAACTAAACATTTTATATTTAACAAATGTTTTACGATGTATATGAACAACCCACAGTAACATACAATGATGCAACTTTTTAAAATGTAATTTCGCCATTTTGAATTAAAAATATATTTTAAATGTCATTCATAACTGAATGTAACGAGAATATACAGTGAGGAAAATCGTAGGTGCATGTCCACTGTGAGAGACATAATCTAAAAAAAATAATCCAGAAATCACAATGTATGATTTTTTTTAACTATTTATTTGTATGATACAGCTGCAAATAAGTATTTGAACACCTGAGAAAATCAATGTTAATATTTGGTACAGTAGCCTTTGTTTGCAATTACAGAGGTAAAATATTTCCTGTAGTTTTTCACCAGGTTTGCACACACTGCAGGAGGAATTTTGGCCCACTCCTCCACACAGATCTTCTCTAGATCAGTCAGGTTTCTGGCCTGTCGCTGAGAAACACGGAGTTTGAGCTCCCTCCAAAGATTCTCTATTGGATTTAGGTCTGGAGACTGGCTAGGCCACGCCAGAACCTTGATATGCTTCTTACAGAGCCACTCCTTGGTTATCCTGGCTGTGTGCTTCGGGTCATTGTCATGTTGGAAGACCCAGCCTCGACCCATCTTCAATGCTCTAACTGAGGGAAGGAGGTTGTTCCCCAAAATCTCGCAATACATGGCCCCGGTCATCCTCTCCTTAATACAGTGCAGTCGCCCTGTCCCATGTGCAGAAAAACACCCCCAAAGCATGATGCTACCACCCCCATGCTTCACAGTAGGGATGGTGTTCTTGGGATGGTACTCATCATTCTTCTTCCTCCAAACACGTTTAGTGGAATTATGACCAAAAAGTTTTATTTTGGTCTCATCTGACCACATGACTTTCTCCCATGACTCCTCTGGATCATCCAAATGGTCATTGGCAAACTTAAGACGGGCCTGGACATGTGCTGATTTAAGCAGGGAAACCTTTCGTGCCATGCATGATTTCAAACCATGACGTCTTAGTGTATTACTAACAGTAACCTTGGAAACGGTGGTCCCAGCTCTTTTCAGGTCATTGACCAGCTCCTCCTGTGTAGTTCTGGGCTGATTTCTCACCTTTCTTAGGATCATTGAGACCCCACGAGGTGAGATCTTGCATGGAGCCCCAGTCCGAGGGAGATTGACAGTCATGTTTAGCTTCTTCCATTTTCTAATGATTGCTCCAACAATGGACCTTTTTTCACCAAGCTGCTTGGCAATTTCCCCGTAGCCCTTTCCAGCCTTGGGGAGGTGTACAATTTTGTCTCTAGTGTCTTTGGACAGCTCTTTGGTCTTGGCCATGTTAGTAGTTGGATTCTTAATGATTGTATGGGGTGGACAGGTGTCTTTATGCAGCTAACGACCTCAAACAGGTGCATCTAATTTAGGATAATAAATGGAGAGGAGGTGGACATTTTAAAGTCTTTGAGGGTCAGAATTCTAGCTGATAGACAGGTGTTCAAATACTTATTTGCAGCTGTATCATACAAATAAATAGTTAAAAAATATATACTACTATACATTGTGATTTCTGGATTTTTTTTTTTTAGATGTCTCTTACAGTGGACATGCACCTACGATGACAATTTCAGACCCCTCCATGATTTCTAAGTGGGAGAACTTGCAAAATATTTTTTTTTTTTACAATTTTGACATATTAGACATACAAACAAGAATGAATGTTTGCATATTTTTAAATACAATATTATTTAAACGGATTACTATTCAATTCAATTCAATTCAAATTTATTTGTATAGCGCTTTTCACAATACACATTGTTTCAAAGCAGCTTTACAGAAAGTGCATTTCATAGATGTACAGTAAAAATGTTAGAAAGACAATGTTAAAGAATAATGTTCGAAAAAGTTAATCAATCGTGTATTAATTTAGGCCATAACAACGCTGGCGTTGAGTCGTCTCTTGAGTTGTGATACTACACAACTATCGGCTATAATTAGACCTAGAACTTCTTTTAACATTCTTATTTCTTCTTTATTCCCTGTAATTATTTAATTTCTTAAAATAAAAAGATCCCCGACCATTGATCCCCCGAATGTTCAAGACTTGATTAGGCTACAGACTTTATGTTAATCAAAAAACAAAGGGGGAAAGAAATAACTCACTTTAGACTGAATAAGTATTGTGGTATTTTGTATTTGGTATTTTTGTGCAGTGCTTACTTTGGTAAATTGCTGTACATGACCTATAGCTGAAAAACCTGAAAAGCATTGTTTATTTCATTTGTATCTTTGTTATATTGTATTTTTTTGTGCTTTCGCTTGTAATTTGATCATTTGTTTTTATTTTAATATACTGTTTACTTTTCTTTAATAATGTTTTAAATTTACATTAGTTAGACTATCGGTTAATAATTTTAGCTGTGGAATCGAAAATTGAAATAGAGGGTTGCGAATTTTCACTGGTATCAAAATTGTTGATGTCATAACTGCCTCTTTTTGTACGGCCTGTTTCATGACCATTGGCAGGTGTGGCAAAAAGTTCGTTTTAAGCCCTGGAGGCTACTCTAGTGGGTTGTACTGTTATTTAATGTGTTTTTGTATTGTTCTGCTAACGAAACACTGCAAGAAATATATTTCCAAGAAATTTCAGTCGTCAAAAAACTGACCTAACCTAGGAGCTTTATACAGAGGGTGCCATTGAAAACATGGCAAGTCTATCCCTCACAGCCTCGCTTTCACTTCATTCCATAGGCTTCATACCTGTCGTGGCGCTGCTCTGAATAAGGTTTATGTACAATGAGGGTGTAATCCTGCCACCTATCAGTGATACAGTGTCACTGCATCTATGTGTTGTCACACTATGGCTGAACAGGAAGCGCCCGCACCCCTGCAATCTCTCAACTCGGATGATCCTACATTTATCTCATTTATTAATAAATCCAGCCGGAATGCCGAAGCATGGTGGCTAAACTTCTTGGGGAACCCGGTGTCTTACGGCTACATAGAACCGGGGAATACACTTGAGATGAAGACGTATCTGAGTAAGTACCGTAGAACTAGCAACAAATCCGATTTGTCACTCCCCTTTGTACTAAAGCAAGTTTTTTTTTTTTTTTTTACAGCTCATCCGTGGATCTTCAGAGCATCTGATGGAGCTAAACTGCTGGCTAACCTCAGTGAAGTTTACTTTCCAACTCAAGTGGAGTATGAGGAGTACGGATACCCGCGGTACCAGCCTGTTTATGTGACTACACCAGGTGCGAATCCATCCATAGTCTTAAACTGATGCTCCATATGCACTAACATGCACAATAGTTTCATTTGAATTGGGTATTTATGCTTTGTTTTTGACAGTGTACTCATTACAAGAATATTGTGCACGGTTGATCCAGAGTTTGGTGAGAAAAGAAGACATCTGCAAGCTGGAAATCCCCAACGATTTGAGAAAGGACATCAGTCGTGAACCCGACCTACTGAGAGACATTAAGATTTTATCTGCCAAGAGATCAATACATGGATCCGACTGACATATTTCCCTCTTCCAGGTCAAACAGAAAGCAGAAATAATTTATTATATCAGATGTTCAAAGTGTGAAAGTATGCGGAAGCTCATACTTTCACTTTCTTTGAACGTGGACAAAATGTTATCTTATGCAACGACTGTTCATCGGCACTTTCGTTTTTATTTGCTAATAAAAGCGCTGTAGTATTATGTTCTTCCTATTAAACAGAACAATCACAGGTATTTTCTGGCAATAAATACACAAATATCACTTAGGCTTACTCTGGTCTGGAACACTGTGAACAAAGTAAGATGGAGTGATTGGAATTATATAGTAAAAAAAGTCCCAGTGCTTTTGGACTAGATATCATCACTCTTGGAATGCCACTCAACCAATCAGATTTGAGGATAATAACTAACTTGTATATGAAGACAACGCATACAGGGTAAAATAGTTTATTAGTTTTTTAATTTTTACATCAAATATTAAATTATATAACATCTCAAGTTTTATATGTGACCACTTTGCCCTCAACAAGCAATATTTTTCTATATTATAACTATTAATATTTTCTATCATGATGAATATTGCACTTTGGGTACAGGCGTCCCTGAATATTGTTTCACAATTATTTCAAACCTTATATTTATTGAAGCTTTTGAAACTGACAGCATGCTGCTTAAAATCATATTTATTTAATGAACATTATATTGTGACACCAAAGAACGCTGCAAATAAAAATGTATTTTATTACACTTCAAGATGTTTGTGTTGTGGTTTCTTTGCAGCTCTTTTAACCTTCATGTAATTCAGGCCTTTTTAGTAAGTGTCTAGTTACTTTATATCATAAACATTCAATTTACACACCCAAACTAAACAAAATATTGCAGGCTTCACGTAAAGTTTGTTCCCAAACCATTAAAGGGAGAAGTTCATCTAAAAAAGGAAAAATTCCATCATTTACTTACTCTCAAGTTGTTCCAAATCTTGAAAATAAAATATGATATTTTGAAGAATGTCAGTAACCAGACTCCATTGACTTCCATCAACTTTCTGGTTCCCAACATTCTTCAAAATATCTTCTTTTGTGTCCAATAGAAGAAAGAAACTCTAGGTTAGGAGCAACATGAGGGCGAGTAAATGACAGCATTTTAATTTTTGGGTCAACTGTCCTTTTTAACACTTATTACAACACCTAAATAAATATGAAAAATCATCATGGATTACAGGTCACACTAAAGTCAAAAACAGAGGAATCCAATCAACAACACAGTTAACAGATCAAGTTAAGTACAATCATGTTTGTACAATCACATTTGGCCATTCAATTGCAAGTTGAAAGTATGCAGCTGGTTTGGAAATAAGGGGAAATTACAATACACTAGGAGTGTCATGAGGAGCATCATCTTAACTAATGCCAAAAAATGAAGTAAAATCTGAGGAGTTTGCTGTTAATGCCCACATAGACGAATATCACATACTCCAATAAATCTAAACATTGCCACAAAAAAAAAAAAAAAAAAACAGCAAAGAATATGATTTACATTCAGCGCATGTATTTTTAAATACTTTTACTCATTTAAATTTTTCATATTATCGGATCGAAAATGTTTTTTTTTTTTTGCAGAGATCTGCACTTCATTTTGGATTATTATTCACGTTATTATTTGATTGGTTCAAACTGTGACAAAATATAAATTAAAGTAAATCAAAGAATTAAAGATGAATATTTTAGTATCACTCCCACCCAGCACTGCACCCAGAATTCACCTCTGAAATCGAAAAAGAGCATCACAACATTCAGTGTTTCTTCATGGAGTCGAGAATGCGCAGGATGTACAGGAACAGGTTGACTATGTCCAGGTACAGATTGATGGATGCCAGGACGTGTTCCTCGGGGGATAGCTTATGCATCAGCAAGTGGGTATCGAAAATAATGAACCCGCAGAACAGCAGAGCTCCAGCTCCGGCGAAGACCAACTCCACTGTGTCGTTGTAGAAGAAAAGCTGTAGGACAGAGTTGAGAAAATTTGACTATAATCAAATTGTGCGAGTTGACTGCATGGCTCTTAAAGGAAAGCTAAGGGGTAAATCAATTAGATAATGTTGATTACAATTGAAAAAAATTAATCGTTCCATAGAATAAATATAAAAAAATTAAATAACATAAGGAATAAATTAAATAACATAAGGAATAAATTATATATTTATCTCATTTTAGCATTTCTGGTTCCCTCGTCCCAAAGTCAATAGGTTTTTTGAATGGGGTTTTGGTTAAATGGCTGAAATAAGGTCTGTGGTGAACACAAGCTCAAGACCATTTCATGTTTTATCCTACAACATAAAATACATTAGTATTAGGGGGGTTTGGGTACAAGGTGATCGCGTTGAAAATAAAGGCATTTGTCTAGCGTTAGAAGCTCATTTGAAACATTGCCGCGGCTCATTTAAGAAACTGACAGCTCCGAAGAGACGCCGCTTTAGTTCGAGGTAGTGCTAACAATAATACAGAAAGATGATGATCAACACCTTATGTGTTACCACTGAAATGTAGATGTAATATATTTCCAAATGTAAGCCCATCTTATGCGGAATGTTGTCTAATAGACTGCAACACGATAAAACCAATGGATAAAACAGGCACCTTCAGAATGCGTAAAAGACGCACCGGCCAAGGCAGGTCTAACTCACTGTGTGCCTTCTAATTAAGCACTGTATCACACAAGTTGCAACTTACATCTGTGTCGTTCTTTTTGGTGAAATGGTCCCACACACTACTTTTCTTTGCACGCTTCATACTGTCGTCTGCCCTGGCTCTAACCTCGAGGGTTTTAGCCTGTTTACTTTTTGCAAACCTTGTGAGCGTGCAAACCCAAACGCTGTGACCTCGCGCCAAATGTTTTTATTGGTTTATTAAGTACAAACAGGCAAGTTATTAAAAAATTGAGTGTGAGGGATTTGTTCACTTCACACAAAAAGATTTTGGAATGAGATGGCTAACTGTAGTAGCGTTTAGTCCACTGTCTATAATAGCCTAATTTAGAGATCACATTTTTTTTTTTAAACCGACAACTTTGATCGGTTAACGTTGATACGGTCAACCATCGGTCAAACGGTCATCGATTAACATCCCTAATTCGTACCGAACCGTTTCGGTACAGGGCTTTCGGTTCGGTGCACGCGTGTACTGAACCGCTTTTCCGAATGTAATCTCTAATGGTGCGTTCACACCGGACGCGATTCGCGCGAAGGTGGGCGCTTGAACATTTTGAGTTTACTCGCTTCATTCGCTCGTGAAATTCGCTTCATTCTCGTGTGACATTCACTGCACAACAGACGCAAATTCGCGTCATGGGAGGGGCTTCTGCCAGCCGGCTCGTCTCGTTGAGAAATGGCTGACATGGGCTGTGTTTATACTTCTTTTTTTGTTAAAATCTACTGTTAATGTATGACAAAACGTAATTTTAAGACTTTTTCTGTCGATAATGTAGTTGTTTAAAGCTCAAATCTGTGGTTTATTTATATAAAGAGTGCCTATTTGAACTAGGGATGCACCAAAATGAAAATTCCTGGCCGAAACCGAAAAAGAGGAAACCAAGGCTGAAAGCCGAAACACCGAAAGAAATTATGCCAATTATTAGTACCATTGCATTTATGGCTATGACTGTGTACTAACTTTACTAAAATCAAGGCATTGCAATTACATAAATTAATATTAAAGTTTCAAAGAATAAATCAATTACAAATTATGCCAATATTTATTTAGCACATTGCAACAATGCACAGTATAAAATAAAATTCAAACTAAAATGTTTAACTTGACCCCACTTATTTGTACATTAAATAATAATGTACAGGCCTACAGAAAGGTTATAAAATTAAATGTTCTCTCATAAAAACAAAGTGCATTTAGGTCTAGTGCATTTAAAATTTTTCTCTGTAGGACTACTACAAGAAAGTGCATTCAGAACAAGTGCAACTGCTTAAAGATACAACTATTTTCTCTGTAGGCCTTCAACATAATAGTGTATCAAAACAAAGACTGCCATAGCCCATATGTTAACTGTAGAATAGGGGTATAACGGTACACAAAACTGACGGTTTCGGTACAGCAGTTTTACAAAATGGCTTTTTATTTATTTTTATTGGTTTACTGAAAAAAAAAGTATCTGTCCTTAAATGAATTAAATTATAACTAAAAGTTTATTGAATATATTGCTTACTTGCACATTAATATTAAAGGTTAACAAAAGAGCCCAAACTATCAGCTTAAATTCAGTTGCTATGATTTCTCTAGTGAACTAACAGATGTGGACACTGAGTCAGCCTGAGGTAAATGTGATGCTACATGACTGTTTAGTTTACAGCAGTTATTTTGAGGGTCTTTCCGCCGTTGAGACACTGATTTAGCGATTACACCACATATGATACGTGACAGTAAGTTGTAATGTATCCTCAACACACCTTAGATGTTCATTCATGTTTAGAGATGATCGATCGCGCTCACAGATGATCGCGTTCACGCGCGCGCGCCGCCGCCAGATTTAAGTGTGTACCGCGCTTAAAACATGCCCACTGTTAAAGATTGCGTTCGGTTTCACAGTGAAGTCTGGACTGTTGGACTGTTGATAGTCCAAAAGCCTATGGGAAAATCCTATTTGGTTTTTAATTGAGGGAACCAATGTGATGCTAAATATCGGTTGGTCTACAAAGTGACATCATACTGCACCACTCTATTTTAACTTGTATTGAACTCAGAGCATTCAGTTAAAATATAGAAAGGCCTCAGACTCACCCTCATAAAGCTTGCAATGATCAAGATCCACAGGCCAGCAAACAGACTAAAGATAAAAATGTTCAATTAGGATTTTTCTACAAGTGCATTATTAATAACAAAAAACACTAAGGACAGAGCAAGAACCATTGCATTAAACATTAATATGAACGAAAAAAAGAAAATCTTCAATTCTCCTCACAAAAGACATTCATTTATCCTCCCCTGCCGACGAGTGGACCATGCATCACATCATATAACAGAGTTATGACTCAGGGAGCCCCATTATTTTTGTTACATTTCATTTTAATGACTGAAAAGAAGAATGTTTCTCCTGAGACAATTTCTGCCGCAAAGAACGAACATCATTCCACGTGGATTCAGGAGTAAATGGCTTAAAACAATCATTCTTGCACTCAGTTACCATGATGAATGTGACAGATCTGGACCTTGAGCGGATGAAAAAGAGAGAATTACCTGGCTCCAAGCTTGCTGAAGTCTCTTTTAGACTGGAAAGTGTAGGCAGTGAGACCCAGGAACACGGCAGACGTGAGCACAAAGGCCTGAAGCACTACGGTGTACTCATAAAACGACACTGAAAGCAGAAAAAAACGGTATCAGATGATCCATCATGGAGGTGGCCATTAATATTATGGGACTGGATGTTTATCAATTAGGAAAATGCATTAACTTACCAGCAGTGGCTACAGACAGAGACTCCAGCAGAGTCTGCATAAACATGTACAGCCATTACATTATAATACTTCAAAATGTGTCATATTTTAATAATCTGCGCGCCCACGCGCGCCCACACACACACACACACACACACACACACACACACACACACACACACACACACACACACACACACACACACACACACACACACACACACACACACACACACACACACACACACACACACACACACACACACACACACACACACACACACACACACACACACACACACACACACACACACTTTATTAGGTACACCTTGCCTTTTGCCTTCAGAACTGCCTTAATTATTCATGGCAGAGATTCAACAAGATGCTGGAGACATTCCTCAAAGATTTTGGTCCATATTGACATGATAGTATCATGTAGTTCCTGCAGATTTGTCGGCTGCACATCCATGATCCGAATCTCCCGTTCCACCACATCCCAGAGGTACTCTACTACATTGAGATCTGGTGACTGTGGAGGTCATTTGAGTTTAGTGAACTCGTATCATGTTCAAGAAACCAGTTTGAGATGATTTGACATGACGTGTTATCCTTCTAGAAGTAGCCAAGATGTGAACACTGTGGTCATAAAGGGATGGACATGGTCAGCAACAATACTCAGGTACCAAGGTCCCAAGAAAATATACCCTACATCATTACACAGCCTAAACTGTTGATGCAAGAAAGGATGGATCCATGCTTTCATGTTGTTGATGCCCTACCATCTAAATGTAGCAGGAGAAATCGAGACTCATCAGGCCAAGTAGGGATGAAACGGTATGGAAATTTAACATCACGATTATAGTGACCCAAATTATCACGGTTATCAATATTATCACGGTTTTGTTCAAACGAAATGAAAGTGTTCAAAAAGATCAGATGCACACACTTAAAACATTTCAACAAGTTTTATATTTGAAATTCAACAAACAACAAATAACTAAAGCAGCTCTATGCACTTTTTTAAGCTAGATTCTGTGGGATTTCCTTCCTTAATGGCCTCAATAGCAACGCATAACGCATAAATAATAATAATTTATCGTAAATATAATCTCTAATATTATCTCTGTAAATATATTCCCAAGCAATATTCTCATCAGTGTTCTATCAGACACATTTAAATCTAGCATGTTTTGTGTTAGAGCCCAAACAGTATCCTAGAGAAATAATGCATATCCATATTTCCATATGATTTGACAGTTTAATTATTAAATATCAAAATGTGTGCATCATACCTGACACCTAAATGATCACTTTACAGTCAGTTTTATGACTGTCATTCTCTTCAAATGCTATTGAAGTCTGAAACGTGTATAACGTTACCAATGTTGTGTGTAACTTTAGAGACGGTCCCTAAATTCACCAGCGTTATGCCGGTCATATCAGATGCGCTGTGGCTCTGCTGTGTTTTTTTTAAACCATTTTCGCTGCTGAAATAGAACAAAAGCAGTCCAACACTGTATGATGAATGAATCTCCTGCGTACATCGCACGTTTATCTCTGCTTTGAGTGCAGATTTCAGCGAGTGAGCGCGGTGCGCGCTCTGAACGCCTCTGATTATGAGACATTGCATTCATAAACTCAATATAACACGTGTGAGGGGTTATAATGCGCAACGCGATTATAACAGATGGCTTTTGAGAAGACAATAATAAGTTCAACAGCCAGAGTGACTAGTGTGCAGCCGAAATAACGTTACACAAGCAAATGGCGGTTGTTAATGTCAAGCCCTGATTATTATCACTTAAATGTCGCCCTAGTCTTGTCTGAACTTGTTCGTTCGCTTCACGTTATTATTTGCCAGACGTAGGTTTGGTATTGAGGTCAAAGTCCACTTGCCTTGCGTTCGTAGTTTTGAAGTGTTTTCCCCATTACAGTGACTTTCTTCTGGCATGTTCTGCAGACAAGGTGACCATCTGCGATTAAGTTTCCCTCAGGACTTTTGTAAAAGCCAAAATATGACACGCCTCAGATTTGGTCCTTTTAGAGGCTGAACAATCCCCAGAGTGCTGTCACTGCCTTCTGCCATTTCTCCTCATTCAGAAAACAACCGTGCGCTGCGCCTGACTGACGCTGACTGGACAAGATTTACCGCGAGTTTTCACAATCGTGATAATCACACGCGGTTTTAATGATAATTAAATTTTCTACGATATTACTAACCGTCACTAAATGTTATCGTGGTTTATCGTGAAACCGGTAATCGTTTCATCCCTAAGGCCAAGCAACGTTTTTCCAATCATCTATTGACCTGAGCCCGTGTAAATTGTAGCCTCAGTTTCCTGTTCTTAGCTGACAGGAGTGGCATCCGATATGGTCTTCTGCTGCTCTAGTGCACCTGCTTCAAAGTTCAATGTGTTGTGTGTTCAGAGATGTTCCTCTGCAGACCTCAGTTGTAACAAGTGCTTATTTGAGTTACTGTTTCCTTTCTATCAGCTGTACGTCTTGCGGTTTTCCTCTGACCCCTGGCATCAGCAAGGCATTTTTGCCCACAGAACTGCTGCTCACTGGATATTTACTCTTTGTTGGACCATTCTCGGTAAACCCTAGAGATGGTTGTGCATGAAAATCCCAGTAGATCAGAAGTTTCTGAAATACTCCGACCATCCCGTCTGGCACCTACAACCACACCAAGTCACTTAAATCACCTTTCTTCCCCATTCTGATGCTCAGCTTGAACTTCAGCAGATCATCTTGACCATGTCTACATGCCTAAATGCATTGAGTTGCTGTCACGTGATTGGCTGCTTAGATATTTGTTTTGATGAGCAGCTGAACAGGTGTACCTAATAAAGTGGCCGGTGAGCATGTATGTACGCATATACTTTTATATTATATATCATACTTAAAATCTTCTTTTGATCATTTTTGTGGTATATACTCACAAATCCAAACAGCAAATAAAGATTGATGGGGTGCTGGTGACGGTACACAGCCAATACAAGGAGCAGGATAAGGGACCCGATTGCAGATATCAGCACCAGAGCGGGACTGAAAAATGAAGTGGATCACATTAATGTACTTAAAGTGTAGTTTACATCATCTATCAGCCACAATGACGTGGTGAATCCATAGGGATGATGTGGTCTTACCTTGCATGCACAAAGTTTTTAATGGGGTCGCAGAGCATGAAAAGGGCAGATACAGCAGTGGTGACGATAATCTGCAGTGAAAGGATGGTGTAGACCTTGCGGAGGAAATCTAGAGAGAAATTAAAATTTGAGCGTCAACTCCTCTACCATATATACACACATAGCAAATAAATAATTTTAAGGTCACACATATTAGGTGTCTTTAACTACTACGTAGTTACAAAAAACTCTTAAGTACAATTTACTTATTGTGTTCATGCTGTATTGCAAAACCCTTTTAATGTGTAAACATATGGGTACGGTTACAGACAGGTTTTGTGGAATGGAGTATATTGTGACAACTCTCTCTCTCTGTATATCAGCTGGTTTGGCCCAGTTTGACAGGGTTTATCTCAATCAAGGTGTCTATCATTCACACTAAACATCGATAGCAGCTATATAGGCAACAATTTTAAGAAACTGTACCATTTCTAATAAAACTAATAATGACATTATGAAATCAATAAGGAATTCAATGACTCATGACAGCTGGTTTATATCGTGTGCGCCATATGTGCCTCACGATGACACCAAGTAAAATAAAACATTGAAATAAAATAGGGATCCCGCTCCAACTGTATTGCATGTTAATAATGTACAGACCATTATATTATATTGACTGTATTATTGATTACGTTGACACCAAAATGAAATGTAAACAGCGACTTACCCATCCGGATGTGAACGCTCGCTGTCGCGACGTTCGTGCCATAATTAAAATCATCCTCAATTGATGATCGCGGATACTTCTCCTCATTCATGTTTGATCGAGTTCAACGAGTATCATTTACTGAAATTAAGCGATAATACGACGGTCTCTTCCGTTGTTTGCCTTTCTTCTTCTGTCAGTGGTTTAATGTTGTAAACATTCAGTAGCTCAAATATGTGCTATTGCCACCTAGCGTCCCGGGGACGCATAGTGGGCCGCAACGGGGTCCACTACGGTCTATGGGTCCACTCCGCGGAAGTCTAGGGAAAAAAATGTTAAATAAATAAATAAATAAATAGAACACAAATTGCTGATAATTAATAATAAATTAACAAAAAATAATAGTCTTAAAATAAATAGATAACAAATGTATTACAAAAAATACATATATTATTAAATACATTCATTAAAAAAAAAGAAATTATATAGATTAAAATAAAATAATGAATAATATTTTCAACAGTACATTACTATAGTGACTAGAAAAAAATATAATAATGCAACTTAAAAGATTAACAACCCCAGCTCTAGATTTCTGAAATAGTAGTATTAATTTTCTGTCCGTTCATTTTGGGCTGACATGTACGGGTCGGGTGGCTTAAAATTACAATTAATTTAATTAATCACATTAAATTTTTACTGAACAATATTTTTATTTTGGGGAAATGTCATATTCATAAATGCAAATGCCTTAAAACAAAACCTTTTGTTTTCTGTTTTTCAGAAATTATATTTTGGATTTTCTGTAAATAAGAATTTTAAAATTGAAAAGTGATAGAAAACTATTTGATTTTGGGTTTTCTTGCTTAAAAACAAACAAACATTTCTGTCGGTTGTGAACTGCAATGGCCGACTGGTGAATGATTCATTCATTTGAATCGGTTCTATTCAACGAATCTGTAAGCTAGTTAGAAAAACGGACAGTCTGAATCGGTTCGCGAATCACGATTAAGTCATTTTGGACAGTTAACGGACGCACTTACTCATTAAAGCGGTAAAAACTATAACTCGATACGAACACAAAGCACAGTAACACTGGATAAATGGGATATTTACCTGCATCGAAAAGAAGCCTGAAGCTTGAAGCCTGCGTCCTGTCGTTTACCAGGAAAGTTCGTCTTCATTAAGATCAACACCTGCAGCTTGTGAACGACTCAGGTTGGTAAAACCTTTTCCAAACCAATTCAAAACACAAAACAGCACTTACTACCAAAACATTATAATAATGCAACAATGTAACCTATATCATCTTTAACTTAATGTATTTTTGTTTTTACATGTAACGTTAGCCTATCTTTTGAACCACTTTGAAGTAACGTTAGGCCTACTATCAATATCATGATAACAGTTGCATGAAATGTTGTTACCTATAAATAGCTAAATCTATAATTGGGGGTTCATTTCACAAAAACAACACAAATACAAAAGCAATATGCTTTCTCAATTAAAAAAAAGAACCATTTTGATATTAGGCTACAAATGAAAGGATAATTTGTATTTTCCCTGGTGAATTTGTCAACTATGTTGCCACTATGCACTTGAGTAAGTCTCTGACTCTTTTATCTGTTCTGCATGATTGATTTAAAAAGCATGAATATAATCATATTGCCAAAGTACAAAGTACACAACTCTATTACTTGAGGAAAAGTAAAAGTAAAAGTACTACTGATCAAATATTACTCTGTTACAAGTGAAAGTTGTAAAAACAGATTTTTACTTAACTGAAAGTCAGGCATGTAAAAGTACAAACTATAAAGGAGTCTTCCGATGTAACCCTGAAAAGTTATTTGACTTAAGAAGGAATAGAATAGAACATGTTGAAGTTGCTTTGAGCTCCACTTTTCCCTCTTAAAATCACAAATTAAGTAAAAGCATAGAAGTGCTTTTAAGAGTACTTAAGTATCAAGTATCAGTCGATATCGTATATTATCATGATGAATGTCAAATCTTTATTTCTTTCAAGTTTAAAGGCAGACTTTTGCTCCTGAGTGAAAGTTGCAGAAACCAGACAGTTAACTGTGGTTTTATCATCAGAACATGACGAACATGACAAACACTCTCCAAACAGATGAACATTTCTCAAATTAACGACATTTTCTCTCTTAAAATGGCACACTTGACAGTAGCTTGAGTTGGGATGCAGATGTCAATTTATGTTCTTTAACAGAAACCGGAACATCTGTAGAAATTTTAACAACCTAATTTTAAAGGTTAAAGTTTTATAGGGTAACATTTGGTCTTCCATAGTATTTGGATCATGTTAACCACAGGTAAAACCACACATAAAAAGTAACTAGGCATTATGGTTTCTTATATGGTATTTGTTATGAAAAACAGCAGCCTAAAGACATTTAGTATAAATGCACGAAAACTACTATAGCTTAACAACCAAAAATACTGCAGTTATATTACATTACTCCTCATAATTCGATATGAATATCCCACATTTCTGCCACAATCCCATGGTTTCAGTTAGTGTTTCTCACTGAATCTCACAGCACTGTTTACTGGTCGCGTGATTGAGACGGTCGCTCACACTACGTTGTGTTTTTAGTAGAACTGATAAATGTCCCATGTGCCACGTGGTTCAAACGAGCAGCCCTGTTTCACTCTGCTTTTGCCACTTTGCTGTTTAATGTTTCTCATACACAGCAGAAATGGCAGCGTTTATCAGTTATTGTCACCATGCGACGGTCTGCAAAAAGCATGCGCAGAATTATTTGTGTAGCGCCTAGGGCTGTGCAATTAATTGAATTTCGATTTCGGCTCCCAACGATCACCAAAATAGTACAATCGAGAAAAAACGATTATTTTGCCATGTTCAGTTTTGCAAGAACACTCTTATTTTGTCTTGCGTTCGGAATGAAACGTGCACATGCACGCGCACATCCGCCCCTCCCGAAGCCACAAACTCTCTTAGGTCGTGAGTCTCGTGACTCGTGTGCATATCATCTGCTGGAATTTAAAAACTCGGCGCGAGTAAAGATGGCAGAAGGAGGGCAGTTACAGCAGCGTTTGGTGAGCAAAAAAGGCAAAACCAACTCCGTTGTCTGGGAACAGTTTGGCTTCGAGGAATCAGACGACGAGCAGAAACATGTATACGTGCAAGATTTGCTACATGGTAGTGGCTGCAACGCAAGGGAACACCACAAATTTGTTTAACCACTTGAAAATTAAACACAGAGTGACCTATGACCCAGTGTTTATGAAACAAATATACAAATAACGTAAAATAAAAGGTATAACAGCTTTTCTTGCCGTGTGCGCTGTTTTTCTCCTCCGTTTCCCTCAAACAAGCAAGGAGTAAGCACCTTTGGCGATAGAAATGATTGTAAATGAGCATACACCCCGCACGGTCCGCCATGCTTTGTTTACATCTAACTACCACACGATTCCTTGCGCTCAGGCAGTTTGGCGTGACTTTGCCTGGAACACTACAAAGTTGTGAGTCGTGGTTTGAAGTTGTAATTTACGGGCTCAAAAACCTGCCTGGAACGCAGCATTAGAATATGACCAGTCATTTTCGCCGTCTTCACCCGGGTTTAGTGACAGAAGACACGAATGAGAAGTAGCGCGCGCTGTGAGAAAATTTGTCTCCGTGCACTCATCCGAGAGCGCGCACACGTCTCACAGCGCGCAAATATTGAGTTCTCTTTCAAGTCTTGCTCTTGAACGGACAAACTCACATAAAACTTATGTCAACATGTCCATCTTGATGAGTATTCTAGCAGACATAGTCTGTATATGCCTTAAGTAAACTTTATACAGTCGAGAAAGACGACGCATATCCAAGCATTAGGTCTCAAAGGGGCAGGAGCCTTTACTGCTATCTGTTTAATGTCAAACAACAAAAGACAAGGACATCACTCACTGCTCTTGATTGAATAGCTTTTGTAAGTTTAATAGGATTAATCTTTAATTTATGCACTCAAATATGCAATGTTATTTTACATTTGATACATTTCTGTACCTGAAAACTAATGTTAGACGTACCTGAAAAACCTGAAAAGCATATCTAGCCGAACCATATTGTTGATCTTATTTATTTGTGGTTATCATTTTTACTTGAATACTTTTATACTTGGATTTTAATATATGTTATATTATTTATTTTAATAGTTCAAAAAGTACAACAAATGTTACAATTTCAATTGAATCGTTGAAAGGTGTCTTTTTAATAAATGCAACACATTCCCAAAGTCATGTGAAATAACATTGTTACATAATCGTGATTTCAATATTGACCAAAATAATCGTGATTATGATTTTTTCCATAATCTAGTGTTTTCCTATTTTAATGACTATCCCTCTGTGAACTATGGTCAAAGGCTCATATCTTGATCTACCAGGCTCATCATAGGTAAGTCTAATAGTTGGCTTGACAGTTCTCTTAGGTCTAGGCTCAGAGCTGGTCTGCCTTCTATCCCCCTGGACCTCAGATACTTCTTGTTCAGACTCCGATCCAGCTTGACTAGTCTCTTCCAGAGCTACTTCTGGATCATACTCCTCATCCTCAGATTCCGGTTCAGAGTTGTGATCAACCTCTTCGGGGTCTGAATCATTTTCATGAACATGTTCAACTTCAGGGTCATTTTCATGTTCTGTTTCAGGGTCATCTTCTAACTCAACTACTGGCCTGGCAGTATTCAGCACCCTTGGTTCAGGCTCTCTCCGAGTGACACGGTGAGGGACATAATACTCCATGTCAGAGGATGAATCAGAAAACTCCAATAACTCCTGAGTCTCTGGTCTTGAGTCCCTTTGACTTCTCTTACGAGTGTCTGCTCTGGTCTTGGGTTTCTCAGGCAGATCAGAATCCTGGTCAGAGCATGGCATTCTCACCAGCTGTCCAATTGGAAGAAGGTGGTCCCTGTGTATAGTCTTTGTACCTAACCTTCCATCCTCCCGTTTGATCTTGAACACAGGTAGGTTTGGCATCTTTCCAATGACAACATACGGATCAGGACTCCACTTGCTTTCCAGTTTGTGCTTGCCTCTCAGGCCAAGATTCTGGAGGAGTACTCTGTCACCGATCTCTATGGACTGAAAGGTAACTCGGCGATCATACAACCTCTTGTTTCTCTGGTGCCGTTTGTTTGCAGCATCAGAGGCTAACTTGTAGGCTTGCTTCAAGTCTTCCTTCAGCTTGGTGACATATCGGGTGTGAGACGCCTCTTCTATGCCATCTGGGGATGTTCCAAAGCACAAGTCAACAGGAAGTCTCGCCTCTCTGCCAAACATCAGATGGTAAGGAGAGTACCCTGTGGCATCACACTTGGTGCTGTTGTACGTGTGGACCAGGTGAGGCACATGTTGACTCCACGTACGCTTCTTCTCCCGGCCTAACGTACTTAGCATAGGGAGCAGAGTTCGGTTGAACCTTTCTGGCTGCGGCTCACCTTGCGGATGATACGGCGTTGTCCGCGACTTGCGTATCCCCATCAAGGTCAACAGTTCTCGGATCAAACGGCTCTCAAAATCTCTTCCTTGATCCGAATCGATCCTTGAAGGTAGTCCATAATGTATGAAATATTTCTCAACCAGGACCTTTGCTACAATCTGGGCCTTCTGGCTTTTAGTTGGGAAAGCCTGAGTGTATCTCGTGAAATGATCCGTGACCACTAACACGTTACTTATGCCTTTGGAGTCAGGCTCCATGGAAAGAAAGTCCATGCACACCAAATCCATAGGCCCATGGCTTACGAT
This sequence comes from Gobio gobio, assembly GCF_949357685.1. NCBI lineage: Eukaryota > Metazoa > Chordata > Actinopteri > Cypriniformes > Gobionidae > Gobio > Gobio gobio. The sequence continues at coordinate 14,942,989 of NC_137101.1, forward strand.
CTGGTGCAACGGAGCAGCTCTCTGTATAGGGGTCTTGTGAGTGACACACTCCCCACAGTTCTTGATATATTCTTCCACTTCCATTGACATCCTAGGCCAAAATAATTTACTTCGGAGCAGGTCAACAGTTCTCTCTTGTCCAAGGTGCCCCAGGTCATCATGCATGGCCCGCATAACCATCTCCTGGAACTCGCTCGGCAGGAGGAGTTGACTGATCACCTCTCCGGATGGTCTCTTGCTGTACCGATACAGTAATCCATCTTTCATTGCTAGCTTCCCAGCTTCCCTTTTCAATCTGGACAACTCAGGACTCATGTTCCCCTCCTCTTGCCAGCGCCCATGCTTGACGGCTTGGATGGCCGGTCCAATGGCTTCATCCTCTTCCTGAGCCTTCCTGAAGCTCAGTTTAGACATGAGTTCCAGAGACTTTAACTCCATGTGTGTGGGAAATGCATACAGGTCAGGAACAGAGTGGGGAAATGCTCCAAGCTGAACAACACAGACAGGTGTACTGCGTGCAGACTCTGAGATGCAGACTCTCTGGCAGATGGTTTTCACTCCAGACTGAGGTATAGTCCCCCACCCATTGTCGTCCTCCTCTTGCATGTTCCTCGACAAAAGGTCGGCATCAATGTTCTGTCGGCCAGGGCGATACTGCACATCAAACTCGTACGTAGATAGGGCAGCTAGCCAGCGATGCCCCACCGCATTGAGCTTGGCGGTGGACAGCACATACGTGAGCGGGTTGTTGTCAGTATGTGCGGTGAATCTTGCCCCATACAAATAGTCGTGGAATTTGTCGACTACTGCCCACTTGAGTGACAAGAATTCCAGCTGATGTATGGGGTAGTTTCTCTCTGCAGAGCTAACTTTCCTGCTTGCAAAGGCAACTGGTCTCAGACCTTCAGGATGTTCTTGGTAAAGAACAGCACCAAGACCCTTCAAGCTGGCATCCACATGCAGGATGTATGGATGTTGTGGATTGGCAAATGCCAGGACAGGTGCATTTGTCAGACGGTGAATTATGTGATGAAACGCATCTGTACAGGATTTGTCCCATCTTTCCCCGAACGGCTCAGATTCTTTCAAGTAGACTTTGTTCACATCGTGGACATACTTATTTCTCTTCTGAGTTGGAGCATATCCCTTTGTGAGTTCAGTCAGTGGTCTAACAATTTCAGAATAGTTCTGAATGAATCGACGGTAATAACCGCAAAATCCTAGGAAAGATTGTAACGTCTTCAGGTTTGTGGGCATGGGCCATGTAGTAGGGGCCTCAATTTTGTTTGGATCGGGGGCAACTCCATCTGCAGACACAATGTGCCCCAGATACTTGACCCTTGGCAGACAGATCTGACACTTGTCCACTGAGAGTTTCGGCCCAACTTCACCGAGACGATCCAGGACCTTGAGCTGTCTCTCTTCGTGTTCCTCGAGAGTTTTCCCAAACACTATCACGGTGTCCAGGTACACCAGCACTTGTAAGAGGTTCATGTCATCGACAGCCTTTTCCATCAACCTTTGAAAGGTTGCTGGTGCCCCAGTAATGCCTTGAGGCATTCGTTCAAACTGAAAAAATCCTAAAGGACAATCCAGCACAGAGAACCACTGACTCCCCGTTAATGCATTCAGTGCATCTTCAATGCATGGTGTTGTGTACTGGTCAGGGATGGTTCGGCTATTCAACAGTCGGTAATCTATGCACATCCAAATAGCACCAGTCTTCTTTCTGACTACAACTATTGGGGATGCATAGGGGCTTCGCGACTCTGTTATGATCCCTGCCTGCAGCAGTTCTTGTAAATGCTTTCTCACATCTTCGATATCTGCAGGGGCTAGCCGGCGTGATCGTTGACGGAAAGGCCGGGAATCAGAAAGTCGGATTCTGTGCTCTACTCCTCTTGCTAATCCCACGTCCCACTCGTGCATTGAGAATACATGAGACTTCTGAGCCAGTTTCTTACGTAATCTGTTCTTCCATTGTTCTGAGATAGGAGAGTCCCCAAAGTTGATCATGTTCTCATCAAAGTCAGAGGAAGCAGTCTCCTTAGGGGGAATCGTCACAACTGAATCAATGTGGTACACACATTCAATCACTGTTCCCACAGGTATGGAAGTTTCTCTTGAGGAGTAATTTTTAAGTAGTACTCTCAAACTGTTGACATCCAATGCCCCGCTGGGCACAACCATGGGATGAAAAATCACATCAGCAGGTAAGGCAGCTGCAGGTGAGGAGTCTATCATCAGGATTTCTTGAGCAACAGGCTTCTTCAGCTCGACTTTGCACACAACCTGAGTGTCACCCTCTGGGGGTAAGACCAAGGGACCTGGACCCATCCATCGGACACGGCCAGCCTCCTCCTCTTGGACTGGGACTGCAACACCCTTTAGAGCAGGTTGATCTTCCTTGACATGAACACAAAGGCCTAGTGTTTGGGTGACATCCAGAGCCGGATTAACGCAAAGGCAAACTAGGCACGTGCCTAGGGCCCGATTGGCCGGATGGGGCCCAGACAGAGGGACAATTTTTTTTTTAATAAAATTAAAATGTACAAATGTCCTATCTACAATTTATTTCAATATTTATGCATTAACTAAAAATAGTGACGATGTTTATCTTAACCATAGACTGTTACATTACGTCACATTAACGCCAGCCCATGACTGTATTTATTATAATCAGGTCAGAGCGGGACAACAAAGCTAGCAGGCAGGTGTTTTGAGTAGGCTAACATTCAAGATGCTTTCGGGTGCGGCAAAACGTAAAAATAAAAAAAATGAAGAGGAACAAAAGAAGAGACAGCGGGGGCTTTATAGAAGTTTCTGTCGGGCAGCCGTCCGACAGCTGTGAACCTGCTCGAGTCAGCAGAGCCAGAGGCCGAGCCATGCCCGGAGACACGGCCCGAAGACGCGGTGGAAGATGCGGCGGAAAATAAGTAAAACAACATTTCCGTGTCAAGTTTTATGCTGCGTTCACACCAAACGCGAATAGAGCGTCTGGCGCGAGTGATTTCAATGTTAAGTCAATGGAAAGGCGCGTTTACGCGCGTCTGGAGGTCCCGCGGCGCGGAAGGCGCGCTTTGTGCGGAACGCAGCATTAAGTTACAAGAAAATCTAATTCTAAATGATAATAAAAGATAAAAACAAATGTAAAAAAATAAATAAATCGATAATGAGAATAATGGCATGGCCCTACTTTACATATGATATAATAATCATGTATGGCTCCCATAATTGTACAAAGTCCTTTATTTTACTCTTGGAGATATAAGTCAGCCTTTCCAGTCCAATGCACTCTGAAAGTTCTTTTATCCATTGTTTTATAGAAGGTGCTTCCATGCTCTTCCAGTTCAGCAATGGCTCTTCTGGCAAGTAACAATCCAAAGTCCAATAGTCTAGTGTGTTTCTTTGTTTGTGAGAAACCTGTAGGATATATTCCCAGTACACAAAGTTTGGCACAATGTGGTATTTTAAGATTAAACCGTTCTGACAAACAGTTTATGACATCCTTCCAGAACTTCTGTATATCAGAACATTCCCATATTAGAGTTCCTTTATAATTTTGGCATTTTGTACATATATCAGGAATATTGCTAGACATATGATTGAGTTTTTCAGGTGTTATATAAACCCTTGTCAACCATTTATACTGTAATAATTTAAGCCGCGTGTTTATGATTTGTTTTTGCGCCTTTAAACATGCTTCAGTCCATTCAAATTCCTCTATTTATTCTTGAATGGCTTTCCTCCATGCGTTTAATTTGTCTACAGCAGACTCTTTAGAGTTAGACATTATAATATTTTGACAATTGGCCCTTTTCACCTCTTTTTTCAATTATTTTCTCAATTAATGACAGTTTGGGAATGTACATAATATCTGTAGACCTGGAAGACATAAAACTTTTAAGCTGTGAATATTTAAAAAAATTTTTTTTGAGGGAATCTGGTGTTTATCACACAATTCTTGAAATGTAAGAAGTATACCATCCATATACAAGTCTTTAATAGTCTGAATACCTTTAGTTTTCCATAGTTTAAATCCTACATCCTTATATTTATTATTATTTATTGTTAGACAGTTTCTAAATGGTCTTGATGAATGTGAAGGGGTCATGTTTGCCTTCTTGTTCTTAATTACAACATTTATAAATGTTGTAAGCTATTGCATTTTGCAGAAATTAATTAAATGTGTTGATTAAATGTAAACAGAGCAAATAAGATAAACTTATTTGCTCTGTTTACATAGTTTACTGATACCTATTGGTTATTTACTGGTACTACTGCCTTAACAATGACACTCCCAATGGATGAGGATAATTTAATAGCATTTAATAGAGCCATGTAATGACGTATAAATAATGAATATCAAAAAATAGTCTGATAGACTGTTTAATATACAACACAACCAATTTGTAACCATAGACTAGGCTATGTAAAATGTGAATTCACTTTTATTAGTAACTTTGATAAGTTTCAGATTTCAATTCATAAATAACATCGATGGAGGGGGGCCCAAAAAATGCAGCCTGCCTAGTGTAGTCCATTTATTTAATCCGGCTCTGGTGACATCAATGCCATTATCCTTGCTCTGATTCACCAAACGTCTAACATGGTTTGCATTGGTGCCCACAATGACAGACTTCTTATCTTCAGTCCTAGGGTTTGGACATATGAGAGCTAGGACAGTTACAGTCTGACTGGTTCCCAACACCTCAGCTGGATACTCCACATCAACTACCACATAGCCATGGTAAGGGTAGCTAGCCCCAGACTCACTTAAACCCCACAACGAAAGACCAGATACTGGCTGAATGGGGATATCAGACAAGTACTTCAGGTACCAGGGTTCAAAAATGATCGTCACCTGAGAGCCACTATCTAACAGAGCAGTGCAGGGTTGTCCATTAACCTTCAGCGGCACCAGACTAGGGGGCCCAACTAAGCCATCGGGAATTGGCACACCCTCAGGCAGGTCTGCTGTACTTTTCTCAACAGAACAGTTAACTGCATTAGCTGTTGCATCACTTGACGGCTGGTTGTTCTTGGACAGCTTCAAAGCTTGGATAAGTCTCTTGATAACTTTTAGCCTGGTTTTCTGGGCTTTGGCACTTCCTTGCAAAATGCCCATTCTCACCACATCGATAACAGAAGTGTTCCTCTGATACTTTGAACGATCGTTGTGGGAAGCTGGCTACTGGTTTTGGGGTATTCACAGCTGAAACGGCAGCTTGAGGTTCAGCTACTTTATTTGTTACTTTCTGTTGCAAGCGCTTCATTTGTTTTTTCAAAGCTGCTATCTCACCGTCCGAACTGCACTCACTGTACACTACATTTGGTGGAATTTTCTCACTGCTAACTGATGTGTCGTGGGCTGGCTTAGACACGACAGCAGCAACCAAGGCCTTAAGTTCTTTGATCTCAGTCTTCAGGTTCTGAATTTCAGTCTGTTTCACATCAGCATTCTACCTTACATTTCCACCTTGGATGACAGGAGTAATCTTGTTTCGTGAGGCCTCATATTCCTCTTCTGTGCGTATCTCTTTTAACAACTCAAGAAAGGTTGGGGGCTTTGCTCTCCTCTCTCTTAAACAAAGGTTAACTAACATCAGATCAGAGGCTATCGCACCACGCAACAATTGGTCGAGCCTTACTCTATCCGCACTTCCAAGGGGGAGACCATCTCTTTGCACCACCCTATTCAACGACTGTTCTAGACGTCTGAGGAAGTCAGACAGCTTCTCACCTGGTTGTTGCTGTAGTAAACGAAATGCAAAATACAACTCCTTCCCGGACTCTGCTGTCCCAAAAGCATGCTCTAGGGCCTCTAAGCAGTCTTCGGGGCCCACATCAGGATCACTGGCTCGGACTGCTTTTACAATGTCTAGCGCCGGGCCTCTGAGACTTTCCATCAGTCTCCGCCTCTTCTCTTTGTGAGAGCATTCACACTCTTCCACGATGAGCCGTGCTTGACCCAACCAGTGGTCGAACTGCTCTTCTCCAGCTGGGGTGGGCAGCAACCCAGAGAAAGTTCGTAGGCGGCGATAACTTCCGTGCTCATTTGAGGACTTGGACGTCTTGTCAAGTAAATCACTTACAGCTCGCAGGATGGCCTCTGTTGACTTGGCAGCAGCTTCATCTTCTGGGAACAATGTGTGAAGGCCTTCAACATGTTTACCTGGAGCTTGTTGCGTTCCGGACATATAAACTGCTGTACTGGCTTGTGTAGCTGGATCTGCTATGATAACGGGCCACGGCCTTCCACCATCAATAGGAAGCACTTCAATGGGAACAATTTCACCTTTTACTTCCTCCTTACATTCACACAAGACCAAGTATTGGTTTAGTTGGCTGTTGAAAGTTCGGCCTCTGACTCGCACACTTCACAGTTTGCATTGTCTCTTCTATTGCACTTGGGTCTACATCTTCTTGCATGAGCACCAGAACTGCATGAGCCTCGTCTAATGCCTCGCCACGGCACCATCCTTTTAATTCTGATACTAGCTCTTTCATATGTGCCATATTAGCTTATCAATTAGCGCTATTTAAAGCTTCAGAATGCTAATTTTCAATGTAAACTAAACGAGGGAGAAAAAACAAAACAAAACAAGAAACCCACACTAATTATCCCAGCGGTGCCTCCATTTTATGTAGCGCCTCTCTAGCGTGCTTTGCATTCACCGCAACCGTGTTTTTCTTTTTGCGCAAAACCCCCGCGTTCGTCTCCCGTACTGTGTACCTTGACCTCCGCTGTGATTGGCTCATACACAAACTTTCAGAAATAAAATAAATTCACAAAACATTTGTGTAACTTTTTCTTCCTATTCTTACAGGCATATTTAAAGCATTTTAACATGTTATTACCCAACAAATAATTAACATTTTAAATGCTGTATTCAGTAAACCATGAACATTACCCAATAGGTTTTTCTCTCATAGAGCAAAATCATAACTTTATTGCTGGTCAAGGAATCTTAACTTTTTTTTTTTAACCTTAAATTGTATTTATTAAACTATGAAATTATTTATTCAAACGTGTATATCTTATACTAATGAATATATTTCAACAGGGTTACATTTGCATAGTGGCCTAACCCTAACACTTATCGAACTTGTATATCAAACTTATATAAAATATATTGCGATAATTATTGTTATCGTTTTTTTTGCCCAGCACTAATCAAAAGTAAATTTCCTTTTTTTTATGTCAATGCATTTTTTTTTATTGTTCTTGCATTGTTGTATGAATGCACGCTTTGCCATCATGGTGGTTTAAGCCAGCCAGTGATGCTCCATCTGATGTGCTAGCAAATGACCACCTTGAATTCATTTCAATAGTTGTTTAAAAAGTTACAAAGCTCTTTACAAAGATACTGTCACTTTAAAGGAACACTCCACTTTTTTTGAAAGGAGGCTGATTTTCCAACTCCCCTAGAGTTAAACAGTTGAATTTTACCATTTTCGAATCCATTTAGCTGATATCCGGATCTGGCAGTAGAACTTTTAGCTTAGCATAGATCATTGAATCTGATTAGACCGTTAGCATCTCGCTCAAAAATGACCAAAGACTTTCAGTATTTTTCCTATTTAAAACTTGACTCTTCTGTAGTTACATTGTGTACTAAGACAGACGGAAAATGAAAAATGGATCCAATGGAAACAACACACTGATACACATCCGATATTCTCCAAACTGTTTACGTCCACTTAATACATAATCAACTGTGTTTACGTAAATACTCACTAAAACTGACATTTTAACATCATTTTGTAACATAAAAAGACACAAAAGAGAGCTCTATTCAGTACTCGTGCTCTGGCATCTGAGAGGTGGCTTTCTGTGTGCACATAAAACTGGACTGAACTGAACTCTCTTTCGCATCATCTTGCTTTTTCAGATTCATTCATATGTCTGCTCTTCTCTTTCTCCCAGACGTTTAAATTTTTGAACGTTTAAAACCTTAGACATGCAGCAAGTGTATGTCAACTTATGTCCCGCCGGGTAGATCAGCACGTTACACAATTCAAATTTGCGCATCTCACGCCAGACATCAGTTCTGACTGGATCTCTTCCCTAATCGTCCCTCCCTAACATTTTCTTCTCATTTTTATTCGTTGACGAAAATGTCAATAGATTTTTGTCTTAGTTTTTGTCATTCAAAACTGGTTTTATTTAGTTGTCGTCTCATTTTTGTCAGTGAAAAAATGTTGTTGACAAATTGTTCGTCAACAAAATAAACTGCTTCATACTGAAACTTCAGCTCTAAAAGCACAGACAATTTCAAAATTTCAGACCATTTCAAGCTTTCACCGGAAATTACATGCCACAATATGCTTCTGCAGGTTGGACGGCGAGTTTTTGAAGGCTGTGATATGGTTCGTTTTAGGCAAACATTTAAAACGAAACTAATCTTTTCAGAAAACTGAAACATACTTTCTAAGTATGGCTATGGGTGCACGGACTGCTTCAAGGAACCGCCACCAGCCTTCTATTTTTCCATCAACTGATCAGTATTCAAAAAATGCTGGGAAACTTGTGACCCTACATGAGTGATTACTGATAGGCTGTCTGCAAAAAAAAAAAAAAAAAGACATTTTAAAGGAGAAAAAATCATCCACTGACTTTCAAAGCTGCTACACAGAAATGACTCTCGACTTCGAGGACCTTGATCGAAATGTAGGGGAGTGAAAAGTACTATATTTCTCTTTCAAATGTAGTGAAGTTAAAGTCATAAGTTTCCAGAAAATATAATACTCAAGTAAAGTACATATACTCAAAAAGTGTACTTAAGTACAGTAAATGTACTTTGTTACTGTCCACCTCTACATATTGCATCATATTCAGTTCCACTACAATCTACATTTTAGATGTCTCCCTTAGGGCGGTGCAACTAGTGTGACCGCATTGGACCCGCGGCGAACGGACTGAGGGGGGCCCCGCTTCTGCTACCTCATACTGGGCCCCCCGCCCCATGCTTGTGACAACTCTCCCTCGATTAATACAATTCCTGACATATGACAAAGAGGACATTTGGAACACTAGTTCTGCATCATGTTTTTTAGATAATGCCAATCATCACCAATCAGTTTTGGTCCCTCCATTTGTCAGACTAGAGTTGTACCCTATTATATACAGTGCCCTAGCACTAATGACGGGGGAATTACCTTGGAGGACATGAATTAGCACACCCGCACAATTCTTCTTCACATAATTCTATTCCAAACTCCTTAATTTCCCAACAGGTATGTTGAAGAATCCGCACCGCTGTCTTCTGTCATCTCTTTTTTCCATTCTCAGAGGGGTTTCTTGCACCTGCTTCCTTCCTTTTTGGTGCTAATCAGCTCAGGCAAATCTGTAAAAGACCCCGCCAAGACCTCCACCTCATATTTAACCAACACATGTTCATTCTCAGATGATTCATTCTGCTATTTTTAATATTCCACTTATGTTATAAGCCCAGCAGTGGTCGCAAAGTAATTTCCTTCAGGTTTAATTACAACCTCCTCTCCAAAGTGAATACTGTTGTCTTTTCTGTGGGCTGTTTTTACCCATTGCTTCGAGCGTGTAATGACATGCCCGTGGGATTTGGATAGCACTTCTTGCAAAAGTTGCTCACAGTCTCCTGGGCATGCTTAACAAAATGCACCGCTGCCCATTGCTTTCCCCTTAGGAGCTCGAGGTGGAAGCCATTCTCTTTGTGGAGTCCACACACAGCATTTCATTTAAAGCCTGTGTGAAGCCAGCCTCAAGGATATGGCCACATAATTCATTTGGAAGTACACTGTCTCCTCCATCCATTTCCAGGTGTTTCTGAATAACCTTTTGGCTTCTTGCATTCAGCGGATGCTTTCCATCACATTTCTTTCATGTGGCAGTGGCACATTGCGCTGCCTCATTTTCTATTTCCAATGCATTTCCCTTCATACCATTTCAGCTATTATAGGCTAATAGAAAATGTTACATACTGTACCAGCAATCTTAAGAGAGCATGAAAGCCCGAGAAAGTCTTTAAAACCATCTGCAGGCAGAAGAACGTAGCCTATTTATAATTTAAAGTAATTTTGTAACAGCTGGTGTGATTCAAATAAGATTGTATTTAATTTCTGACATGCACCATTGGTCTTGTGTAATTCTTGTTACACAAAAAACAGCCACTTAGTAGTTTAAGAATTTAAATCTATCAAAAGCTTTAGAAAAATGGTAATCGTTATTGCCGGTGAGCCTGTACCCTAAGTGACCACCAGATGGCGCTCTCATTATAAACAGAAAACATAACAAGCAGAGCTGGGAAAGCTTGCTTTGAAACTGTATAGCTTGTCAATGGGGTGACGACTCATTCTGCATTTTTCGGGACAGTCCCAAAATTGGAAGCTTTGCCCAGCGTCCTACATGTCATAAGCTGTGTCCTGCATTTCAATTGTGCTTGTACTTTTCCATGAAATTTCAATACCACAATAAAAAATAAAATGGATAAATAAATTGCAAACTGGGATTATTGGATTAAAAACGAAATCTATTTGTACAGTTTTAATGTTCTAGTGCAGTGGTTCTCAACTTTGGCCCTTAAAGTCCAATTTCCGGAGTTTAGTTCTAACCCTAATCAAACACCTGAAAATGAGTATAAAGGTCTTCAGGCTTACTAGCAGCCATGGCTTGTCTGTAAGGGCATGTGTTTTGTAAGAAAAATATACATATTAAAACTTTATTAACTACGGTATAATGAATTGCTTCTGGTAACGGCCGTATGTGAGTCTAGTTCCGGCTGAAGATTCCGAGGCATGATGTATTGACGAATGTGGAAGCGCAGAGGACAGATCAAAACAAAACACTGGTCACGAATTGGTCGTGAATTTTTAAATTCATATAAATCTAAACAGTCTGCTTTTTAAAAAAGAGATTATCTAATAAAAAAAAACGAATGAGTTTCTGCTTTGCTTATATTTCTGTCAGCAGCATGGCGATACAGTTTGCTTTCTCACATCACTAATTTTATATATGCAACATTTGGGTCGGACTTGCGTATTATCACATTGATTTAACTGCTTGAGGTAGTCTACTGCTAATGTTAGCGTCCTCTTAGCCTCGTCGACAAACATACACACTGCTGTTCTTTACCTGTTAATGCAGCATGCATTAACATGCATCTAGTCAAGAAATTAATTACTTTATAATTATTTGGCAACAAGTACTGTAGTGCTCTGTATTCATACCGTTTCGCTGTTGTGTTTTAAACGCGCATCTGATGTGTCAGCTCTCTCCGTGCAGCGAGCAGCCTCACGTGTTAATGTAAACACAAGGCGTCAGTGAGTTTTTATTTGGCCAAATAGTATTTATTTATAATAAAAAGTGCACAACTCTTCTTAAGTGAAAGGAAGCTACTTTTTTCCCTCACGTGCAACCTAGCGCGGATGAGTCATTATTTGGGTTAGTAAAATAACGAAATTATATAGTTTTTATGTAGAAAATAGTATTTATGTAAAGAGATAGTAAAATACAGATATAGTAAATTATATATTTGTATTAATAAAAATAAAAAAACGACGATATCATCGTCCATCACAATGTTTTACTGTAAACATCATCAACTGCCAATTTAGGAGACATCGCCCAACCCTAGTGCAAGCTTCACATTAGGGATTTCCCATAGGGATTTCCTAAAACCAAACGATTACTTCTCTGGCGCAAATGTGCCGTTTCAGCTCGAGGGCGCCCTCTGGCCTCCAGTATGAATGAAGCTTTTGGGTAGAAAATAAGAAAAATAAAACTTCTCTCTAAATAAATGTATATGACAATCCATTTTAATATATTTCATATTAAAGACATAGACTTTAAGAAATTGATATCACAGATAAAAAGCACAGATTTGTATAAAAATAATTGTTTTTTACAATAAATCCTTAGACCTTTCTAATGAATTTTAGTCATAGGCTGTCTGCATACTAACAGGTAAGCCATAATTTTTAGTTTTCTGTAAAATATAAATATTATTATTGTTATACTGTTATATTTATTCTTAAATGCTCTATTTAAATTTTTTAATAATGAATGTTATTGTAATAGCAATATTTCTTATTTTTATTTAGCAATAATAATAATCATTATTATTAATAGTCTCATTAATATATAAACACAAAATGATACACTTTTCATTTGTAAAAATGAATAAATAATAATAATCACATTTTAAATCGCAATCGCAATTTTAACCAGAATAATCGCAATTAGATATTTCCCCCAAATCGTGCAGCCCTAGTGTGGATTTTTGCCGATAACCGATTGTTACACCAATCAGCTATCGGTGCCGATTAATCGGCAAAACCGATCAATCGGTCGACCTCTAGTTCTTATTACTTTGAGTAAAGTAGTAGTAGTACTTGATCCCAGTTGGGAAATTAAAGTGCGTTAGCAGCAATACATGAAGAGAGTAAAGTACTCACAGTACACAAAACATACTATACACCAGCGGTTTTCAATAGGTGAGGCGCGCCTCCCCTGGGGGGCGCCAAAGAGCCACAGGGGAGGCGCGACGTGAAGAAAAAATAAAAATAAACCATATACTCGCGTCGCGGTATACTGGGTAAAAGCTACGCGGGATACTCGCGTCGTGGTACAAACGAGTTGACTGATTACTGACAAGTAGTAATGCTGACAGATTAAGCAATGGCTCCTTCTGGCTCAACGTGTGCACAGGTGCTCAAACAATAGGCCTACTCGAAAACTGAAGGATTTTATGAATGGCACCTGTTTTCAACACAAACACTCTACGCAGAAAGAGTGTTTCTTGTACTTAGAAAAAACTGCAATACAATTATTTTTTTAAGGGGTAGGCTATGTTTATTTTTTTTTATCATTTTAAAATTAATTGGAGAATTAACTTGAATGTGCCTAATAGCCTATGTGTTGTAGCCATTAAATAAGCACATTTAGTTTCATATGTTAAAATATTATATGTTATTTTTTTCCATCTATATGTTGATTATGAAAAGTGAACACCATGAGTAAGATAGGATACATCGGGGACATGGAGTGGGTCAGACATGATTGACCACTTCATTAAGTTTCGTTTTGTAGAAAGACTTTCTTTAGTTTAAAGTGAATTTCGTTTTGTATAAATTGTATATTAATTTTAAGAAATGTTTATTCAACAAATTGCCTGGATTTAATAAATAAGAAGCAAATATAGCCGCGATCAATTGCATTGCACGCGTGAACTGGAGCGCATCATAAATTCATATCTCATAGGCTATCTCTTTAATTTTTTATTATAAATTAATCGAAACTCAGTTTATGCCTCATACACATGAAAAATATTTAAGAAAGCTTCACATTTCTTTAAACGAAACTATTCAAAACGAAAAGAAATAGGCTAGCTAACGTTACTCAATGTAATCCATGATGTGCATTTCTCTCTGTAGGCTAGGCGTCTTCAATACGGAGATGGCGATCTTCAATTTAATTTTTGCTGCTGACACAGACAGAAAAGACTAGTGTAGGCCTACTAATACAAATCAATGCACGAAATCAAACTTTTTTATTTTAAATTTTTATTTTATTCAGCTCGAATGTGGACTTGAAGCAGAGACTGGCAGAAATGCCGATCACGCGTTTCTGGTTGTCTGTGGAGAGCGAGTTCCCTCAGATCTCCACTAAGGCTATGCAAGTCCTAATCCCCTTCACCTCCACTTACTTGTGTGAGTGTGGGTTTTCCGCACTGACCATGATTAAAAATAAATACAGATCAAGGCTGCAGGTGGAGGACGACTTGCGTTTATTTCTCTCTGCAGTGCAGCCCCGCGTCGAACACCTCTGCGCGTCAAAAGCGCGTCCTCATTGTTCCCACTGATATGGGCGGTTATTCAAAGTTCAAAATTAAAATTCAAATGACGTGAATGACACGTGCAAATTACGTGAATGGTGCATTTTGTTTATTGTTTAAATCTGAATATGATTTTAAATAATTTTAGCCACATACAAATCTACGGAGCCCCCCTAGTCCCACTTTAAAAAAAAAAAATTATTATAACTATCTTGTGGCCTCAAGATAGTAACTCGTGGCCTCAAGATACTATCTCGTGGCCTCAAGATAGTATCTCGTGGCCTCAAGATACTATCTCGTGGCCTCAAGATAGTAACTCGTGGCCTCAAGATAGTAACTCGTGGCCTCAAGATAGTAATTCGTGGCCTCAAGATAGTATCTCGTGGCCTCAAGATAGTATCTCGTGGCCTCAAGATACTATCTCGTGGCCTCAAGATAGTAACTCGTGGCCTCAAGATAGTAACTCGTGGCCTCAAGATAGTAATTCGTGGCCTCAAGATAGTAACTCGTGGCCTCAAGATAGTAACTCGTGGCCTCAAGATAGTAATTCGTGGCCTCAAGATAGTAACTCGTGGCCTCAAGATAGTAATTCGTGGCCTCAAGATAGTATCTCGTGGCCTCAAGATAGTATCTCGTGGCCTCAAGATAGTAACTCGTGGCCTCAAGATACTATCTCGTGGCCTCAAGATAGTAACTCGTGGCCTCAAGATAGTAACTCGTGGCCTCAAGATAGTAACTCGTGGCCTCAAGATAGTATCTCGTGGCCTCAAGATAGTAACTCGTGGCCTCAAGATAGTAACTCGTGGCCTCAAGATACTATCTTGTGGCCTCAAGATAGTAACTCGTGGCCTCAAGATAGTAACTCGTGGCCTCAAGATAGTATCTCGTGGCCTCAAGATAGTAACTTGTGGCCTCAAGATAGTAAAGTGTCTGACACATGGACCCTTTGTTATTAAACTGGACCCTGTAGTGCAATACTTCCCATTCTGTGCAATATTCTCTGTTTTAATATTCAGTGTGCAATATAGTTTGCTGCAGTTCTGCTTCTATTTATTTCCTAGTACTGTTCATCACAATTATGTTAATACAGTAATGTAAATCTTGTAGGCTGCTTATCCATAGTTCTTTATAATTCTTCTTCATATTTTATAGCCTATATTTATACTTTTTACATATATATACTTGTTTATTTACTAACTTCTATTAATATTCCGTTAAATGTCTTTATGTGCACATCAACTGTGACACAAGAATTGTTCCCCGGGTTATCAATAGTATCAATAAAGATCAATAAAGTATTTTTGATTATGATTTTAAGTTAACCTATATTGGAGTGTGCAGACTGGTTCATTAATTATTGAAGTGTTTCATATTGTGGTAGTTTTGAATGTAAGAAAAGCATGTGTCCGTGTAGCCTACGAAAAAACGCCAGCAGAGGGCGTTCTAGGCTTAGGTCACGCTACCTACTTTACTAAATCGAAATTATGACTTTAAAAGTCATAATTATGACACAAATCTAAATTATGATTTACTCAATCGAAATTATGACTTTTAAAGTCATAATTTCGATTTAGTAAAGGAGGTAGCGTGACCTAAGCCTAGAACGCCCTCTGCTGATCTTTATTGATACTATTGATAACCCGGGGAACAATTCTTGTGTCACAGTTGATGTGCATATAAAGACATTTAACGGAATATTAATAGAAGTTAGTAAATAAACAAGTATATATATGTAAAAAGTATAAATATAGGCTATAAAATATGAAGAAGAATTATAAAGAACTATGGATAAGCAGCCTACAAGATTTACATTACTGTATTAACATAATTGTGATGAACAGTACTAGGAAATAAATAGAAGCAGAACTGCAGCAAACTATATTGCACACTGAATATTAAAACAGAGAATATTGCACAGAATGGGAAGTATTGCACTACAGGGTCCAGTTTAATAACAAAGGGTCCATGTGTCAGACACTTTACTATCTTGAGGCCACGAGATACTATCTTGAGGCCACGAGTTAGTATCTTGAGCCCACGAGTTACTATCTTGAGGCCACGAGTTAGTATCTTGAGGCCACGAGTTACTATCTTGAGGCCACGAGATACTATCTTGAGGCCACGAGATACTATCTTGAGGCCACGAGATACTATCTTGAGGCCACGAGTTAGTATCTTGAGGCCACGAGTTAGTATCTTGAGGCCACGAGTTACTATCTTGAGGCCACGAGTTACTATCTTGAGGCCACAAGTTAGTATCTTGAGGCCACGAGTTACTATCTTGAGGCCACAAGTTAGTATCTTGAGGCCACGAGTTACTATCTTGAGGCCACGAGATAGTATCTTGAGGCCACGAGTTAGTATCTTGAGGCCACGAGTTAGTATCTTGAGGCCACGAGTTAGTATCTTGAGGCCACGAGTTAGTATCTTGAGGCCACGAGTTAGTATCTTGAGGCCACGAGTTAGTATCTTGAGGCCACGAGTTAGTATCTTGAGGCCACGAGTTAGTATCTTGAGGCCACGAGTTAGTATCTTGAGGCCACGAGTTAGTATCTTGAGGCCACGAGTTAGTATCTTGAGGCCACGAGTTAGTATCTTGAGGCCACGAGTTAGTATCTTGAGGCCACGAGTTAGTATCTTGAGGCCACGAGTTAGTATCTTGAGGCCACGAGTTAGTATCTTGAGGCCACGAGTTACTATCTTGAGGCCTCGAGATAATATCTTGAGGCCACGAGATACTATCTTGAGGCCACGAGTTACTATCTTGAGGCCACGAGATACTATCTTGAGGCCACGAGTTACTATCTTGAGGCCACGAGTTAGTATCTTGAGGCCACAAGTTAGTATCTTGAGGCCACGAGATAAGTATCTTGAGGCCACGAGTTAGTTTCTTGAGGCCACAAGATACTATCTTGAGGCCACAAGATAGTTATAATAATTTTTTTTTGACAAAGTGGGACTAGGGGGGCTCCGTACAAATCTTGTATGTGGCTGAAAAAAAAAATTGTAATGCAAATCTTTTTGATCTGATAACATGCCTTCAATGCAGTTGACTGTTATGTGTTATGCGCTCCATGAACAAAAAGCATTGTCGTTCATTGATCAGAGAGCTGTCCATTGTGCTGATTTTGTTCAGACGATGTGCATTAAAATGTGCGCTTAAAGAGATAGTTACTTTAAAATGAAAATTCTGTCATCATATACTCACCCTCAATTTGTTTCAAGCCTGTATGAATTTCTTTCTTCTGCTAAACACAAAGCAAGATATTTTGAAGAATGTCAGTAACCAAACAGTTAACTGGTCTCATTGACCTCCATATTATATATATTTTTTCTTACTATGGAAGTCAATGGGACCAGTTAACTGTTTGGTTACTGACATTCTTCAAAATATCTTGCTTTGTGTGCAGCAGAAGAAATTCATACAGGCTTGAAACAAATTGAGGGTGAGTATATGATGACAGAATTTTCATTTTAAAGTGAACTATCCCTTTAAGACCCAGACACAAGTTTCACACTTGTAACATTCAGCATGTTTTGTTGACTTATGGTTAGGCCTACTGATGTTCTGTGATTTTTAAAAGTAGCCTCAAATAGGCCTGCATAAAGTTGGAAGTTATTTGCTGTTGCAAAGATTTATGAATGCACTTCTTAAAAAAAAAAAAAGGAAATAAAATACAATATGAAAAAATATTTACAGTTTATTAGTTGTTATTGAAACTCATCATTGCCAGGAACACACAGAAGATGGCATTTACTGCCGAGGCGTGTGTGGGTTAGAGCAGGCGGACAGGATTTTGGGGAAGGGGGGGCTCGGCTGTCCTTACCTACTCTAAGGGGAGGCTCACATTCACCCAATTTGAAAACCCCTGCTATACACAATATGAATTGTAAAGTCTCACAGCAGTAGGCATAAATGACCTCCTGTAGCGTCCTCTGTTGCACCGGGGCTGGATCAGTCGGTTGCTGAATGTACTTCTCATTCCAGCGAGCATGTCGTGGAGGGGGTGTGAGGTATTGTTTGTGATAGTCAACAGCTTGGCCATTATTCTCCTCTCTGTAACAACCCCAAACATGTCCAGATCCACTCCAATGACAAAGCCTGCCTTCTTAATAAGCGTATTCAGCCTTTTGGCATCTCCAGCTTTAATCCCAGTGCCTCAGCACACTACGGCGTAAAACGGGGCACTAGCGATGACAGACTGATAGAACATGTGAAGCATCTTGCTACACACATTGAAGGACCTGAGTCTTCTCAAGAAATAGAGTCTGCTCTGGCCTTTTTTGTAAATCGCTTCTGTGTTTTCTGTCAAGTCTGTCATCTATGTGGATCCCCAAATACCGTTAGGAGTCTTTTTTGAGGGATGATCTTTTTTCCTTCTGAAATCAATTACCAGTTCTTTTGTTTTCGTTACATTTATTTGTAGATGGTTCACTCCACACCACTTCACAAAGTTGTTGACCAGTGCTCTATATTCCGTCTCATGCCCGCCCTCAATGCAACCAACCACAAGCTGAGTCATCTGAACATTTCTGGAGGTGCCATGACTTTGAGTTGTAATTGAAGTCTGAGGTATATAGGGTGAATGGAAACGGAGACAAAACCGTTCCCTGAGGAGCACCCATGTTGCTCACCACCCGCTCAGACACACAGTTCTGCAGTCTCACAAACTGTGAGGTAGTCCATGACCCAGGAGATTATGGAGGAGTCCACCTGCATAACATCTATTTTCCTTCCCAGTAATCCGACAAAAACAGGCTACAAGTTCAAGATGCACTGAATATGGTAAAAATGCATGTGATCTCTGTATAGTCTGACCCTAGAGACTGCTTATTTATATTATATTGAGTGGACTGAATATCTTCTGTGTTATATCACCTGGGCAAATTGAGTGCCCTGCAAAAAGCAATAAGTGGTCACCCTACTTGTCCAGCTATAAGCTACTTATCTCATTTAAAGTAGTATAAAAGGTTCAAACAATTGAAATCTTAATGGTTATGTATCTGAGCTTCTAAAGGAAGAGTTACTGAGATCGATCCGACTCCATCAGCACTGTACCTTAAGCATAACACTTACAACCTGCATACTCAGGGGGACAATGGGCTCTAAGCAACGAGAATTCTGATGTATTTCCGCTCATACTTTATACCGGCAAGAGCGCTTCCGGTTTGTTTGGTAATCAAGAGAAACCATCAGCTGTGTGCGAGACACGCCCCCTCACTAAAACAATAAAGAAAACAACGTAGTTTTAAACGGTTTTAAAGAGTAATACGAGTTTATATCTTCTCCATAACCATGGAAAAGACAGTTTTCCGACGTCAAAAACAAATGAAGGCAGCATCGGAGCACTGTAGTGTCCCGCTGTGCTCTGTTTCTTCGCGTTACAACTCCTGTGCTAGTTTTCATTCCTTTCCGGTGAAGGAAGAAAACAGGAAAAAATGGATAGTAAACATTAGAAGGATCGACTTCCAAATCACGAAACACACAAAGGTGTGCAGTGTACATTTTAAACCTGATGATTTTGTGGAAGGAACAAGTAGGAGGCGTCTGAAAAAAGATGCTGTTCCTTCAGTATTTGAGTGGAACCGCGAACAACAAATGCAGCCGCCAAGGTTAAGTGTTTGGGAACGACGAGATCGACCACCGGTACCGGACTCAGATATGGAGGAAAACGAAATGGAAATTGATCGTGGACATGATTATTGTTCAGTTCCGGAGCCTGCAGCTCTGGACTTATCAGTATGTGAAAATGAGGAGTTGAAGAGCGAGATAGAAGATCTGCGGAAACAGCTGGAGCAGGCCAAGGTGAATAGCCGTTTTGATCTCCAGAGATTTGCGGGGTCTGATGAGGATATCCGCTTTTACACAAGGTAAAACCATTTTGTGATCATTATTTGCTATGTAAGCCATTAGCACAATGGTAAAGTGTTTTTTTTTTTAGTTATTGTTGTTTAGTTTTTATGTCACATACCTCTCATATTTCTGAATAGGGTTTTATCATCCATCATTGAACATGTTCTGAATGTCTTTATAATCATCAAGTTTCATACTAAATGTGATAAATGGGACTAAAGTGCGTAGAATGCAGGGGGAACTTGTGTGTGTGTGTGTGTGTGTGTGTGTGTGTGTGTTGAGCATGTGCAAAGTCAGTGTAGTTTCATTATTTAAGAATAAGTTTAAGACTGTAGTAATCTAATTATTGTACCATGTGTAATGCCTTAAATGTTTTAAAATAAAAAATGTATTTATTTGCAGATTTGCAACCTATAAACACATGATGGCCTTCTGGGAGCTGATTGAACCTTCAACACACAGGATGATTCGCGTCACCAGCTCCAAAGTCACCAGGGAGACTCGGGCACTTCCTGCAATCGATGAATTCTTCCTCTTTATGATGCACCTTGCTTTGGGCCTCAAGCAGAAAGATCTGGCTCATCGCTTCCATGTCCATCAGACTACAGTGAGCCGCATAACCACTTGGGCGAACTTCCTCTATTTTCTTTTAGGTTCCATGCAAATTTGGTTGCCGAAAGAGAGAGTACGAGCTTACCTGCCAGAGGAATTTGAGAATTTCCGAGACACCCAGGTTTTCCTGGACTGTACCGAGCTCCGCTGCCAAACGCCTTCGTCTCTGCTATTACAGAGTGAGGTCTTTTCCAGCTACAAATCTCACTGCACCTTCAAGGCTTTGATAGGAATGGCACCTCATGGTGCAGTAACTTTTGTCTCTGGACTGTATGCGGGGTCAATCAGTGACCGGGAGCTATTCAAGCAATCAGGGATCATCGACGTCCCCACTCCTGACATGGCCATAATGGTCGACAAAGGCTTCTTAATTGATAACCTGGTACCATGCAAAATCCACAGGCCTGCTTTTGCTTTTACACTCAGTCTGTGGTCAGGCTCAGGGTGCATGTTGAACGCCTGATCCGGCGGGTGAAGGAACATAAGTTGTTTGACGCAGTAATCCCCTTGTCCATTTCTGGTAGCATTAATCAACTGTTTGCAGTGTCATGTCTTCTTATTAACTATCAGAATGGACCACTTGTCAAGGCATGGGCCCAGTGAGTCTACACAGTGTCATTCTTACTTTATTTGGCACATTGAAATTTTGTAAATATACTTTTGTAAATATGGTCTGGAAATTTTCTTACTATGATCTTTCACATATTCTTACTATGATTGCCTTATAGATTTTTTTGCTTGTTGCTTTTGTCTCATCTGGGATGTTTTTGACGTGCCACATAATTCTGTGAACTGTCAGAATGGACCACTTGTCAAGGCATGGTTTGAAATATTGTAAATATTTTCTGCAAACTGTCTAATTTTCTTACTTTAATGGCCTGTTTTTTTGCTTGCCTTTTGACTTACCACATATAGTTCGTACCAACATTCTTTCATTATTGACACCTGATAATTAACATTCTTCTTAACCAGTTGGTTTATTAAAAACTGAATTTTACAATCCAACTTTTGACCTCCTTTCTTTGTTAGAGCCGCCATAGTTAAACCTGCAATTGCAACACAGTTCTACTTCTGTCAATCTTCTGCCACCTGCTCACATCTTTATTTACAACTATGGTGAAAGACAAGACTAAGATACAGTATTTTCAAGTGTCTTTTCTATTTATTTGAATGTTCAGTCATAAGTTATATTTATGAATTACATTTATTATGATAGTTACATTCCTTTGCAATTATTAAAGCAAACAAATAAATAAATAAGATAAATAAATAAATAAATTAGATAAATAAATAAATAAATTAGATAAATAAATAAATAAATAAATAAATAAATAAATAAATTAGATAAATAAATATGTACACAAAGTCAATTTCAGAGTCAAGTAACTTGATGGTCCATGGGCACTTTGGGAAAAGCTGTACTATTGTATGCTAGTCTACATTGACAATTATGTAACAGTATAAAAATAGTAGTATACAGTGTAACAGTAAAACAATAACAGTATGTGTACTGTATACTAAGTAACAATTTACATTTTGTATAGACTCACAAAAATGGGCAATACATCAATTCAGATACTGTATAGACTTGCAAACATGAACAACAGATCAGTTCAGATACTATATAGATTTGTAAAAATAAACTAACACCTGAACTCACTGAACTGATTGAAACGGATTCAACTTATTGAAAGATACCATGCCCAAGGCCATTGGAGTGACTTACTGCAAACACTTCTGTATGTAGTGGTAAAAGAAAAAATGATCTGCTCTGTCTCTAATGGTGTGCATTACATCAAGATCTTTATAAATTCGCTCAACTAACATGTCTTCCTGAGCACAAACAACAAAATCACACCACTCTAGCCCTGTCAAGAGCATCTGACCTTGAACTTGCCAGTAGTACTTGTGCTGCCTCTTGAGTTTCAAAGCACCACCAGACATTTTTAGATAGGGGCAGTCCACATAGCTCTGGATATTGGGGCATTTGACCTCAAGGAGACCAAATGGTGGGTTCCCAGAGGGATCAAATGTGACTCCATCAGGAGAGCTACCTAGCCATGGAACATCAGGATGCACAATGAACCCGCAGGGTGAGCAGTTCACATTTTTAAGAGTGCAATACTCTTTAACAGCGAGTGGCTCCATATCAATACCTCTCCTCATGTCCGTAGTCTGACGAGTGCCCCTGAGAATTCTCTCAGCCAGATTCTCTGCAGACGTATGTCCACGAACATGGCATACCTTGTGGAAGCGAGTAGACGTCACTCTCATCTTTCTTAAACGATGCCACTCCTGGCACGAACTCTGCCCTTGTGTTGCAGCTTCTATCCTGTGGGCCATGTTGAATGACACCTCCAGAGACTTCAGGTGCAGATGTTCCTGCTCTGATAGAACACAGGCACAGGATGGTGGTTCGAGCCTGTAGCTGTGGATGGGAAGGGAGGGTGAGGCAGGGGCAGATGGGATGTTGATGACTTCCCTCATTGCTGGTGGCTTATGCTGAAATGACAGCAAGCTCCCTGCCTGGACAGCTCCAAAAGCAGACTGGACTAATGGGACATCAGCTGACATGCCCATTGTTGTTACCAAGGGTGCAAGTGAAGGGGGAAAGTCTTTGTACACCTCTGATACTTGCAACATGGCAAAATCTGGCAGTTCCCCATCCAGCACCTTGTAGAGAGAACTTCTGTAAAATATTAAAAGTAAAAAAACTACACCAAACTTCTGCCACAACATACACTACCAGTCAAAAGTTTGCTAAGTTTGGTAAGAACACGGTAAGATTTTAATGTTTTAAAAAGTTTCGTCTGCTCACCAAGGCTGCATTTATTTAATTAAAAATACAGTAATATTGTGAAATATTACAGTTTATAATTGTTTTCTATTTGAAAATATTTTAAAATGTAATTTATTGTTGTGTTGGCAAAGCTGAATGTTCAGCATCATTACTCCAGTCTTCAGTGTCACATGATCCTTCAGAAATCATTCTAATATGATGATCTGCTGCTACAGAAACCAAATATTTGTGTAAAAGTTTTCAGGATTCCTTGATGAATTGAAAATTCAAAAGAACAGCATTTATTTGCAATATAATCTTTTGTAACATTATAAATGTTTTCACTGTCACTTTTAATCGATTTAATGCAGTGTATAATGTTACAAAAGCTTTGTATTTCAGATAAATGCTGTTCTTTTGAACTTTCTATTCATCAAAGAATCCTGAAAAAGAAAGTGTACACAGATATTTTGTACAATTGTACACAATAAATGTTTCTGTAGCAGCAGATCATCATATTAGAATGATTTCTGAAGGATCATGTGACACTGAAGACTGGAGTAATGATGCTGAACATTCAGCTTTGCCAACACAACAATAAATTACATTTTAAAATATTTTCAAATAGAAAACAATTATATATTGTAACAATATTTCACAATATTACTCTATTGTTAATTAAATAAATGCAGCCTTGGTGAGCAGACAAAACTTCTTTTTACAACATTAAACATTTTACTGTGTCCAAACTTTTGACTGGTAGTGTACATAAAATGGGTTACATCATGTAAAAATTCACTGAGATACAAAGTAAAGATAATCTCACCTTACACAGTCTGTTGTTGAATTTCTGGGTTTTCGAAACTCCATTTCTCCAACTGGGCCTGGCCTAACACCCTAACATCAGAGACACATTCAACATGGCATCACAATAGCTACAATATGCCCAGTAATAGTACAGTTAACATGTTATATGAATTACCAGTGTCCTTGGTTTATGCCAGATCTGCTCTGTGTCTGTGCAGCTGTGCACCGGGGGAACAGCAGGAATGTTTAGCTGTGAAAAATGGGCAGTCTGATAAAGAAGTGCAACCAAATGATTGCATAAGGCACAGCCCGCAACACAGGAACAATGGCTGCTCACCAAAACAACAGGTTTTGAGTGCTTTAACACCATCTAAGGAGAAATAGAAGCTTAGATGAGATATTGCTTAACAGATAAAGCATTCATTAGAAAAATAATGCTGTATTCTGAGGCTCACAGACAAAATATGACAATGTATTAATTGGTAACAATTTTTAAACAATTTGCTTGGATAATGTTACTTTTGTTAAGCTGACAGGCCATTCATTAGCTTGCCTAACCATTGCCCTAACAATAACCCTACTCTCAAGTCGTGTGGCTTTTCACTTTTCTTCATGGATCTATGACAGACTGCCCTCACGCTGACCTCTCCTGTCACCTTGTCTTTCATTGACACTGTGAGAAAGGATGACGAACACACAATTTTAGACTGTAACATTACATTTTTACATAGTATCTTGACAGTATCCCTATAAAAGAAAAGTCACAATCGAAACATAGCTATTAAGTCTGTCAGTCATAGTCGAACAAAACAGCTAGCGTTAACATTGATGCTAACGTAAGCTGCTACAATAACATTTCAACGTAACGACTTACCCTCGTAATTATCGATGTAGCTGGCGATATACATCTTAAATCCCTTTTCCCGTTTGCTGGAGGGAGTGGTACATGACTTCTTGACAAGTCGGTCCACATCATTGATATTCAGACAAGGTAGGTCTTGAAGACAGCGAGTGTAAAAGAGAGCCATGTTTGCCGGTTTGTCTGTCAGTCAAGTGAGTTTAGCTAGAATTCCGCGCCGCAGTCAGTGTAACCGGAAGTGTGTCAGCCGGTATAAGCCAACCCGGAAGTTCGACGTGCATTGAACCTATAGCTGAAAAGGCTGCTATAGTCACTTTGAATGGAAAGCATCTGGTATCTAAATGGCATAGAAGTAGCAAGAACAGACTTTACTTATTATCTTCAAGTGTTTCATTTAGTCATAGTTTCCGTTTATATATTCTAGACTTAAAGGGATAGTTCACCCAAAAATAAACAACCCTACAACCCTCTTCACTCTGGGCGACTAAACAATATCTATCATTAGCCATTGGCTAATAAATTCTTAGATTTGACTTGCCAGTAGATGCCAGCTGAACTTAGCCCCGCCCACAACATTTGAGGTTGGGAAGTTCAGTTTGGACTTTATCCGTTGTGGAGCAACTATGCTCAAACCAGAGCTGTTTGGACCAATCAAATTGTCAGGGCGGGCTTTATACGATGATGGGCAGTAACATAATCATCCACGTCAAGCTGTCCATTTTTTTAAACACAGGCATGTCGCGTTCCAACCGTGTTGAAAGTTCTGACAGGACAGACAAATGCGATTTAAGATTTGTTTGCTGTATTGTCGAGTTCTAATCCTAAACAGGGTATTTGTATATGCATTCACCTTTACTATT
Source organism: Gobio gobio (assembly GCF_949357685.1). Lineage (NCBI taxonomy): Eukaryota > Metazoa > Chordata > Actinopteri > Cypriniformes > Gobionidae > Gobio > Gobio gobio. The sequence continues at coordinate 14,968,574 of NC_137101.1, forward strand.
TCTCTCAAAAATGAAGAGTGTTGGTAAGTTGGTAAGTACTCCGTGTATCCTTAAATTCTTTTTACAACACGTTTACACTCATCTACTTCCAGTGTGTGTGCAGTTGAGTTCTGTTGACAACATGTCGTTCAACATGCGTCACTTATTCCGTTGCTCTGATTGGTTGTAGGTCTATCCAATTGGGTTCAGTTGAAACACGCCCCATAATCACAGCCCAATGGAGCAGTATCAGACTCATATTCTGACTAGAATCTGAGTATGACAACGTCAGCATAGGAACAGACTGGACTAGCCTCTGGGGCAGAAACGGGCTCTGGACTGGACTTTTGGGTTGATGCTAGCTCTGGAGTGAACTCAAGGGCTGCAGTGGACTCTAGAGTGGGTTCTTGGGCTGGAGCCGACACTGGACTCTGGTCAGGGGCTGGAGCCAATGCGTGTGCAGCCCCCCCCCACACACACATATAGCTGTGGCCCATACATATAGGTATAGCCGTGCTGGGCAACACTGGTAAAATGATGCTACAATCTCGTTCACGGCTCTGCTTCAGTTCCACTCTGCTCACATGCTCTGATGATAATAGCTTTTTAGGACTATACATTATTTTGATAATTGGTAAAAAAATTAATCTGTTAAATCTAGGGCTGTAACGGTACACATTCGTACCGAACCGTTTGGGTACAAAAGCCCCGACATGGAGTGGATAAATATAGTAGAAAGATAGAGAGAGAGAATATTACCCCTCAAAAAGTCAGTAGCCTAAGAAGCTTTCTCTTCCTGAGTAGAGGTTTATCAGTCTTCATTTTCGTTAAAGTTAGCAGGCAGTAAGGCAGTAGGGGCATTTACATTTTAAAGAGACATGACAACTAGCCTAAAAACAGACTTCAGTCATATGCATGATTGTAAATAAGGAATTCACAGTATTGACCATATCCTAACTGCGTGAATTTAATCAGATTTGTCTTTATCGTTATAACAATATTTGAGGATCCCTTCAATTCGAGCACTGGACTTGACCATTGAAAGGTTTCAAGTGTCGGCCATATATTGTAACTGTCCGTTATGCTGCTTGATGTTGCAAACTGATATTTGTTATCACATTTTAGTGCATTATCGTAATCAAACATGCTAGTTTGTAGCGTGAAAAGTTTTGCCATTTACTGCACTTTATTCTTCTAGTTATTTACTTAAAGTGGCTAATGAATCGGAAAGCAATTACACAGGAAATTACAACGCAGTTTATCTAGTGTTGGAAAAAAAGGTGGAGTCTGTCTCCGAAATCACCCCCAAAGCACTATTTAAGGCACAGCCATTTGTAGTGGTGTCATAGTGGACATTATCGAGTACACTCATTCAAGCCCATTATGCTACCCATTACCCAAACGTCGGGCCAAACGTCTTGCCAGATGCCGTTTGCAGCTTTTCTGGGACACTTACTAGTTTTCATTCACTCATTTAGCGGACTATATTTAGAGAATAGTGAATGAGGATATAGGGGTGATTTTTGGATACAGCCAGATATTTATTCCTTTAGTAGCGTCTGCTTGCCTCGTATCCTAGAGCTGTATTTCTTGTTATATCAATGTGCATGGAAGGGAATCTTCAAATAGCACCTCGTATAAAGTAAGAGATCAAGAGTGTTTTTTTTCTGTGTCATCTCTCCACTCGGTATGTTGTTTTATTGTTTCTCTGTTCGTCGGCCATACAAAGGATTACAGCTGTAGGAATCCCCAAATTTATACATAGACGATAAACATCATGCTAACAAAGTATTAAATTTGTACAAAAATACTTTACAGCTCATAATACCTGTCCATTAGAAATAAAAATACAATATTTCAGGGACATAACTGTGACATTGAATCATAAATTCATCGTATACTGAAAATGGACAACCACTATTTTAACTGGCAGTGCTTGACTTCACTAAACGTTTCCACAAATGGAACACAAAAAGTAGTTTTTTTTCTTCTTCTTCTTTTCACTTGACCAGAGTGTATTTGCAGTAACACAGTTGAAGTGTTGTGACAAACATGGGTCAAGGAAAGCGTTGTAATGAAAGTGACACAACTAACTCTTGAATCAGGGATTGAAAACCATAATTCAACATGTAGCGATTATGCATTTGAGAAACCTCTCCGTGAGTTGCTCAGTGCATGAGTTTGGGGAATGAACCCGTACCTGAAGGTTTATCTGAAATAAAACAACTAAAAACACCTCTTCATCATCGTCAAACGTTCTCCATCAAGTGGGCTTGATGAGGTTTTTGTTCGGTTCAGTAGTTGGACCACAATGTGCCATTTGAAAATAGTGAGTAGACAGGATCTTTGAGCATTGACAACGAGGGTGACGTCACTCAATCAAAAGCACAGTTTCACACAGGTGGGTGAGGCTCTTCATTGCCATTAGCAGCTTACCCATGGCATTTTTTTTTCTTTACTAACATTATTTTTTCCCCAAACAGAGCTACAGATGTGATGTTCAGTGGTCTACCACATACGGTAGGAGAAATCCATTCTCATGATTTGACACTCGGTTTTTTTTTCCCTCTTCACAAACGGATTGCGCACCCTTTGGGCTTACACAGTCTGGAAAAAAAATGTCAGATGAGACATAAAACCATAACAGTACCATATACAAATTACCATAATGATTTATAACTAGTTAAACAATGGTGGGAGGAATACAAAAGTCTTTTCAGGATTTTTTTTTCTCATGGACATCAACCCCATGCTCGTGTTTTTGTCATAAGTGGGTACAGCAAATTTAAGCAAATGAGATGAATTTGTTCGCCGTAATATTCTCATTTATCAAAGACAGCGGAGTAAACAATATGCGAGTACCTACTTGAATGGCTGTCGTTTTCATTTAAGAGATTGATGTCGGAATAAATAAGCTGTTCTATCCTTTGGGCCAATGATGGATTTCCTCAAAAAGTGGGGCGAGAGTCTGGAGACCGCAGACCTACGGCGGTTACCTAACAAAGTACAAAGAGTTTCCGAACCGAATGACCTTCTCCGTGCCATCAATCTGCTCCGGTACATGGTCGATAGTGACCTCATGCTAACCAGCCATCGCTCAAAATCACACGCATCCCTTATAAATCATCCGCCTCCATTCATAAAAATAGACGTCTATCCAATTTCAAGATAAGGTGCCTTTGTGCCACCCTCTCTTTACGAGCGACGTTGGATTTGATATTTGCGGTGAAATAGCGAGAAGAGAACCGAAACATGGTGTTTTTCGTGTAGCCAAGCTCTTGTTTTTTTTTTTTTTTTGGACAGAAGTACTACAAAATAGTTTTTTAAAAGGTCTCATGCATTAGGCTATAACCCACATTCAGTCACAATTGAAAAATGGCTACCGAATTAATTGTGCTGATAATTTTTTTCCCCCCACACACAGCTGTGTCCTCTCTCTTGTTGAGCAAGAAAAGGGACCAACTCTGACCTTGGCATCAGATAGAAGGAAAATACACAGACATACACTATACACACACTTTTGTGTTTCAGTATCACAAAATAGTAGGGTCGACGGTTGCGTTTTGGATGTGGGACTTTGACAGACTCCGTGAAGGCTTGCGAAATAAAGTCTCGGGGCACGCACACACGCATTCGAACTCACACAAACACGGACGATCACAGAGTGGCCAGTCCGATATCACAAGTAAAAGTCTCAGTGTTGCTTTTATGCATCTTTTGCTTCTTTTTTTGAGTTCTCCTTAAAACTATTCTTGTTTATTGGCAATATAAATCAGGGATGGCACTGTTTCAGGTTTTTTCCCCCCCCCTCACAATTTGGTTTTCCAAGAGGTCAGTGTGGTCTTCGCCGCCTTTTTCACAGGGTAAAAACACACCCAGCGTGTCAGGAAAGGACCTCTCAGTCACTGTGGTTCATGCTCCGACTTAGGAAAGGGACTGGGTGTGTGCTATAGGACAACAAGCCCCTCGTTTTCCTCCACTAGAGGGAGCCGTTTAGGGAGGGGGGGTTGCTTTAGCACCATGAGGAGGAGTGCTCCATTGCAGGCACCTGGGAGGAGTTCTGCTATAAAGTCTTGTTTGGGTCTCTGTCCTCTAGTCCCGCTAGCGTGGAGTTGTGCTGGCCCTGCTCCAGCCCTGCGGGCTGCTCGAGAGACTCCCCGTAGTCAGTCCAGTTCACTGCCTCATCATTGGACAACGGGTTCAGTTCTGAGGTCTGTGAGGAAACTGGATTTCGGCTTATGACTAGATCCAATTTGTTCCCGGACTCTGCTATGAGAGGAACCACTAAGCAGCAGTCAAAGTCTCTAGTTCGGACGTGGTTTATCTGTGGCACAAAGCAAGAGAAAAATCATCTCATTTACAGGTACAATTTCTTCTGTACTTGGTGTCCCATAATTTGGCGGGACTGCATCACAGTGGCTCACCTGTAGCAGTCTGTCGTATGGCTTCAGGCCTCCGATTTCAGCAGGGCCACCCGGACGGATATTGTTAACATAAACCCCCTTCTCCAGGACCCCATCAGACACACTAAACCCAAAGTCCTCAAGGTCCGAGTCCTTCGACAGACTCACCTGCGAGTGTGGGAACAGTTACACACATTAACCCTGCTGTATAAAGACTGAATTGAATCTAGAAATGACCAGTATTCCCACCTTATGGAGCTCAACCGGGGTAGGCGACATGATGTCTTTGATCTCTTGCTTCATTCTCCTCATGGCGAAAGCTTTTTTGCCGACGTCGGTGGGCAGCGTGTTGCTGCGGTTGGCCTGTGTGTATTGTGTTTTGTTGCTGCCACGTTCCTGAAAGCTGGCCTGGCGGCCTAGATGGCTTCGGGTGGGCGCAGGGTCGTGGTTTAGACTTAAAGAGCTACCCGACATGATGGTGGCCTACAGGGAAAACCATGAGGAATGGAGTATGAGTAAATATAAGGGCTGAAAAGGTTATACAGATAAATGCACTCAAAACACACTTTATAAATAAAGTTTAGTATACACTACCATTCAAAAGTTTGGGAGCAGTTAGACTTTTTTTTTGTTTAGAAAGGAACTCGGCGAGGATGCATGAAATTGATCAAAAGTGACAGTAAACAATGTTACAAAAGATTTCTATTTAAAATAAATGCTGTTCTTTCGAACGTTCTATTCATTAAATAATCCCAAAATCAAATCAGCACAACTATTTTCAGCATCGATAAGGTTAAGAAATGTTTCCTCTACCAAAATAGCATGATAGAATGATTTCTGAAGGATCATGTGACACTGAATGATGTTAAATGCAGCTTTGCCATCATAGGAATAAATTACATTTTACAGTTATTTTAAATTGTAATAATATTTGACAGTATTACCGTTCTTTGATCAACTGAATGCAGCCTTGGTTAGCATAAGACGTTTCAAAAACACTTACCAAGCCCATACTTTTGAACGGTATTTGTGGAAATGACATTGTCAGTGAAACACCCATTATGTGTAACGGTTACAGTACAGGGGGTGACAATCTAAGCGTTTCATTAACAGTTATGAATTAACACTTCCTGTTTAGTGTGTTACAAGAAACAAAATGCCGATGGACAACGATACACACACTCTTAGTGACATGCAGTTTTACACACTAATGGGCGGTTTGAACCGCTTTGACTTCCACCATGGCAAGCCATGGCAATGATTCAACATTATGAACAGTGGGCATTTTTTTAGCTGTTTCTTGAGTCCTTTGAAGATGATCTTCAAAAAGAACCTGGTTCTGGTTTGGACTTTTGCTACACAAGACTGAAATATTTCCACAACAAAAAGCCTTGCTGCAGCTGAGCTCTTCCATCATGCTTTGCATGAGCCCCACATGCCTTCGTTCTCTTCAATCCACCGTCATTTGCTAGTTTGTGTGAATCTCACTCAAACTGCACGGAATGGAGATTCCAGGTTAATGACAAGTGACCACACAGAAAACTCTTCTAAGCCGATGCATTTGTGGTAAGCAGTGTAAAAAAATACCGGTGATCAGACATGTAAATCATGCACTTTGACATCACATTCAATTAATTCAGCATGTGAAAAAGGAAAACGCGTCATTTCCATACAATGTTTTTTGGGCCGTTTCGAGCTCAATGGTACATTTTACTGACACAAACCAAAGGCAAACACTTTCATCGAATCCAATTAAGGCCAAAGGGTACATTCAGCGTAAAAGGCTTTTGATTTTATCGTGTTTCCACAGACAAGTGGGATGGAAAGTGAAGAGCTTTCAAAGCAATCCCTAACTTTGACTACTAAAAGCTTCTCTGCGCTGTCGGCTACATGTGGTCTGGGTTTAACTCGAGGTACCTGATAAAGCAAAGGCAAGAAAATCAATCTGCTTTCATGAAATGTTTCAAGGCCGGCCACAAAGCATGTCAAATACACCATTGTGTGACATGACAGCAGATATTATCTACTGTATGAGACTGACAAAAAAAAAAAAACGTAATTAACAGCAGACTAAAGCCGTTTTCCAAGAAATTTCAGTTGTTTTTTTTTTAAATCGTTAATGACTATCCACTTTGTTGTGTCTTTTATAGTATTTAAATGGATAGTTCACCCCCCCCCCCCCAAAGAATCTGCCATTATTTACAGACCCCTTATGTTGTTCCAAACCCATATGACTTATTTCTTATACATAAAACGGGATTTTAAAGAAGAATACAGTCAAGCTGTATATTCACAATATTGTAAAATGACACAAAATAATCATAAAATGAGGCCAAATGATAAAAGTGCAAGTTGAAATTTGCACTAATGAAATCCATCACCTGAGTCACAGTTACAGCTGAACATGTGTGCGAATACAATGTGTCGAGGTTGATGAGAGAAGCTGCCGTGTACTTTCAGGCAGAGTCAAGTGTGGCAATATTTCGATTCTTATTGGAATATTCAGTTCTCGTTAGAGTCATGCATCCCACTAGATGAGGATCTGCTTTATGGTGGGAAGAAAACTGCAATGAGAAATTCAGACCGATATCAGTGTGTCCCTGTGCCGTCAGAGCACATTTTCTTCACAGCAGGCCTTGCTGTTAACAGGCGCAGACTTTCACCACATGTGTTTCTTAATAACAACATGTGAAACAACAGCAGTGTGATAGCCTTAAAATAGACTAGTTTGTTCATTAGTCTAATGACGACAACCTAGTTTTCAAATGGGTTTCTTTATGAGCTCTGAGTGAGTGCAAATGTTTTTCAAATCGTTATTTTACAAAAACATGTTTGTATTGATGCATAATGTCCATTTAATTTTTTTCAGAAGAAAAACAGGTTGGTGAAGTTATCTTTTGAAGAAAAATGACTGGTGATGTAATGTTTGTTTCCTGCAGTATTGTTATTGCTAACTAAAACAAACTAGTAATACTTTTAGTAACTAAGCTGAAAAAAAATATAAATATTAGATATAAAACCTAATCTTAACTTAATCTTGCCTTGGCCAATAAATTAAATAAAATATGTTGACGCAGTACTAAAATTACTAAAATAAAAATAAGTTTGAATATTAATATTTTCAAAAGTACTACAAAAACAGAAATATAAAAAAAGCACATTTAAAAAAAATAGGGTTTAAATAATAATAAAAATTAAAGCTGCGAGCAGCGATGACGGGCCCAAGCCGGTGGCACCGCCACCCCGGTGGCATCAGTTTAACTGTGCACGGCAGGCAATAGGCATTTAAAATGGGAAAACATAAAAGGACTATGTCAAAGTCATCTGAATTCACCACATTAACTGCAGCAGTTGGTGCTGCTATGACCACAAACCACAACAGCCACATCTATGAGATCAATTAAATTTATATGAATTTCATGTCAGATTATGTCAAAGGTCAAATTGGAATGAGTTCAGAATACCATTCGAATGCTGATGTTGTTTTATTCTAACACTTCTCTTCATGTGTTTTTGAGCTACCTTAGCTACCATTTGTGCACCAATCTTATGCACCATAAAACATGCTTTAATTTCAATATGGGTGGTCCAATAAAATTTTTTTAATAAAAAATGTATAAATGGAGCCAAATCACAGAAACTGCAAAGATGATTTTAATATCAGTGTCAGGTAAGAGTAAGATGCGTGTCTACATTTTATGGAAGTTTATTATAAATAGCCACTTTTATAAAATCATGTGAAATTTATGTTTTAATACATTTATATTATATCAGTAAATAATTAATTTAAAGACATGTGCATCATACGTGATCTTGGCAAACACATCACATGACGTTTTTATTTCAAGTGATAGTTATTTGTGATAGCCTATATGAAAGGGTTAAATTATGATCAAGAGAGAAAGTCACACACACACACACACACACACACACACACACACACACACACACACACACACACACACACACACACACACACACACACACACACACACACACACACACACACACACACACACACACACACACAATGATAGAGTGAGAGTGAGGGGGAGGGGAAGGACTGAGAGAAAGGCACACACACAAACTCACAGGGTGAGAGAGAGACCCCCCCCCCCCCACACACACACACACACACACAGATAGAGAGGGGGAAGGGGAAAGACAGGCAGATGGCATTCCATAGACTTAATGGTTTGTATACTGTACAAACTGTACATTCTATCCCCCTACACTACCCCTAAGCCTACATATCGCACACACACACACACACCATAGCTGTCAACCCTCCCGTTTTTTCCGGGTTTCTCACGTATTTTAGCTCTTTTCCCGCTGTCTTCCCGTTTTAGTATTTTCCCGTAAAATATCCCGTATTTTTACGTTCTGATTGTGTTAACTCAGAACACGCAACTATCTGGTTTAGTGCCAGAAGACGCGAATGAGAAGTCGCGCGCACTGTGAGAAAATTTTCCGTGCACTCATCCGAGAGCGCGCACACGTCTCTCAGCGCGCAAATATTGAGTTCTCTTTCAAGTCTTGCTCTTGAATGGACAAACTCACGCAAAAAGTATGTCAACATATTGATGAGTATTCTAGCAGACATAGTCTGTATATGGCTTAAGTAAGCTTTATACAGTCGATAAAGATGACGCATATCCGAGGTCTTAAAGGGGCAGTAGCCTTTACTGCTGTCTGTTTAATGTCAAACAAAAGACAAGGGCATCACTCACTGCTCTTGATTGAATAACTTTTGTAAGTTTAATAGGATTAATCTTTAATTTATACAGTCATATATGCAATGTTATTTTACATTTGATCAATTTCTGTAGGCCTACCTGAAAACTAATGTTAGACGTACCTGAAAAACCTGAAAAGCATAGTTTATTTTATTAGTATCTTTGCTCAATAGTATTTATTTGTGCTGCTGCTTGTATTTAAATGATTTGTTCTTATTATTTTCTTTTGTTTTATTTGACAGTAGTCCTTTTTTCCCTGAACATAGCAAATACTGAACCGTACCGAAACGGTGAACCTTAAACCGTGATACAAACCGAACCGTGAGCAATCTGTACCGTTACACCCCTAGCGTAACGTATGATAAAATGACTGATAAAAGGTTGGGAAACACTGGCTTAGGCTACTATCGAAGAAGAAGAAGACAGTTGCAGCCGCGGTTGGGAGGAAGAGGGAAAAAGTAGCGGGAAGTAAACTTCAAGGAGAGTATAGTAATAATAAATGATAATAAATGGAATAAATAAATAATAAATGAAAATAATAAATGTTATATTTACCCATGGCCTTCCCTGTTATACAGAAATGTAATAGTTATCAAACCTTCCTTAACTGTATAAATAATAAATGAAATATAGATGAATCATCATTAAAGCTACAATTTTCTCTGTTCCCGTTGTTCTTTGATGAACATTAATGACAGGCTGACTCCACAAAATGACTCTAATTTGCCTCTTTGAAAAATAATTCTCTAATTTAACCTTATTACTATACTAATTGTAATATAAATAATACAAATATTAGAAGAAAAATATTTTAAGTGGTCATTATTGACAATAAATATTGCACAACTAGTATTTAGTACCAAAAGATCTCCTCAAAATATTCAATAAATATTATTGAACTAAAATATAGAACATTTATTTAATTGAAAAATAGTTAAGGTGTATGGTCACATTTGACCATCAATTAGTATGAGTATGACCAATAAGTATGGAATACCTGAAGGCTAAGTACAATAAAAAACATTAACATTAATGTTAACATTGTTGCATTACTCTCCATTATAAAACGATCCTGTATGGTTGATGTAATAATCAATGCACACTATGCTGTACTGTTTACCAAAACTTGCTGCAAACCCCTGTAAAGTGGAGCTGTTGTGTATCAAGCCATTCAAATGTATTGACACAGCGCTAGAAGTATTGAGATTTCTGTGAAGCACGACTGCGCGCGCCGCCGGGAGATGATAGAGCATGTCGCAACTCCGTATGGTTTTTCAACACTCTGGCTTTAACTGTTATGCCATATTAGCGCCAAAACGCTATTTATTGTTTGAATTTCGCATTAAAACTTTAAAAAATGTAAAAGCTTAGACATTGTTTAATATCAAAAGCAGGTTTGGCAATTTGGCGTGAGATTAAGTTGGGCAGCGTGAGAGCGTGAGACAGAGCCTGAAAGCGTGAGTGTCACGCCAAATGCGTGAGAGTTGGCAACCCTAGGCAAAAGAGAACTCGATGTGAGCAGGAAACTGACGCGAGTCTATCTATGCATCGAGTGTGTGTGTGTGTGTGTGTGTGTGTGTGTGTGTGTGTGTGTCAGTGTCCCTTGAATAGCTGACATGAGACGCATCCACACAGATAGGACACTGACACACACACACATACACATACACACACACACAGACAGGACACACACACACACACACACACACACACACACACACACAGACAGGACACTAACACACACACAGACAGGACACTGGCATACAGCGCGCTCTCTTGTGTCTTGTCGCGCTTGGAAGCATGTACATGAATAGGAGCGTGATCATGTAACGCTAAGCAAAAATGGATATAAAAACGGACGCTGTGTTATTTGCGTTAAATATTTTTAATGCGTTAAGCTTCCGTTTCACGTTGACCGAGTTTGGTGGAGATTGAATAAATCACCTACGAGGAGAACGTAAAAACTCAGACCCTGAATTATACAAATATTCACGTTCAAACAAAAACTTTCTGTGAAAAAAGACACTTATAAACAGACACTTGTAGAAAATAATGTGAATTTTTTTAAAAAATAAATTTGAACTATGTCAGTAAATAATGAATTTAAAGACAAATGTGTCAAAAGTGATCTTTGCAAACACAGCACATGACCTTCTGTAAAGCACATGTATAGAAAACACACTCACACTCCTCTGTTTTAAAAAAAGAGTTCTGTCTGAATGAGTACATGAAATCACGGCTGTCAGATGATAAGAATTGTAACTCAAATGTGATTTAGAAAATGAGTTCTGTAGTGATATAGTGTCATAGTTCATGTCCACATTAACCACTACGTTGTAATACCAATAGCCATGTCATCATACACATTTGTGTCCTCATAAATCACATAAGCAAGCACAGAGAGAGAGAGAGAGAGAGAGAGAGAAAGGGAGTTTCAAAAATAATACAACACTGCCCCCTTTTGGTGATAGAGGGGAGGGCACACAAACAGTCAAAAACATTATTAAACTTTGACATGTTGCCATGGCAGCATTATTTGAAATATCAGGAATTCATTCATATGTCTCTATCTGTCATGTTTTCACATTATACTGATGAAGTTTGAAGTCAATCGTGTGAAAATAAGATGGTGATTCAAAGCATTTTTGAAAGTGACACACTTCCTGCTGCCAGTTGGTGGCGCTATAACTTTGACTCACAAAAGTCATATCCATGTGATCGGCCTCTTACAACGAACACACAGCTGAAGTTTCATCCAAATCAGTCAATGTTTGCACAAGTTATTACACACTTCCTGTTTCCCTTTTCTCGCCATAAATTCGTTGCTTCGCCACGGCCAAACCGTTTGAGATATCAAAAATCCGCTCGCAATTTAGCATCCTGGATATGTTCTCCTCATGCTGACCGAGTTTGGCGATGATCGAAACAATGGCCTCGGAGGAGTATATTAAATTCCAGAGCATGGGTTTTCCGAACAACCGATTATAGCTCACTTCCTGTTGGGCTGACGCATAACTACGAGCACGAAAGTTGTTTGGCCCGATGAGGTCTATATGTGTACCGAGTTTCATACATGTACGTGCAAGTGTGTTTGATATATGGACCAAGTTTTCAGACCCCACTTAAGGGGGCGCTGTCGAGCCCCCCTGCCACGCCCGGGTACCAGCTTCAGCCCGGCTCTGATGGCCGCGCATTCCGATGCCTGTGCGAAGTTTCAAGAGTTTTCGAGCATGTTAAGTGCCCCAAAAGTACCCGAGAAGTCAAAAAAAAAAAAAAAAAAAAAAAAAAAAAAAAAACAAAGAATAATCTGAGGAAGAACAATAGGGCTCTGCGCCCTTTCAGGGCTTGGGCCCTAATAACCCTGGTTTGCAGAGACTGCATGGATAAGGATTTTTAAAAATAATGTCCTATATATGCGCACTCTCAAGAGCAAGTTTTGGCCAAAAAGAGCATAACAACAAAAAATAATATATTCACAGATTTTTTTAAGCAATATTAAATTTTTTTATTTTTATTATAATTTTTTTTTAATTAGGAGTGCAAAACTTACAACATAGGGTGAACACAAAACAACAATATTTTTAAATAAATAATACATTTAAATAATGTTAAAGATTTTTTTTTCCAGGCCTGGAAAGGACAGTTTTGAACTTTCCTGGTTTCTAAATATATTTTAACTTGCATTACTCAAATTAAAATCAACCATTTATTTATTTAATTAAAAAACAAAATCGGCTTTAAATTTTTTTTTTTTTTACACATTTCAATTAATAGTTAAATTCCATCAAATTGAATTGAATAATCCGTATATATATTTTAATTGAACAATCCTTAATCAATTATTCAATTAAAATATGTAAGGATTATTCGATTCAATCTGATGGAACTTCACTATTAATTGAAATGCGTAAATCTTAGAAAACGGCTTAATTTTTTGGAGTGTACAAAATTACACAAAATGTCTATCCCTAACATAAATGCAAAAGAGATTTATGATTTGGAACAACATAATTGTGACTAAATGAAGACAGAATCTGGGTGAACGATACGTCATAATGTGTTTTGAATGCACCCGCAGGATCTGAAGTGGATGCCAATAGTGGTTGTCTGCGAAATCCCCCCGCCCTTTCAAGCAGGCCCCCAGCAAGAGACACTGAGCCCATTAGCACGACAAGAGCACTTGGGTGCCAGCGCTACAAGCAAAGAGGAAGCCCAAAGAAAGGAAAGGGGTACCAAGATGGCCAGGTTTCTCTTATTCAGAAGCCTGTCTGGCTTGTCCTGGAAAAAGAAGGAGCTGTTACACAAAACAAGGGTTGGTACTGCATGCATGCTACTGAAAAAAGATTGTGTAGGGGGGTTGATGAATGGAAAGAGCTAAAGGATGAACGTGGGGAGAGGGGAATGGACACAAACGGATGGCATTTCCTCCCCCCCCCAAGTTACCTCAAGTTCTCGCAGGATCCCGGATTGGCCGCACGTCTCCAGGTCTTCAAGCGCTTGGGACCAAAAGTTCTCTTCTTGGTCTGGCTCTGTCCCATCGTGCCCCACTGTGAACCTGTTTGAAACACAATGGGACGTTTTAACCACCTAGTACGGCAAAACTACAGCAACCAATGAGCAGGCAGGCGTAACAGTGATGAACGCAGGGGACGACCAATGATCTGTGCAGGCTATGGAGGGGCTCTTGAAGAGAGACACATACAGACACATCCCGTGCGGTCGGACACACTGTGATGGGCGGTGATGTCCTGGTGGATTGTGGGGCTTTGGGTTATGAAGTGAAAGGGCCGGATTGGTTTGGGGAAGCAGTGCAGGTTAACAGGCACACAGCACTGAACCTCACCTGCTGTCTGAGATTAAACCGGTGGGCAGCGTGGATGCCCTGTAATGGGAGATCAGCTTCAATCAACACACATGGGTATACAGTCAAACCAGATCACTCAGTCTGTCACACAGTCTGTCACTTTTTAATAGCGCCGTTTTAGCCTTTACACCTTGTACATAACACATTTTGAGCGCCTTCATCTGAAAAGCATTTTACCACCACTCTCAAACGACAAAGAAATATGTGTTGGAGAAGATGGGGAAGTTTTCTTTATACAGATTTGATTTAAATACAGACTGCAGAATGCTGACAATATTTGAAAAGACTGAATGCATGAAAGTACAGGCAGTTTCTTCTCCTTAGAGGAGTTTTTATTCTGTATTGCTAGAGAGTATGAGATATAGACATGTTTTCTAGAAGATTTGTTATAGTTCCTAAAATTGACAAACATGAAATGGCATTCACAACCCATTTTTCCTCCATAATACAACATATTTCTGAGTGAAACAAAAAATAGAGGCACCGCAACTACAAAAAATGGGTAATGGTAATAAACATTAAATTTTAAAAGTAATCTCCCTCCATCCAGGCAGACAGTAGTGAAGTATTTTTACTTTCCAAGTAATTTTATTTTTCAAGTATATGTACTTTATCAGTGTTCTTCTTTGGAAAACGTTCACTTCACATCATTCCAAAACATAATATTGTAATTTTTACTGCACTACGTTTCATATTGAATATCATTTAATACTTATTTACATACAAAATGTTGTACTGTATACTTTTACTCAATCATCAGTAAAATTTTACTTGAGGACAAGTAAAAAAAAAAGGACTACATTTTTTATGTAATTAAGTATTAAAGGTAAAAAAAAGGTTTGGAAGGTAGTGAAGTAAAAGTTTTCCAAAGGAAAAACAGTAATAAAGTATATATTACTTGAAAAATGTACTTGAGTAGAATGTAAAAATACTTCACTACTGTCCGCCCATCCTTCCTTCCTATGAATTTAAAAAAATAATAGCAGCGTAAAACTTCAAGCACTGTTGTTATTGTTAACTAAAAATATTCGGTAATTGAAATTAAGCTGAAATAAAGTTTGTTAAAATACTAAAATTACTAAAACGGAAATAGAAATTAAAAAAACAAAATATGAATAAATACTATAATAGTATATAAATAAATCTGACGTCAGCTTTAATACCAAAACAAAGCCTGTGCCAACAATTTGAATCCATAGTTAATAAAATAAGTGCTACTCTTAACATGGTTAGTACCCACAATTTGCTTTTCTCAGCCAATCAGTTACAACTACTAGATGAAAGTTATGCCAGCTAATTCATATTCATGAGCCAGGCTGATTTATAATGTGTCCACTTTTCACATCATTCCTACACCCCAGATTTGATCCATTAGGTTCTAACTGGTATGTGAAACATTTGCAAACCAAGACCAGGGATGTGTATTAAGAAAGCAAGTAAAAGAGGTCAACTTTGATGTTATGTTAACTTTAAGGCAGCGCACAGTCACCATTAAATGGAAACTGTACAAGCCTGAGACAAAAACTCAAAGATGATCATAACTCTAGTGTCAGCTAAATACTTTAAAAGGGCTTTCTTTCTTTCTTAAGAGCCGCTGGCTTCATTACTGCACACAGGGGCCCTTTGTACGCTTTTGATCTACAGCACAATCAATCTGAATTACTAATATTCACCAGCATGTGCTAACAAAGAATAAAGTAGAATCTCCCCAAAAACGATCGATCAAAGCTCCAGTAACGGCCTGTTTGACAATACAATGTGCTGCAAAAGTACCGCACAGCTGAGTTAATATTATGACCGAGTCTCACATTTTAGGTTGAAACAAAGACTATTACACACAGAATTCCGAGAAATGTCACTGAAGAGCCTCTTAATGTGAATATTAAAGTCAGTTCACTTCTTAAAAATTGTACTTATGGACTCGTCTGAAATTGCCTTTTGAATTTAATGAATTTGAGAAGTCAACAAAACATTTTAATAGATGAGGTTAAGCAGCCTTAACCTCATGTATATTCTGGCACTAAACTAGTCTATGATTCAATGGATATTGACACTTCAGTACTTCATTTTTTGGAAAATAAAGAGATAACTTTTATGGAATAATAATGTCTTCAATGGCAGAAGCTCACTTACTCAGAAGTCTTGTGCATTTTGCTAATGTATAATCCAATCCAATGAAGACATCACATTAACCATCTAATAAACCTGACGGCCTTATATATTTCAGCCAAAAATGAAAATTCTCTCATTATTTCCCCATTACTTGTGACTTTTTTTTCTTCTCTTACAGAACAAAGGAATCTTTGAAGAACTTTTATGCAGCTCTTGAAAACACAATGGTCATGGTAAAAAAAAAAGTTCCATGAACAAAAATAACAGCATATGGTTTTGGAACGACATAAGGGTGAGTACATAGTGAACTATTATTAAACTCAGAATTTATTTTTTTACAAAAGCTGTCACTGGGGCGGTACTCTTTCAAAAGGTACACCTTGGTACCTAAAGTACCTATTAGTACCTCAAAGGTACATATTAGTACACTTTTAAAGGGTACCATACCGTCCCAGTGACAGCTTTTGTACCTTTTTTTTCTGAGAGTGTATAAAATTAATTAATATAATGAAGATTCATTATACATGCTGCAAAGTGTATTTAACGACACAGTATAGTTTTCAAGCAGTGTGTTGACGTACCCGCTAGCGCTTGGCCTGTCCCATTCATCCACACCGAGTCCAAAGTCGGGCAGGATGTTGTTCCTCTGCCGGCTGCTGTTCACCGGGGATAGGCTGCCCCGGCTGGGCTTGGCATTCCTCCACTCATGGCTGTGGAAACTGTAGCCCGATGCTTGGAAACCCGTGGGAGCTGAAACAAACACACAAACAGTGTCCAAACATGTTAATATTTAAATAATACTAATAATAATAAATTCCGTTTGGGTAAAATAGTTAAATGATTCCATTTAAACAAAACAAATAACTTTATTATTAATGACAATGGTAACACTTTAAGGTTCCCTTTGTTAACAATAACTACATTAGTTAAAATGAACTAACAATGAAAAATACTTGTAAAGCATTTATTAATCAGTGTTCATTTCATAATTTACTAATGCATTACTAAAATAAAAAGGGTCTATTAATGCAAAAAGAATGTTAAAAAGGATGTTATAACATTATTCTGTGCATTCGCTCCGTGGATGCTATGAGACACACTACAGCAAGATAGATCGATATTAGAATATCATATTAATAAATGATGGGTGGCTTGTTTGGTTTGTACAAAATAAAACCAGAAATCGAGGGTAACATGGATATGATGTCATTGATAGTGTCATTGGTAAAAATAGCTTATTTCTCTGGATTTAAACATTCTTGGAAACATTTGAGATAATGTACGTACAGAAGTCAAGAAAATATAAAACATTGTTCTAGTGGTTTTTGGATAATTTAATCCAGAAAACCTTACACATTGTGCCTTTAACTAATGGGAACCTTATTGTAAAGTGTTGCCATGATGATGAACATTAAAAACAACAATAGAAAATAATGCTAAATTCAGTTTAGATAAAATACTTAAATAACTACAACAGAAACAATAATAATGAGCTATTTTAGATAAATTTCATTGGAAATAAAAATAACTAAAATAGTATTATTAAAATGAATAAAAGTCGTTTGACAAAATGCATTATGTTGTTTCCTGCAACAGTTACAAGCCAACTGGCGAGCTCATAATGTTACCCGCATTTGGCAAGTGCTTTTGTACCCTGCACACAACATTAGCCTGCTGATATGAGGGGAAAAAATCAATTTGACTGTAAACGAGAGTGAAAAAATCAGTGGCGGTAAACTGTTCCCAGAAGAAAGAGTACATTTATGCATTACGCTGCACTCTCACACACACACCACCGGCGCAGGAGCTCCTGGATGCATGGGTTCCCAGGCTCCGCTCATTAATCTGGCTCAAGACTGCTGGAGGGGCAGGGTGAGGACTATAGGGAGAGTGGAGAACAACATGCTAGCGGTGTTCACACACTCCTCTCCGGAGAGAGCCAAAGCATTGTGTTTCAGACGCTTTGGTCTGATTCTCCCTCGGTGACCACCACCAAGCGCTGAATAGCCTCAGGGTTTTAAGATTCACCAGCTACTCAATGAGGATTAACTGCTTATGATTTGTTCACCCCTTAGGGCTTGAGAAGGTGGAGGAATCCTTAATAAGACTCTAGATAGATATTTTAGAGTTATGTCCCTTTTTCAAGGAAAGAAGTGTTGAAAATGCTGAATGATGATACATACAGGCTTTAACATCCCTCTAATCTGCGCATGCGCAGCTGCGTGCTATTGATGTTGCTCCTACGCATACAGCAATGTGCAGAAAAAAGACAGACAAAACCATCAATCGGAATTCAAATGGTCCACTGATTTTCAATAGCTGTGAGAAATCTTGTGCATGGAAAATGCACAATGCTAATTAATGCGCAAGATGAGTAAAGTTCATAGTGGCACCAAATGTCAAAAATAATGACTTGTACACATACAGAAGCGTGTTATTTTATATGATAATATTACAATGTTATTTTGATGCCATGCTCTAAAGGTCCCGACAAAGCAAAAAGACAAAACCGGTTACCTTGAAAAAACAAGACGTGATTCTCAACTGTTTTTTCCGTCAAATTTGTTAAAAGCCAATATAAATTATTTATTAGTAATACCACTAACTACATACTGTAGACAGGGTATAAAATATGCCAAATAAATTAAATTGGTAGAATAGAAAAATGTAATAGATAAACTACATGTTTAATGTAGTCTGGGATAAAAGTTCAATAAAAAAATAATAAAAGTAAAACATATTTATAAATATTTAAACAAAACATATTACATAAATACATGTAATTGTTATATTTTTAGTTTATATATACATACACACCGATCAGGCATAACATTATGACCACTGACAGGTGAAGTGATTAACACTGATTATCTCTTCATCACGGCACCTGTTAGTGTGTGGGATATATTAGGCAGCAAGTGAACATTTTGTCCTCAAAGTTGATGCGTTAGAAGCAGAAAACATGGGCAAGCGTAAGGATTTAAGTGAGTTTGACAAGGGCCAAATTGTGATGGCTAGACGACTGGGTCAGAACATCTCCAAAACTGCAGCTCTTGTGGGCTGTTCCCGGTCTGCAGTGGTCAGTATCTATCAAAAGTGGTCCAAGGAAGGAACAGTGGTGAACCGGCGACAGGGTCATGGGCGGCCAAGGCTCATTGATGCACGTGGAGAGCGAAGGCTGGCCCGTGTGGTCCGGTCAAACAAACGAGCGACTGTAGCTCAAACTGCTCAAGAAGTTAATGCTGGTTCTGATAGAAAGGTGTCAGAATACACAGTGTATCACAGTTTATTGTGTATGGGGCTGCATAGCCACAGACCAGTCAGGGTGCCCATGCTGTCCACTCCCGAAAGCGGCAACAGTGAGCATCAGAACTGGACCACGGGACAATGGAAGAAGGTGGCCTGGTCTGGTGAATCACATCTTCTTTTACATCACATGGATGCCCGGGTGCATGTACATTGCTTACCTGGGGAACACATGACACCAGGATGCACTATGGGAAGAAGGCAAGCCGGCGGAGGCAGTGTGATGCTTTGGGCAATGTTCTGCTGGGAAACCTTGGGTCCTGCCATCCATGTGGATGTTACTTAGTAATTTACAGGATTGAAAGGATCTGCTGCTAACATCTTGGTGCCAGATACCACAGCACACCTTCAGGGGTCTAGTGGAGTCCATGCCTGAGCTATTTTGGCAGCAAAGGGAGGACCAACACAATATTAGGAAGGTGCTCATAATGTATCGGAGTACACACACATACATATATAAATAAATAAATAATGACACGCGTGTCTGGTAAGTCTTTCTGCTCCTCTCAACAGAAATTAGATTGAATATTGCATGCAGGTAGACTATTAATCATACTAGATGCAAGACATATGGTTTCTTTTACGTTTCATCCCAGGTATCAAGTTCAGAATCAGCTTTTGCCTTATCTCTGGATACAGCTGTACTAGTTGAATCCCATAAGGGCCAATAGTTTGCCAGCAACCTTGAATTTATGCTCCATCCACATCATCCATAATTTAAGGGGCAGATTGCTGCTCCCTGTGAATGGTTTTCGTATCTCTGCAGCCATCTGAGATTCATTTATGTATGGAGCACTGAGAGAAAGAGAGTAGCGCTGCCTGAGGGGAGGAGAGCAACCATATGAACCTGTTAACATGAGCGGAAAGAGTCTTTCCACCCCATCAGAGCGAGGGACATGGGAAATAACATATGAGATGAAAGGTGGTTTTGAGGAGGTGTATGTCAGCAAGACTGGGATGAATTAATTATGTCTATAAATAAAAAATGACTGATGGAATTCAGATATTAATTGGAATTAGGGAAAAGTTTTGCTCACTGACAGACGATCATTTACTTGGAATCAGATTACATTTTTGTAACTACTATATTTGCATTTCCAAAAGAAAATATATATCGCCACTGACGGGTGGAAACCTTGTATCACCAAAAATGCAAGGAAACAAATGGAAAAATGTTAAAATAAATGAACATTGTGTGTTTTCAAAGATGATATTTAGGGTTTATATATGGTCAGACGATATAGCACGTGTCATTATATTATTAACATTTTACCATTATCAAGCTCAAATGGAGTTACAAGGTTTATGGCCAATTTCTGAGAATTTCAGACATGTTTTGTCCATAATAGACCCTTTTCACAGACTGTGATGACGCGTTTTAACGGTCATCAATATCCGTAAATCCTGCAACGTTTTTTGTATTTTCACTTTAAAAAAAATATATGTACATTTATATATTTTACAACGTTTGCATCAAACTACAATAAAAAAGTTACCGCTGCTGTGAGGGTGTTTAGTAATAGCGTCTATGGGAGTGATGGTAAAAATTGACATATTTCTCTCTTTTCACTGCCGTTATCAATTTCACACTATTTTTTCCCTCTTTTTGAAAGTTGTGAAATCTCTACTGTGGCGTTGTTCTTTTGCTATGTGAGCAAATGGGCACACACATTTTTTTTTTTATGTATTCTCTCGTTCACAGCTATAATATTTAACCCAACTATGACGACTTCCGGAAATGTGAAAAGGGTCTATTAGAACAGCTGCATCTGAGGCAGTAAATGCATTTCATTATGTTTTCATACACTTTCAGGTTATAAAGTTTACTGTAGCTATATGTGGACGCTCCTTTTTCCTGTAATTTGACAAAAATCTCATGGTATTAAACCTCTATGCACAGGCTATGACTCGACAACAAATACAAGACTACACCGTCTTTTTAAACCTTGTGGATCATTAACAAATTGTTATTTCAGCAATTATTTTCACTAATAAACATACACGGGTGAGCATGGGAGTAATGTCTATATGTATTATTCATGAAACCGTTTCTCTGAATTAAACATTCAAATGTGTGATGTGCCTACTTGGCATTCTCAATGCAAGCAATGATTGCGATTAGTTTTGACCAGGAGGCCTCAGTGTCAGGAGAGCAGACTGCAATTCAAATCCATTACTGACGATTTATCCAAATGGCCATGTGTATCCCAGTGCTCATTAGGACTCATTTTCCACTTAGTAAAATAATGCATTTTTCCATATTAGCCCCAGCACTGTACCACCAGCTGGCCTAATAAAAGATACATATCCCAGTGCAGATTACTTGAAATAATTACTTGAGTAAATACATATCTGCAGGTCCAAAGAGAATGGAAAACTCAATTAAACCTACATTAGACCTGCTGGGACTCAACCGAACCAACCCAGGATGCAATGGGACAAACACAGCTTGGCGCTGTAGCTAATGTGCGAGAACAGGTGGTGTAACCATGGTGACCGTGATGAACCCATGCCAGGTCAAAAAAAGACTACTGTATGCCATTGTGATAAAATAAAAAATGGCATTATTTACTCACTCTCATGTCATTCCAAAACAAATGAGTTCCCCGACCCCGTAGAACATAAAAAGTGATCCGCACAACTTTTGCGTTATAGCAAGTCATACATTAAGTCGACATTATGAGGCTCATTTTAATATATGCAAGTGCCAATGAGATTGGAGAATTTTCGGAGCTTTCAATTTTGCTAAACCTCTCCTTCGTGTTTTGTGGAAGAAAAAAAAAACACATGGAATGACATGAGGAGGAGTAAATGTTGCTAAAACAGCAACAATGTTTTAAATGTTGGCCTTGAACTAGAGGCCACTGGAATAATTTCTACGCTAACTTATCCACTGGAAACCAACGTTGATACCTCGTTGTCACTGACCATTTTGGAAACTTTTCAAACAAATGTCATCTCGTTTGCATTTAGAAAGCGAAATGCCTGCTGGAACACTCTAAATGACGGAAGCAATTTACAAAAGTAATTTTGGCACGAAACTTTCAACAAATGGGACGGTTCATGTCGCTGTGCTGAAATAATGTAGCTCCAATTATATCTTGCCCAGAGGGTACTGGGACTTATTTACTGCAGTAAAACGTATTTAAAAGCTGAAGGGTTAGAAATGCTAATTGCATTTCATGAAAAGTGGCAAAAACATTTTTTTTTTTTAAACCACTCACTCAAATTTACCTTGGGTGCTGAAGGTGGCGTCAATGGCAGAACCGTCCCAGGATTCCACTGCGCTGTCCACACTGGGGATGGTGGTGGAATAGATGTCTGAGAGTTTACCAGGTTTCTGCCCAGTCTGACCCTCGTCCTCCATATCGCTCAGATCATTCATGCGCCCCGTTACCGAGGGCTGCTTCGGGCTTGGCACTATAGAAAGAACAAAATAAAGACTGTGATTGTCTGAGCCCACGGATCACAGTGAATAGACCAGAGAGATCCAGACTTTACTGGATAATGGGCTCACAAATCAGTGCTCATTTGATCTTTTGTTCTTGGATAAGGAACTTTACCTTGTGTACTGTCAGTCTACAGTATATGATAAATGGAGACAAAACCAATTAGACCTCAGGCTTTAATGACTCACGGCGAGGCAGCTTTATTGCATTTTAGAGCTACAAAGATGTACAGTACCGTGGGAGGTAATGTGTGTGAGAAAGGGTGTATGGTAAACAAACAAAAATATTTTTCCTTCACTATCCACCCCAAATTATAGTGCTGTGAAATCAATTAATCGCAATATATATATATATCTCACGGTTAATTGATTTGACAGAATTAATTTAAATAAAATAATTATAAATGAATAATTAAAATAAACCAAAAAAACACATTTAGATTTTTGTCTTTTTGAAGACTCATCCGCACCATTTATATTCATACACAAAATTAACTAGCATGAGCATTTGGCTTGGAAGATTTTAAGGATCATGAGAAGTGTGTTCGGACTTTTGACTTGTATTGTACATATAAAAAAAGCCATTTTGGTCGTAAGCTTAAGTGCGTCTTCAGATGCGTGTCAGCACTCACATTCTCCCTGCTTCTTGATCTTCAGTGTGACGGACTCTCCTGCCATCTGCAGCAGGTGGATGGCCTCACTGAGAGGTTTGCCCTTCAAACTGTTACTGTTAATGGCTAGTATGCGGTCACCAATGTGGATGGCACCAGTCCTGGGGAAACAAGAGCACAGCAGCACACTCGTTAAGGGCAGCTGCAATGCATCATTTCAAAAGCCCTTTTTTTCTTGTTGAAAACATGCATTCATTCAAATTAACTAGGGCTGTCAATAGATTAAAATATTTAATTGCGATTAATGTCTACAGGCAACACGTTAACATATTCAGTACTTTCTGAGAAAAGGACAGAAATATTCCTTAGAATTAGAATTTTAATAAATTATTGTAATGCTATAATTATAATTTAAAATATAATATTGTTTTATTTATAATATTTACTGAAGATATGACTTATTAAAGAGGATCTATTATGATTTTATCTTGGTGTCTACTAAAATAGGTTTTCATGTTTGAATTTTTCGCATTGTTGCAGCACCTCTCTTCCCAGTCTGTCAGTAACGCTCTGTTTAGTTCCGGTCTCTATGAAGCCCCTCCTTCCGAAAAGCGCAATGTGCTCTGATTGGTCGGCTGGACCAGTGTTTACTGATGCATCAACTGAAGCAGTTGAAGCACGTGTTTTGGAAATGTCACGGCCCTTACCATAACTTCAACACACTGCTAACGCAACCAGACATCATTTCAGGGAATTCAGAAACAGTCCTTACTGATATAGAGAATAAAGGCCCATTCACACCAAAAATGATAACTATACAGAGGTGTCAAGTAACGAAGTACAACTACTTCGTTACCTTACTTAAAGGGATAGTTGAAAATTAGCCCATGATTTACTCACCCTCAAGTCATCCGAGATGTATATGACATTCTTCTTTCAGACGAATAAAATCGGAGTTATATTAAAAATGTGCACTGGAAATAATAGATGACATTCATCTGATAAGAGGTAAAAAAAAAATAACATCAATACTGTTCGGTTTCTTGCAGAAACCGATCGTTTCGTGTCTTAAGACATCAATGTGTCACCACGAGCCGCATGGTTTAATATGGATTCGTATGTCTCATAGCTCTCATGCTCTAAAATATCCCCATTGACATGCATTATACGACTATCACACTGCAACGGTTGGAGTTCAAAATCTTCATTTGTGTTCTACTGAAGGAACAAAGACACCTAAATCTTGGATGCCCTGGGGGTAAGCAGATAAACATAATTTTGTTTTTGGGTGAACTATCCCTTTAAGTAGAAATTTTGATTATCTATACTTTACTGAAGTAATTATTTTTTAGCCTACTTTTTATTTTTACACCTTACAATACTTATAGGCAACTGATCATATCTTCTGCTCCATGAAACACATGTTAATGCTCAGTAGTACACATATATGGTTCTTAACTGTATTTGCATTGTACTAAAATGTGTTAATTTTCAATGGGCATATATGCGGCTGAAACGGGTAGCCTAGTGCATCCCAAATTTTTAAACATTAACATTTTAATACAACACTATAGTCATTATGGCCTTTAGAAAATGTGTTTTTGAGGAGGTGGGGAAGTGCACTATAGGCCCCTGTGGCGCGGCCTAAGCTTTTGTCCTTAATGGCATTTTTTTCCTTACATTACTTTTACTTTTATAGTTTTGAAACCAGTACTTTTACACTTTTACTTGAGTAAAAGGCTTGAGTTTTGTGTAGTTCAACTTCTACAGAAGTCTTTTTAAACCCTAGTATCTATACTTCTACCTGAGTAATGAATGTGAATACTTTTGACACCTCTATAACTATAACGATAACTTTAGTACTGTCCAAGCCAACGCACAATATCGTTCTGTTTATTCTAAGCGCATGCTGCAGTTTTGTCGTCCGCCTGTTTAAATGCTCTTTAAAACAGAATGGATTCTGATTGGCTGTCAATGTGTCTATCGCTCATCAGCTAGGAAAAAAAATCGCTCTAAATGTGATTCCAAAGTTTCTCTGTGGCGTTATTGTATGTCGTTATTTATTTTATATTTAGAAGAATCTTTATCGTTATAGTTATCGTCCTTAGTGTGAATGGGCCATGATGGGCCAACTTTGCAGAAAGTTGAACATGTAAAAAAAGCATAATAGTTCCTCTTTAAGATATCACACATAAGCTCTAATAAGTGTTATATTTCATAACTGTTGACAGGCTTGAAAGCACGAACAGAGCCGTACCTCTCGGCCAGGCCGCCCTTAGTGAGGCTGGAGATGATGATGGGGTCGAAGGGCTCCTCGGTGCCCGAGATTGTGATGCCCAGCGGCCCGCCGTAGCGTTTCAGCTCCACCGTGTAAATGATGGCGCCGGAGGTCTCCTGCTCGTCTGCAACACAGGCCAACAGCACACGGGCGTCCCTATCAACACTGCCATCACGTAGGATACCTCACAGAGGGGCAGAGAGCAGAGCGAAGACACCCCTCACAACACCGGACAGAGAGAGGAGGTAAGGAGGAGTGAAGGGAGGATGGAGGAGGATTGACCAGAAAATAAAGAGAAAACATGAAGGAAGAGGAACCCAAAGGGAACAAACAGAAACGGGATGAAAATACTAGGGCTGTCAATTTAACATGCAATCGAACTTCCGTCCCGTCCCGTCCTTTTTTTCCTGTTGTATATATTTTTCAGATTGCATATTTCCACTGTAAAAAATAAAAAACGGAAAATATACTGGTGATTTTCTGCCAAGACATAACCCAAAAACACAACACAATGCAATGCGTAATTCTGGAAAAAAAACTGGATTTTACAGTGAATCTGCACATTGTGAAATTCGATTACACTTGCGTATTGATTGACAACCCCCAAAAAACATCTTAACTAAAAGTAAAAGAGTGATGTCTGATTATGACGGGAGAACTGGATAAATAAAAAAGCAGGAAGAATGGGAAAGTAAGTAAAGGCAATTTGAGAGAAGAATGATGTAAGTGGAAGTGGTGCATCCAGAAAAAAAAAAAGTAAAATGAAAAAAATAAATAAATAAATACAAGGGAGTGGCAAAATGGAAATATTCACATGCATAATACAAAAAAATGGGATATTGGCTCTGTGATCCATTTCAGAAATGGATACTACACCTACCTCTACAAATCATACATTTTATCATCCAAAGGAGAACTAAGCCTGGACCCCCAATGCATTTCAAAAAGACTAAATGTCAGATGTCAGACATTTCTTTTTGCCAAAAGTGACTTAGTGCATTCAAGCTGTATATTATATCAGTATGCGAGTCCTCAGGGGATTCTCTGTGCTAGTTGCTCTACCAGCTGAGCTACAGGAATCATAATGTAAATTAATTATAAGACTGAACTCATTTTGCATGCACTCAACAAACAGACGTGGCTATAGCAACACCAAAATCCACTTGAAAGTGTTTTATAAAATATTTGTGGCCCTGATTCATAATGCTCAACATCAATTTAGAGGTCAACCTGCCATTTTGACGCGACTACGCTGAGACGGAAATGTGCCAAAGAAAAAAAATAGAGGAAAAACACGCAGATCCTCAGGGCAATCGTTGTCATCTCCCACCCGCATCCCACATACTAATGAAGCGCTGATATCTGTCAGATCACAGCAGCTCTAGGTTTGTGTTTGTGTGTTCTGGGGGTCTGGGGACGTTCGTTAACACGAGGTCGGCTCATTACGCCTTCGTTTTTTCAACGATGGACTAATGGAGAGAGGGGAGGGAAATTACCCCCATTTAGCATGCCAGTTAGCACGACCTCTCTCAGACTGATGATTTGTTGTCACGGAAAAAAACGGTTTGTGAAAAATGAATGTCGACCTTAATGTTCCAAGCCAGAAAGATCTAAACGAGCCTCCAGCATTGGGATCTGAAACACACGAGGTGCCATTTCACGGACATAGTGGACGTCCTGCATGAAATATGAATGCCAAATAAAAGTGATTCGCAGGTCTGCTTTGTAGTACGAGCGTAACGCCCCTGTAGAAGACTATGAAGCAAAGGATTGAGGGTAAATGCTTTTGACTTAGCTGGGTGAGGGCTCCAAGGGTTTCTAATCGGATAATTGAACCAAATGAGCATTAAATTGGAGCGATTAAACCTCATTTTCTTCTATGTGCACAATGCTAATAGTGTTAAGGGTGATGTGAGGTTGTGGAAGCGAGGAGAGATGCGTATGTTGTTGTAGCTCACCTGAAGAAGCAAAAGGTTTCCTAGAAGGTCCTTTGGAGATAATAAAGATCTCACTGTGACATTTCCAACTGGAGAGCCACTTCAAATCTTCAGGGTCTGAACATGTCCTACCTCAACTTAAAGGGGTGGTAAAACACATTCTTTTGAAGGCTTGACTGTGTTTGTGGGGTGCACTGTAACATGTGTTCATGCTTCGTTTTAAAAAAAATTGCCTTATTTTTCATATATTTGACCTTTATTCTACACTGCTCTGTCCCTCCTTGTAAAACGGTCTGATGCTTTCCGGGTTGTATGAAGCCAGTCCCTCAAAAATACGCAGTGGGCTCAGATTGGTTAGCTGGCCCAGTGTGTTGTGATTCGCTAACCGCCTAGTGCACGTTTGTCGGAAACGTCACGCCCCTTACCGGAGGCTGTGCTTTGGGTAGAAACAACGGCGTCAATAAAACCATATGAGCCCGAATCAGACCCAGAACATTTGAGTGAAGATGATTGAGCAGAACCTGTTCAGTCCTCAAGAGTAAAGACTGCGGATCTATAGTGATCGCTACTGAATGGCACTTTTACTTTTGTATTTTTAGAACGATTATAGCCAAATATCTGACGCAAGAACTAACCCAAAACACTAAGCACTGGCTTTAACTAGTAAGTTAGCCAAATCAAACACAGAACCATGTTTAGCAAGCCTGTAGATAAACAATACATAAAAGCTCTAATCAAAGAATCATTTACACTAATGCCAGGTTCGCTGTTGAGATTTTAACGTTAGTGTTTATAAAATGTTAGGTGTTCGTCGGATAACGTTAAGTATGAATGAGCATTTAACAGACTGGTTTGCAGAACAGCGTTGTCATCTGTTTACTTCCTTGCTACAACCTATTACAGGAAAACACATCGATGAAAAATAAATCCGACTTACAGGTTGTGGCCCGTAAACAGCTTCTGTTTGTAAATCCAGCTTTCAGGACAAGCCGTTGTGCATATCCTGTATTGAACTCGCGAAGTTTGTGGAAGTTTGTGTTGTCCTCCGTGAAATGTGCAGCGCGCGCGTCGTGCATCCACGCACCGGCAGTGTTTTTTTCACATAGCTGACGTTGTGCAAATCTGGCATTGAAATCGCGAAGACGGTGGACGTTTTCCTCTGTTAGATGTGCTGCAGGGAGCCCTGCGCGTGCCTGATTCCCCGCTGACTCAAACACACGTGCAACATGCTGTATGTTAAACGCTCTGCAACGCACCCCCGTCCCAAGGAAGGCTGAACAGAACAAGTACCCCAGACCTGCAATCCGGATGAAACTAACAGCGTTTCCTCGGCATCGCGGCAACAACACTCCAGCCTTACTATACCACAACAGCGCCGCGATACAAAATGGCCTCACCCCCCCCCCTTATTTAATATTCTCTGAGGAGGGGTTTATGTAAATATTGAGCCTGGTGATGTCACCAACCCTGGAGGAATGTCTGTAGTCGCCTACTGGCCGTTTGCTGTAGTTCTTAGAAACTGATTTCTTTAAAAGCAAATATCTCCCTTTGCTTTAAACTTTGAACGTTGTAACTTTGCAGATGTTGTTTATGCTCAAGCAGCAACATTACACGCTAGCTAAAGTTAGAATAGTGAAATCGTGGTTTACCACCCCTTTAAAACTGTGATGAATTTATTCTGAGAATGAACAGGATTGACCCATAAATGAGTAGCATTAGCAGGCCATTTAATCTCGATATCTTGTCAAATAAAACTTTTATGTTCAATTTTGAAAGTCGGTAATCTTTTTAAAGTGCTATTCATTTACTTATGTGTAAAACCCTAACCCTTTAGGCAACACTGTGCATATCACGACGATTTTAATGTGCGTTTAACTCTTCATTAAGTTCTCTAAAGAGCGTGTCATTACTCATTTCCTGATCTATCCTTGTGATTTGCAAACATCACATTAAAAAGACATCTCTGATTTAAACTCCAGAAAAAAATGCAGGAAAGAGCTGGTAAGATCGATTCATTTCTGTGATTAATTCCAAGCTGTCCATTTCAATGAATCAATTCATTAATTTGATTCAACAATTCAATTCATCAAAAATGTAAATGAAAACCCATTCTGGCCTTTTTTCTTAACACACATACATGAACTAATATAAATATATTGAATTATATGGTCATATAAGGTGAAAAATAACAAAATATAGTTGTATCACCCAGCTCTACTTGATACATATCTGCATTCTGTACTTAAGGGATTCATAGCTAATAATGCTGCCATGTTTTCTCTTATCTTGTCCTTTTCTGTCCTTGCCATATCTGTTTGAAACCATATTACATTAGAGGAGGTTAATCAGTCAGGTCCTAATAGCTTATTCTTTATCTTGATCCTGGCAAAAATACGTTCACATTAGAAGTCTTTGCTGAGGCTCTTCTGTCCTTGCATGGGGGTTTTTAGTGTACATTTGTGTCCGTGTGGAGTGTGTAGTTGCAGAGGCTCAGAGGTACCTGAGTTGTCCTCGTCCTTGCGGATCTTGAGTTTAACCAGGTCTTCGCACTGCTGCAGGATTTGAACGGCGTCCTCCATGGAGCAGTTGTCCAGACGGATGTTGTCTATTGCCAAAAGCTTATCCCCCAGCTCCAAAGTGCCCGTTCTTTGAAGGAGTACAAGGAAAAACCGTTACAAGCTTTTTGCAGAAGCGCACCCAAAGTAGCATTTCCTCAACCATACAGCAAATCTCCATTGTATTGCAATATTCTGAAGGAAAGGTTATTTTATCCTTCATGCCGACATTTACACTCATTTCGTTGTAGTCTGAGCTCGCATTCTGCAAGAAAACACATCCATTATTCAGTGGATTGACCATGGTACACAGTAAAGAGCTGCCAGAGGCGGCTCAGACTACAAAAAAAAAAAAACTTATCATATTGGTCATAATTGTGTGCTGTTCCATATTCAGATTAGACACTGAGATGTAATCCTGCCTGAATTCACAATTATTCCACCACTCCTTCATATTAAATGGCTCACTTATTTTTAGGCCCTTTTAATAGAGCTGAAATGGAGGAGAGCAAAATGTGAAAGATGGCAAGAGCCAAGGCCATCTAAAATAGGCGCCTCAACAGAAAGACAAACGGACCTGTATTTCACCACTCCACTGTGCACACAGAGATTCATAACCCAATTCTCTTCCTTCCTCGCATAATTATCAGGTAAACATATGTACTATTATGTAAAAGCATGAGAAATTAGAGTATATGTGCTGAAAGAGCCCTAATTACTCGGTATACAGCATCCCCCGACAACCCTAACTATTACCATGGAGAATTTATACTTTTTTCAGCTTTGTTAGCCTTTGTTAGGAATGAAAGTTGAGCTTGAGAAAGGAAAATATACTACCATTCAAAAGTTTGAGGTCAGTAAGACTCAGACAAATAGAAATTAATAATTCATTATTCAACAATGCTTTAAAAGCATGACAGTAAGGACATTATGTTACAAAACATATCTATTTTTAATAAACGCTTTTCTTTTGCAATGTTATTCATCAAAGAATCCTTAAAAAATGTCATCGTTTCCACAAAAATATTAACCCTCGGGAGTCTGAGCTGTTTTGGGGCCCTTTAGAAGTTTTGACATGCTCTGACATTTGTGCTTTTTTCAGTTGCTTATAAACACATTAATGGCAAAAGTGTAATTACACTGTATGCAGCACAAACTGGGCTACCATAATATGTGAGCAACATATGCAGCACAACTGTTTTCAACATTAATAATATTAATAATAATAACAAATGTTTATTACGCTAAAAATCTGTGGTTATTTTTTCTACCCGAAACCTGGGTTGAGCCTTTTGGGTAATTTTTAGGGGTTATTTTTTCAGTGTTTGGGTAGATTTTGTGTAACCCAGATCCTGGGTGGGTCAGACATAACAAACCCAGTGTTTGGGTAGTTTTGTGTTACCCAGATCCTGGGTGGGTCAGACGTAACAACCCAGTGTTTGGGTAGATTTTGTATAACCCAGATCCTGGGTGGGTCAGACGTAACAACCCAGTGTTTGGGTAGTTTTTGTTTTACCCTGGGTGGGTCAGACATAACAACCCAGTGTTTGGGTAGTTTTTGTTTTACCCTGGGTGGGTCAGACATAACAACCCAGAATTTGTGTAGTTTTTGTGTAACCCAGATCCTGGGTGGGTCACACGTAACAACCCAGTGTTTGGGTAGATTTTGTGTAACCCAGATCCTGGGTGGGTCAGACGTAACAACCCAGTGTTTGGGTAGATTTTGTATAACCCAGATCCTGGGTGGGTCAGACGTAACAACCCAGTGTTTGGGTAGTTTTTGTTTTATCCTGGGTGGGTCAGACGTAACAACCCAGTGTTTGTGTAGTTTTTGTGTAACCCAGATCCTGGGTGGGTCACAGGTAACAACCCAGTGTTTGGGTAGATTTTGTGTAACCCAGATCCTGGGTGGGTCACACGTAACAACCCTGTGTTTGGGTAGATTTTGTATAACCCAGATCCTGGGTGGGTCACACATAACCCAGTGTTTGGGTAGTTTTGTGTAACACAGATCCTGGTTGGGTCAGACATGACAACCCAGTGTCTGGGTAGTTTTGTGCAACCCAGATCCTGGGTCGGTCACACATAACCCAGTGTTTGGGTAGTTTTGTGTAACCCAGATCCTGGTTGGGTCAGACATGACAACCCAGTGTTTGGGTAGTTTTGTGCAACCCAGATCCTGGGTTGGTCAGACGTAACAACCCAGTGTTTGGGTAGCTTTTTTGTTACCCAGATCCTGGGTCGGTCATAACCCAGGGGTAGAGTTTTTTATTGCATGCTATTTGTGAGCTCTTCAGGAGAGAGCAGTGCATCTCCGGTAAAATACAGGTTTGTGTACGTTTTATTTTATCTATCAATTCGTTATTGTGCTGTATATCGTTTAAGTTTATGCAAAGCAACACAGGTGCATGACCTACACGAGTGTCTTTCTTTTCGCGTGACGGAAATGCCTGATGCCTTGTATACAATTTTATGATTTTATTCAAATAGATAAAGAATATAAATACTTAGCATGTTGAAATATGTCCTCAGAGCTGTTCTCTGTTTTGTCTAAAGTTAGAAGTTCCCCCGCTGAACATGATACAAGCTCCGGCACAAGATCCAGCACCATAACAGTGGAAGCGAGACAACAGAAACTGGTCGATTACACTTGAATTACTTCTAAATGTTAAATTTTTACTTCTAATATTTGTTAAACAAGCTTAAGTGTAGGCAATATGTATAAAAAAACTATATAAAATTTGCTATACTGTAAAATAGGATATTTTTTTAAAAGTTTAGAGGATTTAAGTTAATACGGAAACATTAATTCATGTATGAAGTAAAATAATAAACTAGTATTATGGTAAAAATGAATCAACTATGCTGGGTTAAATCAAGCCATTAGGTAAAATGCTGGGTAAAATTAACCCAACATGTGTTCTTTCCTATATTTACCCAGCCCGTGACCTTAACCCAGTGTTTTTTTAGAGTTTAAACAGAAAATCTGCGTATTTTAATGATTTGTGAAGGATCATGTGACACTGAATACTATTAGTGGCTGCTGGAAATTCAGGAATAAATTGCTGTACATAATATATTAACAATAAAAAGGTTTATTTCACAATTTTACCGCTTTTCCATTTTTGACCAATTAAATCTAGCCTTGGTGAACATAAGAAACTATGTTATGAGTAAAAAAAAAGACGTTTTTTTTAAAGAAAATAAATCTAAGCTAGTCAATTTTTAGAGGAGTGCAGCTAGATTAGATTTTACTGCAAACAGGCCCGTATAGACCTCACAATCAACAACAATGCAGTCAAACAGCACTCTACACCTTTCCTCAGGGCAACCGCCGAAATTTATGTCAATATGGAGGGTTACGTGTTCTCCCAGCTGCACTCAATCAGAAGCCCTCCACTGAAGCCTAGAGAAAATGAGCATTTACATGCATAAGAATGCTTTGGCAAGTCAATACAGATAGCATAAGCTCATAGTCATGCTCAATTCTGTGCACAGATGTCATTATATGAGCCGTTTGGATCAAGTTGGAGCTACAGTATTTAAGGCATGGATGAAAAGCTGATTTGGATGAGAGTTCAGAAATACAATGCTGGCATGTGCTAAAAATTCAGTTTAGCACACGCCAGCATTGTATTTCTGAACTCTCATGTTAAACATTTCTTATTATTAATGTGGAAAGCAATTGTGCTTATACATATTTCTGTGGAAACAAACAAAACAAAAATAAAAAAAATTTCCCCAGGATTCTTTAGATAGATAGTTAAAAAAAACAGCATTTATCTAAAAGAAAAATCTCATTTTTCTTCCCAAAACTTTTCAACTTATTTTATGCTGCGTTCAAACTGTTTGTTAATGGGCATTCTGTTTTAGAGCATGTTATGTTGAGTAAAGCATTTCGCACTTGGATATGAAATGTAATCCATCTATTATGTATTTTTTTATTTAATATAGTAAAGCTCGAGATGCTGGTGGGTGCGAGTGTGCTGGAGGCTGGATATGAATTGTTTTGCATGAGATTAGCATTTTTCTATACATTTAAAAAGAGATGCGGTGCAATACAATGGCGTGAGGCGGTACCTGTGTGCCACGCTGCCTTTCTTTATGTCAGAGATGATGAGCGAATCTCCGGGCTTCCTACTGGAAGGAGCTGTGAAGAGAGAAGAGAACAATCAAACTTGTTTAATAGCCCAACCTCACTCATTTTCTGCAGGCAACACTGCTGATTATCTAACCGTGAGTCATTCTTATAACTTAACATTTTTAAAGCTACAGTACTTTTAAGGGTTCTGCCTCTGCTGACAAAAATATCTTTAAAATGGGAGTAAATCTGATGACATAGAAAGAGCTTTGTATCGACTTGTAGTGCCTCTTCACAAAGTTGGCGGAGAACTAGTTGTCAGTCCAGTCTAGTCGGAACTGATGGTTTTTGTTGTCTATTTTACATTTTTTCCGGCTTGGAGAATGACATGATGACACTGCAAAAGATGCCACTCCAACTGATTGACAATCGAGATGCACATTTTCCACAGTGCCGTGTGGATGGCAATCTTACAGCAAATAATAGTGCATACTGCATATATAAAAATGATATTTTTCACCATAAAGAAAGCAATTTGAAGGGGGAAAACAATCTTAAACCAGCCTAAGATGGTTTGCATGTCTTATCGGGGTTAAAACCCCTCTAAAACCTGCCAACAGACCAGCTTGACCAAGCAAATAAGCTTAGGACTGCATTTATTTAATTAAATAAAATTGGACATACAATGGAAATATTACTATTTAAAATAACTGTTTTCTGTTTTAATATATTTTAAAATGTAATTTATTCCTGTGACACAAATCTGCATTTCATTACTCCAGTCTTCGGTGTCACATGATGCTTCAGAAATCATTCTGATATGATGATTTGCTGCTCAAGAAACATTTATTATTATGATGATCAATGTTGAAAAGAGTTTTTTCAGGATTCTTTGATAAATAGAAAATAACAGCATTTATCTGAAATAGAAAGCTTTTGTAACATTATACAAAACATACCGTTCAAAAGTTTGGGGTCAGTAAGATTTTTTTTTTGGAAAGAAATGTAAGAAATTATTCAGAAAGGATGCATTAAATTGATCAAAAGTGACAGTAAACACATTTATAATGGAAATGTTTCTTGAGCAGATCAGCATATTAGAATGATTTCTGAAGGATCATGTGATACTAAAGACTGGAGTAATAAAAAAAAAAAAAAGAGTTATTATAAATTGTAATAATATTTCACAATATTACTGTTTGTTTTGTATCATTCATTAAATAAATGCGGCCTTGGTGAGCATAAGAGACTTAAAAACAGAAAAAAACATACAGATGCGTACAGAACTTTTGAACGGCAGTGTAAAAGTATATACACACGCACGCACGCACACACATTCATTTAAATGTATAATAATATAAATGGGCCTAAAAATGCTGCCAGCTCTCTAGTATTTGGAACAGAGCCATTATGTCAGTATGAAATAGAAAATAGACCTTTTTAGCAGCTCTAGTCATATTCTGGTCTGGTGTACCATGGGGACAGATGTGAGTGTATAATTACATGTCATATGGTCCCTAGCCCACCAGTAGCATCTGGAGGTGTGATATCAAACTTATAGAGTGACGCGCCAGAGCATTTTTCTCTCAGTCAGAGCTCGGGGTGATTCATGTTCGCTTAGTGCGTCACTGACAGACTGGAAGGTCGTGTCTTTTTCACTTCGAATAAGAAAAATAAACTCTTTTGTTAATTCTGCTCACTTTTCAACCTAATATGCATCCCAGATGGTGGCACAGCTTAATCATCATCAATTCTGATGCTCTGTGCAGCCTGTCAGTGATCGTCCTATGCTGCCCTATGGGAGTCTGTTCTTTAAGCTCACGCATTGTGATGCCAAGCATGCGTCTGTGTCGGACAGACAGTCCCAGAGGTTTTCTTTGGTGGTTTATTATGGTCCGAGAACAACCCTGCAATAAGATGAGCTCCAATTGACAGAAAAGCTAGATTACTTAAGAGGATTCACCGCACATACATACAAGCATACATACATATAAGCATCCATACATACAGGGAGTGCAGGCACGTTGATTTTCTGATCATATTTTTTTTCCATTTTCCAAAGCTGCAACCTACCTGGAGTCTCCAGAAGTGCAAGGTGTCAGGATCTCAGAGACTTCAGTTAGGTAAAGAATCCTAAAAAATGACCCCCACTAGATAAGAATCATAAGCTGAAGTGTTGTAAAATACATGAAGAAGGTTTTTTTATAGGCTTTATGGACAGATAGGTTGAGAGTGACTCTTGAAGGACCAGCACCACATCCTCTAGTACCACTGTTTGAAGAATTCATCTTCCAGAATCTGGCAGTACGTTTTGGGAGTTCATTTTAGTCCATCCTGAAGTCCGTTTTGCAGAGATGGACTAAAATGAACTCCCAAAACGTACTGCCAGATTCTGGAAGATGAATTCTTCAAACAGTGGTACTAGAGGATGTGGTGCTGGTCCTTCAAGAGTCATTCTCAACCTATAAAACCTATAAAGCCTATAAAAAAGCAGGCTTCATGTATTTTACAACACTTAAGCTTATGATTCTTATTTAGTGGGGGTCATTTTTTAGGATTCTTTACCTAACTGAAGTCTCTGAGATCCTGACACCTTGCACTTCTGGAGACTCCAGGTAGGTTGCAGCTCTGGAAAATGGTGGCGCTGGAGACTAAAGGGTTCCTGATGGTTTCACCCTTAATTCTTCACCTTAATTCTTAATTCTTTTGCGGTTAATAGGTGTCTTTTCTTCACCACCTGTTTTTGTCTGACCCTACTGACCCAACGAGCATTTCACTCTCCAATGGTCATGCCTTAACTGCAATGTCTAGTATTGCATTAGTATTTCATACTTCTCATGGGCATTTAATACTTTTTGACTTTTCAGTCTGAGTTAAATCTCTTTTTTGGCTCAATTTATCTGTAAAAGAAAACATGCCTAATAATTCTGCACACCTGAATATAAGGTGATTTTCATTTCCAGCCTTCATGAACAATTATATATCACTTATACATTATTAAATACTAAATCAATAGTAGTTATTAGGATTACTGTGGTTTGGAATTGGTCAAATGTGCCTGGAAAAAAAATATGATCAGAAAATCAACGTGCCTAATAATTCTGCACTCCCTGTATATACATGTCTGTATATAAGTTAAAGGGCTATAATAGCTATACATTTTTTCATCTAATGAATTACACAATGTGGCAATTAATTAATCTAATGGTGCAAATTAATCACACATCAAATTTGGCTCAGAAATTACACCCAAAAGATTAAAGTCATTATTGTATAAAATGAAATGCTTTAGAATTGTTTTATTTTTTTGTATTTAATGCAACATAGAATTTATTACACAAACTTTTAGGCATTAACATCCATGAGGGTGAGTGATGATAGAATTTTAGGGTGAACTATACATTTAATATGGAATATTATATATTTTTTAATGAAATTATACTCTAAAAAGAAACTAAAACTTCCAGGAGGTGGCGGGACAAAAAAACTCATACAGCATTTTTGCCCTGATATCCTGAATTTTAGAGCCATTCTAACTGCATTCTACAGGCTCCATAACGCAATGAGTTGTTGCCCTGCTTCCTTTCATAGGTCTGGGGTGCGGCGGTTGCGTTAAATGTGTTAATTTTAACACATTATTTTTTCCCCATTACTAATTAATTAAGTTAACACGTTAAATTGACAGCCCTAATATATATAGGGAGCATGAAGAATCATTTTCACATATGTATTGGCACCTCTGAGTCACAGTCTAGTCTTTGGGATGGAGTAGACTTTTTTTTTGCATTGTCAATACAAGATATTGACCAAAAATTGATGCACCTCTTGATGGAAATAAATGCTGTGATGTTATATCCATCAAATTCTACTCCAGCACATCCCAAAGACTTTCAATGAATCTAAGGTCTAGACTCAGAGGTGCCAAATCACGTGTGAAAATGATTCTTCATGCTCCCTCTCACCCATTCTTTCACATTTTGAGCCTGATGAATCTTGACATTGTCATCCCGGAATATGGCTTCTTCCTATTCTTCCTACATGGTTGTTTAAGAAATGAAAAGCTACACACTCCTTCAATTAAGGATAGAAGGACTGTTGGCTAACATATAACATGCTAGAAACATAAAAATCACTGCAATAATGATCCAGTCTTAGGGCGTTTTCACACCTACCTTGTTTGGTCTGGATTTTCGGACTTTTCAGTTTGGTTCGAATCAAAATTACAGGTGTGAAACCTCCCCCGTACCACGGTCCAGACCAAACAGACAAAATTTGGTCCGCCGAAAAGAGGTAGTCTCGGTCCGGATCAAACTGAACAAAGGTTCGGTTCGTTTCTAGTGTGAAAGCATTTTCTGTATGGTTCGTACTTTCAGACCATTTACAGGAAGTTCCTGTTTATGTTTAAATATTATAATGTCATTTTTAAATTCAATCTAGGCTAGATTGATTATGAAAAGTGAAAAGATGCGCAATATGTCAGAAGACAGAAGGTCAGAAAATATTTTGAAAGAAATTTTGTATGATTTTGCTTAGAAAGCCTTTCTTTAATGTGAATTTCGTTTCGTATAATTTATATCTTAATTTTAATAAACGTTTAATCAGATAATTGCCTGGATTTAATAAATAAGAAGCAAATAGTCTATAGCAGACAATAATCTCGGGAGCGATCACATGCTTTGCACATGAACTGGAGCGCGTCTCAAATAAACCGAAACTCAGCAGACTATTTGTCTCTCAAAAATGAGAAATATGTGTATATAAAGCTTGAAATGTCCACTTTTAAACGTAACGAAAAGAAAATAGTCAAGCAATGCGCACTGTTCAATAGTGGCAACGATATGCATCCGTTCATTCACTCTTGTCAAAGACGCTGACGTCAGACGCACGTCCATTTACAAACCAATCAATGTCCAGATGCCGCCCACATAGATGATGACGAGTGGACGCAAGTGTGAAGTTCTTTAGTGCGCTCGCATAATTGCAATGTGAAACCAAACCAAAACTAACCGAATGTATAAAATGTATCAAAACATGAACTTCAGTTCGACCTTGGTGCAGATCAGGTGTGAAAACGCCCTTAGACTCTTAAGCATTTGCCTTTAAATCCAAACAGCGACACACACACACACACACACACACACACCAGTAATAGCAGAACAGGCCTATATCAAATGCTTTTACCCGTAATAGCTCTTTATTTAGCTAATATGACCTGAAGGAGACCCAAATTAGAGCTACTTAATTTCCACTTTCAAATTACAAAGCAAGTCGGAGAGGTTTGTCAGTTGAAAGAGAACATTAATTTCAGGATGATTCAACGGAGAAAGGTCAAAGATTCAGTCTCGAAGGTACAGGCTATAGCACTAGCAGTCTAAAAGAGGAAAGAAATTGATTTAAGGATGCCAATCAGAGCGAGCTAGATTTGAACAAGCTATCTGAGAGGAAATTGCCAGAGTGTCAGCAATGCAGGTGTTGAGATGTAGCCTATCAGACAATTCAATTTCCAAGTGTGAGTGAGTTCTCGGACCAAAGAAATAATCATGTTTTCTGCTCAAAGAGAGCGCATGTCCGCTGGCCTTAAAGACACCTCACCATATGCTGGATTACAGCTGTGTGATGCCACCTTCAGATGGTGCACATCAAAGCACAGCCTTTCAACTCGGTGAAGCTCTGATGAATTTTATAGCAAGTATCCGGAGGAAAAAAAAACAGTGGAATGACTTACATAAACTGGCACTCGGCTTGATAGTATATTTTGGAAATCAAGCAGCAAGATGATGCCTATTTGTCAGACAAGGTACATTTTGACATTCAGAACGGAAGAGCACAGCCATTTTCTGCCTGCTTCCTGGTTGGCGGCACCGTGGTTGCTGCCGGTAGCTGCTTTGTCATCGTTTCCCCCTTTTACTTGCACTGCTATTTGGCCTAACCATGATAAATAGTGTGGCCCATTCGCATTCTTTACACTTTGCCTGCTCATATTGGACTAGCCAGGTGAATGTCAATCTTTACACAAGCTAAGGGTCAAACTAGAACAACTGCATGCACTTTTGGTATGTGCATCATCTAATCCAATTTATACAGTAAAACTACCATAGTGATCTTCAAAAGCATTTCTTATTAATTTACCTTGCCGTTTTAGGCTACAAAACAATTTTTTTGGGTTTATTCAAATCAAATCTGTAGTCTAAGCAGCCAAAAAAAAAGGTTGTGTTTATATATATATATATATATGCAATTTGACCAAAATCTATTTTCTATGGTCTGAAATTGGATTTCACAATGGCTTTTTTTATGTTATTCAGGATGAGACTTGCATGTAACATCATACAAAGTAGTATAAATCAGATTACTAATGAACTCCGATTAGTGTGCAATGTATATCATTTCATATTCCATTCCACAGCAGATGAGACGCCACCAGGAGAATAAGACGAGGTAATCTTTAAGAAGTAAACAAGACATCTATAAACGTGTCCCACTATGGCTTTATTAGTACCTGTGAAATACAGGCCCCGCAGAGGCACGGAGCAGAAAGCCATTAAACTGCTCAGGAAGGCCACGGAAGCTCGGCAAAGCCCATATACATAAATCGAAATGTGGGTAGGACAGCCTACATCTCTCTCTCGCTCATTCTAAGCCATAAAAGTTGACTTTCTCAGACATCCTGCAGGCCCTGAGCCAAGTTGTGGCATAATTGAGCAGACTTTCTTTGCATATATATATGAGAAAGAAATGTGTGTCATATGTGTGTGTGTCTGTGAGGTCTGCTTTAATAGAATGGGATTTCTCTGTGCAGAGGAATCTCCTCCAGCGCTATTTAGCATTATTTAAGAACATCTCCAGCCATTCAACAAAAACTCCATGATAATCTGATAAGTCTTAAAGGGATAGTTCAGCCAACAATTACAATAATATCTTTATTTACTTGCTTATGTAGTTCCAAATCCATATGACTTACTTTCTTCTGTGAACACAAAAGATGATATTTGTATGAATGTTCATGCTGCTCTTTTCCACGCATTTACAACTAATTTCCCTATAAGTTTCAAATAGGATATATTTGATTAATTCTTCACTCGGTATGAATCTTTTGTTTCATTATGTATTTTACTGTTTGTTCATGAATTGGTCTCATCTGATTCTCAGTCACTTAATGACTTTCAAGCTAGATGATGATCAAGGTGAATAACACCTTGAATTTCAGTCTTTTCCTCACAAGAAGCAATTATATGGTTTCTATGTAATACAGTCATATGTGACCCTGGACCACAAAACCAGTCATAAGTCGCACGGGTATATTTGTGGCAATAGCCAACAATGCATTGTATGGGTTAAAATGATCGATTTTTCTTTTATGCCAAAAATCATTAGGATATTAAGTACAGATCACGTTCCATGAAGATATTTTGTAAATTTCCTACCGAGAATATATAAAAAAAATGTATCATTAGTAGTAATATGCATTGCTAAGGAGGACTTCATTTATTAATTAATATAAAAATTATTATTAATTTGGATAACTTTAAAAGGCGATTTTCTCAATATTTAGATTTCAGATTCCACATTTTCAAAAAGTTGTATCGTATCCTCTGCCAAATTTTGTCTTATCCTAACAAAGCATACATCAATGGAAAGCTTATTTATTCAGCTTGATGTAAAAATCTCAATTTCCCAAAAATTCACCCTTATGACTGGTTTTGTGGTCCAGGGTCAGAACGCATTTATAATACTTGCTTTTGCAGCTTGTTGAATCTTGAAAGCTCCAGTCGCCATTCATTGCAACTGCACGTTCAAAAAGCGACCAATCTGTTCTTCAGAATTTCTCCTTTTGTGTTGCATAGAACAAATTCATACCATTTTGGAACAAACAAACAAAAAATGGTGGGTAAATAAAAACAAACTTTCCTTTTTGGATGAACTATTATGTTAATTGACATAATGGAGATTTTGAGAAGATGCAGTGGGATGGGAACCAACACGGTTAAGGGAATTTTTTTAATGATCTGAAAAGCAGTTACAGCGGTACTTTAGCACAGGCAAAATAGTTCATCTGGTTCATTAAGGAAGTTCAGACAGCTGTAAAACCCACAAAGAAGCTTTACGGGGAACCGTTTGCTATTATCTTTGGAATGTGTGTATCTTCATAGTCAATCCTGGGAGAATTTGCCCCATCAAATTAGCAACAAATGTGAAGGCTACACACAATGTGTACACCAGCAACATAATAAATACTTATTTAGAAAGCATGGAGGATGACGGGCAAAATTGCTTTGGTGGTAAACAACCCCACAGATTCAGAGAGAAGCAATTATTGCTGGGCTGTTGTTGCATGGGGTCCAGCAATGTATTTCACGAAAACGCTGGCGAATAACAGAAAGTTTGTATCATATTGCTGTAATGGGGAAAACAGTCAATGTGACAAAACCGAGCTGGGATGAGGTGATGAATCACCCTCGCTTGACAATGCGGGCAGGCATTGATGAAGCATCTGGCAAAGGCTTTGAGCGTTCAGCGGGTGGGGTATACGAACAGAGCTCTGCAGAGTCCCTGACTGCAGGCGGAAAACAGATTGATTTCGCAGGCAGATCCGTCTATAATCGCCTTTCCAAAAAATCAGCTGATGGTAAACGAATGACACAACAGGTGAGAAGACACGGTATCTTTGGAGGAAGGAGGGAAGAGTGTGGTATTTATTTCCATAAAATCCATTATGACGGTTCAAAAACTATAATATCCCACAATCCTATGCGTGTTCAGGAAATGGTTGATAAAATACAAGTGATTGAAATGTGAAAATAGCCAATTCTCTCTTTTTTCAACTTGCAACTCCATTTCTAGTGTGAAATAAGAATTGTTACTAAATATTATCTTGGTTATCCCTAAAGCTCACTTGAATTCATTATACATTATTAGACGGCGCCTTGGAAGACCTTCATACACAAAAACACATCACACACACAACACAATACAATGCAACTGCCTTCTGGATGCAGCCACTGTGACCTACAGTCTGTTCCTAGCAATTAAATTCACAATTACAATAAATGAGAGATAATATATAATTAGGTGCTTTTTTCATGCAGAACCTACTTTTTTTTTAAATAAATAAGCACAAACCCTTTAAGTAAGGAAGGATTTTTTTCCCCTCAGTATCCTAAACAGCAACAGCTACATTTTTCCCCCAGTAATAAGTCACCCAGTTGTGTCTCTTTAATGTCTTTGGAACTGAAACATGGGTTAAATGTCACATATTTATATCTCAGTGATATAAAGAGTGAAGGAAGACCCAATTGTAAAGTCTTCCAAATTTGTGGCCTGGATAATGCACAGGAAAATGTTGAAGTTAAAGCTTCAAAGGGAAACGTGGGAAATTATAAGGCTATTTAACAACAGTCACTCACTGTATACTTTCTTACATTTACATTTGCGAGAAGCTTGTATTTAAACCGACTTCATTCAAGGTATACATTTTACCAGTATATACTGTACGTTCTGTGGGAATGAATGAAACCCATTGACCTTGTGTTCTTTATCCCAAGTATGATCAATAGGAATACTGTTTCTTGCCTTAACACGCACCATTAAATACAATTTACACCTTGAGGACAGACAACCATTATGCATAAAGAACTGAGAGAAGAATACGTACAGCTGATGGTTATGCC
This sequence comes from Gobio gobio, assembly GCF_949357685.1. Classification (NCBI taxonomy): domain Eukaryota; kingdom Metazoa; phylum Chordata; class Actinopteri; order Cypriniformes; family Gobionidae; genus Gobio; species Gobio gobio. The sequence continues at coordinate 15,012,552 of NC_137101.1, forward strand.
CAGCTCCACACCTGGCTTCTTTGGTAGCTTCACATGGAAGGTCCCACTGCTTGGGATGACCGATTCTGGATGAGATGAGGACAGAAATACAAAAAGGTCAATTTGTTTGATGCAGGTCTATCCATATAATCATTCTCAAGTTTAATTAAGTCTGGATTTACAGACCATTTTGAACCGGATATGTGGAGATTCAGACCAAACCAACTCTTGTTAAAGAGATAGATCTGTCATCATTTACTCACCCCTTCCAAACCTGTATGATTATAATTTTTTTTGTTGAGATTTTTTAAAATGAGATGTTTAGCGGAATGTCCAAGCTGCTTTTTTTTTTTCATATAATGAATGGAGTAAATGCCAGCAGAACACATTCAATTTTTGGGTGAATTCTCTTTAAAGTGACTGAGACAGCTTCTAAAAAATTCAGTCTCTCTCTCAGGCAGCGATGTAGACAATCTTTCTGACCAGAAAGCTCAGTCTGGAAGAGAGGGAGGAAAGAATCTCCATAAAATATGTCTTTCTCCTCTGGGCAGTGAGTCAGACTCACAAAGAGAAGTGTCAAAGCGCTCCAAGAAAGAAAACGCACTGCACTCCAGTGACCCTCCATTACACGTAAAGGCCTCTGCTCTTGAAATGATCATGCAGTAATTCAAGCCAACTCATTTATTCCAAATCAACAAAAGAGTCTTTCAAAACAGCCACTTGGCCTGAACTAAAAAAGAAGAAGGTACAAGCAAAAGCATTATCAAGTTGTTCTCATTCCAGCACATCCTTTCAAAAGCAGATTTTATTGTTCGGTGTTAAAATATTTACATTTTATTGGGTTGCTCAGAAAATGTGCATTTAATGTAGCAGAACGGAAATAAGTGGGAAATGCAAATTAGTGTACGTTCATAGCTTGTTATAAAAATATGACAAAAAGTTTCCAAATTCATTTAACAAGTTTGTTGGCTTGGGCATGCATAGATTACACTATCTTTCAAAAGTTTGGGGATGGTAAGATTTTTTTTAAACGTTTTTGAAAGAAGTTTCTTACATTCATCGAGGCATTTATTTGACCACAAATACAGTAAAATAATGTGAAATATTTGTATTATTCAAAATACTCTAAAATGTAACTTATTCCTGTGATGGAAAATCATAATTTTCAGTTGCCATTGCTCCAGTCTTCAGTGTCACATGATCCTCACTCTAATATTCGGATTCCGTGCTCAACAAACATTTCTTAATATAATATTATTAATCGTGTTGAAAACAGTTTCAGCTGCTTTAAACCATTTTTTCAGGATTTATAAGAATCAAAGTATTAAAGAGGTCATAAACTGGCTTTTTAAAAAATTGTATACTGTTGTCTGAGGTCAACTTATGACGTTTGCGTGGTTTTTACTTTCAAAAACATCATAATGAATAAGTAATAGGCTATTTTCTGCCATGGTTTTGAGGCTCTCTCCTGGAATGCAAGGTTTTTATGGGCGTGCCGCACTGAAGACTTGGAAGTAAATGCCCATGGCTACGATTGGATAAGATTTGCATATTTAATGAGCTTCAGCTCCCCTGTCAGTACATGTGGGAATTGTTTTGAAAGCATGTGGGAAAACGGCGACCGGAATGATGATTCATCCACAGGACTCAAAATGTCTTTATGAAACAAACACAATGATTTATCTCTCATCCACCCGCGATTGATTGGAATGTAATTTTTTTATTACTTGGCCAACCCGATTGGTGGATATAACCATGAATAGGGTGGCTATACGTCCGGATTTTGGCTGGACAGTCCGGATATAAAGCCCCCTGTCCGGTGTCCGGCGCAGGCACAAGCCGGACACCTTTTTGGAGTTGCGCTTTGTGCGCTTTATATCAAAAAGCAGTAGAGATGCTTTTCATGGATTTTGCACACTCTGTGACGCTGTGAAGTGGACGTTAGTAGTCAAGGGAAAGCCGCCATTGACCCACATGCCAGCACGGAAAAACTTAAATGTAACCGACGAGCCGCAGGTAGGCTACGTCTTCCCTTAGGTCCCTTTTTCGAGAAGCAACAACACCTCAGGATGACAAAATCTCCGCTGCAGAGCTTTGTAAAGTCTATCATGCAGTCAAGCATCACCAGTCATACTGTATAAAATACATACATAAATAAACAAATAAGGAATGCGAAACAATAAATAAATATGTATTTCAGTTCTTTGCAAAACAGGTTCATCTCAGTGGTCAGTTTTTGAAACAGACATCTCAATGTCTTGAATAAATGCAAATTTAAAAAGTTGACTCTTCTGTTCCACATAGGTCTACATCAAGATATATCATAGATCAAATTGTCTGACAATGAATAGAGTAGGCTATTTCAGAATCACTGTATCATGATACCATCGATATGATGGGCAAAATTGCATTGTAGTTGCGAGTACACCAGAGTCCTATCCAATTATTCTTGCCTCACTAAATCCTTTTTGGTGTTATGGAAATGGCCACCCTAACCATGTGTACACACACACACACACACACACACACACAGCGAGCTCGCACAAGCCCTTCAAATTTCAAGTCAAGAGAGTGAACAACACACATCAAAAAAGGAATGTTATTTCACTATTTATCATAGCCCGTCGGCAGGCTGGGCTTATGTTTTGGTAGCCCGTCTGGAAAACACATAGCCCCGGGACGTTGGCCTTTGCGAGCCCTGGCCCATACATGTCCGAGTCTGATCCCGAATCACAATGAACCAACAACACCACAAATAAAGGATTCTTCAGCCTTTGATAGCATGCTAGTTCAGTTAGACACGTACACATAGTCAATAGATATCAAACGATCTGTAACAATGCAATACTATTACATATAAAAAAAACATTTTTACTCACATACTGTAAGTGTGTTGCTTCATTCATTAATGTAATCTCATCCTGTCTGCAAATCCAGTCTCTTGTTTACAAACGAATCCGCGGTGAAATGAAGGAACAAACATGCAACGTCTTCCCCACGTGAGCTGGATATTCATTAAAAATAAAGTTCATCCATGCATTCATAATATCGGATTCCGAATGAAGCTTATGCAGTATGTTTATTGCTTAGAAGTTCGATCCGGTTGAGCTGTGTAGGCCTATGTCATGTCAGGCACGAGTCGGTGGGCGGGGCTACAAAATCAGGCGTTCTTCTTTTTCTGTTGAGGCAGTGTTTCACCACACGGTGATGTCAAGGTGTGGCATATTCTGAGATTGATCGTTTGCTGGGCCTGGTGTCAATAAAAGCTTTTTTTTTGACTAACAAGGAAGTTTTCAGCTCCGAAACTTACAGGATATTCTTATATCACAATGAACTTTTATATATCAAAAGCTCAAGGGAAAGTTGATTCCTTTAATTTCTTCACAAAAAAATAGTAAAATCTTACTGACCCCTAACTCTAGGAGGGATCTAGCATTATAAATGTCACAACCACCAGCTGGAGTGCCCATGATCTTCACCCGAGGGCACTCTTCTCGACTTCTGGGCTCAACTTCAATTTCCATAACCCATTGCCTGGACTCATAATGTTGAGATTAGGTGTCATTAGCTTGTTACGCCCTGCCTATATATAAGCCCTGTTTTTTCACTCTTTCTTTGCAAAGTCTTGTTGGTGTTACACTGCATTTCTGAGCAGCACTTCTGGTTTCCGTGTCATGGTCTTGATCTTCTGCCCGTCTCCCTGGATCTCCCTGTTTGTCTGTGCCTTGGGACTTTTGTCATTATCTAGATGGTTTGCTCTGTGGTTTTGACCTTATATCTGTTTTATGGATTACGATTATGGATTACACTCAATAAAGCTTGCGTTTGGATCTTCAACCCAAGTCTCGGAGCGGTATGTAACACAGTTAGTGAACTTTGATTAAACAGCATTTAAGCACTAATTCACACAAGTTGCATAAAATCTGATTATAGCTTAACAGATAAAGAAAGATACTTGTTTTTGTGAGCAATACGCATAGAGTTAAAGGACAGTAGGCGGTCTGTGCTAGTGCCTTAAGGCTGAAACTACCCCTGAAGTCATCCCGAACACAGTTTAAAAGATTTCTGATAAGAGAAATAAAAGAAACTAATTAAATATCATACCAAATTACACAAGACAAAACACTAGGATGACAAGCTAATTACAGTGTGTCTCAATGACTACAGACGTTCGACGAGGCCTGACTGTGTTTACACTGCCAAAGCACAGCACGAGATGGAAAAATGAGAGAATGTGCGTTGGATTTTGGAAACAGTAGCTATTAAATCACGCGCCACTTGTCTCGCCGTGCTAATCATTTATATACATCAAATAGACGGCAGATGGTTGGGCTCTCAGAATTATGCCATAACTTTAAAAAAGCACACTAGGATGAACGCGGGTTGTGCCCAGATGGATCTTTCATCCCCAAACAGGTTTGGAATTGATGAATCGGTCCGGGTCCCCACCTGCTACGTCAAACTCAATCTCCAGTGTGACTTTGCTGGTGATGCTGGAGTCCCTCAGCAACTGATTGGTCTCCTCCAGTGTGCTGTCCTCAGTGGGGATGCCGTTTATTGACAGGATGCGGTCGCCGATCTGCAGGATGCCGCACCTGTGAACAGAGAGCAGATTTAGCACACCATTTCTCTTACACTGGGCAATAGACTAGCTGTGCTGAATTCATAAAATACAAATAATGGACTGGTTGCAGAGGGAGACAAGAGAGGTGGTGGTACCCAGGCAATGTCTCGCACAGAGCAGCCAACCACTTATATTATGCCAGCTGGCACCGTTAAATAGACATTAGTGACTGGGTGTGACATTTTAGGCAAAAATACAAACGTTCTCTTAACTCCTGCCTCAAGGTCAGAGTAAAATCACTTTTTAATAGTTGAGAGAACAAAAACAACACAAAAATGTGAATTCCAAAATGGCTTATGAGCCAAACGGAAGCAATATTGCTTCTTAATTCACTGCTAAGAACTCCTGTAAAGCTAGTCATCATGAAGCATATGCTGCTTTTTGGATGCGTGGGCTGCTAGCATCCCCACCAACAAAAATCATTTGGTCACATGTTACATTGTAATTAGCGACAAAAACCAAAGGCGTTTTGGTGATTTTAGAAGCCATGTTGGAGGGAAAGATTTACTTTTATGGTGTTTTTTGTTCTTTTTAAAGGTTGACAGCCTTAGTTACTATATAGAAACAGGTTGGGCTAATAGCATGCATACTTTTCTGAGACGCCCATGTTGTGTATGTGTGTTTTCACCTGGAATATTTAATGTTTGCTCATTTGCAGCGCAGTGCGATTAGAATTGTAGAATATGCTGTTTTAAAGATGTTCATCAGATGTGTGCACACATTAATAATTAAAACATGATGCTTTCCAGATGATAAACTCATTAACAGACATCTTGGACATGCATTTTTGAAGCTCTATAAGGTGCAGTTTCTTTTATAAACTATTATTAGGCTACATATCATAATTTTTTTGCAGTGATAGCAGTATTCATCTGGAACAAAAAACGAGGATGGCAGCATTACACAGCATAGAATAGATACATTTAAATAAAATACAATATATATATTTTTTTAAATAAAGTACTAAATCAAATAATTAAAATTAAATAAAAATTATATTAAAAATCAAATTATCAAAACCACATAAACACTGTAACATAATCCGTAGTAACAATAGTATTTGACTAATATAATATAAATGATTGTAACAGACATTATAGCATTTTGTTTAAAAATGCAAAAAAAAGATGTAAAAGCACAAATTGATTCAATAAAATGTTGGCTGTAGAGATAAGTCCTGTAAAGATGCACATACAGTACAATGCAATATTTAAAAAATAGCACTTTTGAGCTTGTTAAAGGGATAGTTCACCCAAAAATGAAAATTACCCCATAATTTACTCACCCTCAAGTCATCCTAGGTGTATATATGTATATCTTCTTTCAGACGACCATAATCGGAGTTATATCAAAAAATACCATTGCTCTTCCAAGCTTTATAATGGTAGTGAAGGGCGGTCCTGATTTTGAAGTCCAAAAAAGTGCATCCATCCATCATAAAAGTAATCCACACGGCAAAGCAATGGGCTTTGTAAGAGAAATATCCATATTTCAAACTTAAAATAACTAGCTTCCGGCAGACGGCCCACGCAAGTCGACTTGCGGCAAGGATATATGAGTGTAGGAGTATCGCAAGCTTTGATGCCTCTCGCGGTTCAAACAAATAAGGCTGGACAACAAACTCAAGCTCCTCTTCTCTTTTACCGAAATCCTCTGACATTTCTCTTTAAAAATTCTCATTTTAGAATTTGGGTGTTTTGTTTTGCTTTATCCTCTGCGCTTCTGTGTTCGGCAATACATCATACATCGCGCCAGGGGTTACTCTTTTGCTGGCTGTCTGTCAGAAGCTAGTTATTTTAGTTTAGAAAGTTTTAAATATGGACACTTACACAAACGCATCGCTTCAGTAGACCTTTATTAACCCCCTGGAGCCGTATGGATTACTTTTATGATGGAAGAATGCACTTTTTTTGGGATTCAAAATCTCTATCTCTATCTCTACCTCCATTCACTGCCATTATAAAGCTTGGAAGAGCCAGGACATTTTTTAATAGATTTTATTTGTCTGAAAGAGGAAAGTCATATACACCTAGGATGGCTTGAGGGTGAGTAAATCATTGGCTAATTTGGGGTAGCTTGTTACTGGAAAAAGGTACATTGTAAAAACTTGTTGTTTTCACAGTAGTGAAAGATGTTAAGTTGACAGCATCGCTACTTTTGTTCCCCAACGCTGGTAGGTCTTTGTCAGATCACCAACATTAGAAGGTTCCATCAGTGCAATTACAACTTCAACTGGCAGTGAGAAGTCATCCCTGTTGCTTAGGTCAGTAATTACAGTGAAGTTGGGATGTAAATCCCCCTCAGTCGATGCGCAAGTTCATTTGGATGCCAGCGAAGGGCTCTGCCGCTCAGGTAATTATATTTAAGTGCTTTGCTCTATCACGTAACGCTGTAGTCAATCACAGCCCAAGCAGACTGGAAATTAGATCGTCACGGCCGGCCAGATATATATCATCACATTGTGTGTGATCATCACATTATATCATCGATGAAGTGAATGTGGTGCTGCGGAGGACAAGTTATAAGCTGCGAGAACAGCGCAGTGATGTAATAACTGTGGGCTTTGGGATGTGTTCAGATAATCAAAATCAGATTCGAGATAAAATATTTAAGATTCCCAAAGGGAAGTTCACACTTCCCTGATAACGGAAACAATTAAGCTGCACCGAGCATGGCGATCTGAGGAGGTGTATCTGGAATATTAAAACCCAGAGTTTTAACTAGGTCAAATGAGGCACTGGAGAAGCACTGGAGATTAATATAAGTCGTGTTTGGTGATCTTACCGCTCTGCTGGGCTGTCGGGGTCTATGTAAGCGATGAGCGGAGGAGAGGACAATGTTTCTGTGGCAAAGACTCCTCCTTGGAGCTGGATCCCAAAGCCCATGATGGAGTCGCTAATGAGGGTCACCTCTGTTGTTTCTGTGTGGACCACCTGTCCGGCCAGTCCCACAGTACTGGAAGCCAGAGACACTACAGGAATGATAAACAGAGGTCACAAAGAGCAGAAAAAGTTCCTCATAAAAACTATAAAATAGATTTTTGCCCTTATTGGAGCTCAAAAGGACTCTCCCCATTCATTTTTACTATATGGAAAAGAACAGCTTGAACCTTCGACAAGAAGAAGAAAAAAATACACAGGTTTGGTAAATTAAAACGGTTCTATTAAAGGTTTCAAATAACAGAACAGTGTGCATCTCAGAGCTGCTTTTCCCAGACTAAAAGGCTGTCAAGCCATGCGAGTCTTTGCAGTGACTGAGCTGGATCTGTGCCCTCGCTGCAGATAAGAATTCAATGTGTGCACGGGTATCTTTGGGTCAGCTAGGTGAGCTTTGAAATAAGAAAAGGCACTTTGATACAAAGCTAGTGTATTATATCGCAAATCAGACCACAGGGATTTTGGGAAACTTTCTGTTGATGGTATGAATTATGAGGTTGTTAGAATTTCTTATCTTACAATTCTGGGTATGAAATGACTATATTATGCAGTACTTAGATATAGGGTTTTAATACCACCTAAAAACTGCTACCGCTCAGTGTTATTTTTGGATTATTTATATACTATTATCAGGGCTCGACATAAACGCTTGTCCGGGAAAGAGTGAAAGAGAATTTTACTTGCCCGACCGGACAAGCTGATTAAAACATCAATAACGAAAAATAACTAGGGAATCACCAAAATGCAAGAATGATTCTGCATTCATTTAGTGTAAGTGGTGATCGATAGTGGATGATAATAATGTATAATAAACTGACGGTAACAATGTTGTGCTGTTGACGCTCGCGCAGCCTCTCGAGGAGAAATCACAACAAATGAGCGCCGCTCATACAAAGAAACTCAGTTAACATACACGGTTAAAATTACAAATTGTGGAGTTTTTATATTTATAACATATGGTACAGTTAAGCAACATCACAGAACCTAGAGTGCTGTTTTCCTGAAAACCATAATGACAAAATGTGACACTGATTTCATATGACAGTTCCATAAACAATTAACTAACATTAAGTCACTTACATTTTAGATGCAATATTGACTGTTTTTGTTCGGATTTTGCAGCAAAAATAGTTCCAAACAAAGATCACAGCAGAACCATAACGCATCTCACAGCAACAGTGCGTTACTGAATGATTCAGCGTTTTGAATGAATCGGTTGAATCAAAGATTCAATGACCTATTCGTAAACGACTGTCCCAAATGGCACACTTCATGTGCACTTTCGGTCTTGTGGACTTACAATGGCCGCTGCGTGCGCGTGTCCGTTAAGTCCGCGAGACCGCAGGGTGTCCCATTTGTCATTTCAGGTCTCAGAAGGGTGCTCGTGAGCGCCCCCTTTGAGGTCGATATGCGCCCTAGATGCGCACTTCTGCTGAACCCGCACTGGTGTGAGCTACGCAGTGGACTTCTTCTCAGCAGTCAAAGCGGCATTACGTCGTGAAAGTGCGGACTCAGAGGAAGACCGTGAGTGTTTAGGGTGCCATTTGGGACAGGGCCTACCTCATTCTGGAATGAATCATCCGTTTGAATGAATCGTTTGGATGAATGACTCACTCATTAAGACGGTCACCTGCTGCCACCTACTGGTGGCTTAGTTTAATCTTTCCAACATTTCTTATTTGTATATTCAAACATATTTAAAACAATCTCATAACATTATTTTAATGCAGTTGTAATTTTTTTTGTTTAAATTATTTAATTTGATTGGTAACAGCCCTAAAATGTCTTGTTCTGATTTAATTTCTAGATCAAATGAAAAAAATAAAATGAAAGCTGAAGCATAGCCTATTTTTAATAACATAATGGAAAAAATGCCCTTTATAAAAGGTAAAAATATCACAAATATGCAGATTTAAAAATGTCAAAGCTGATTGAACACTGGTGAGAATATTGCTTCAAAATAAATAATATTTACAATACAAAAAAAATTCTGGACAGGCAAATTCTGTACTCGAACAAGTGTGTGACAGATTTACTTGTCCGAAGGATAAGCATGTGAACCGGCTTAATGTTGAGCCGTGTATTATAGTATTTATTAATATTTAGAATTTGCTTTTATTTTATTTCATTTTAAATTTTTTATTTAGCTTGAATTTTATTAATTTTTTGGTAATTTTAGGAAGTAAAGTTATTTTATTTCAGCTCATTTTCATTTTCACAGTTTTCATTGAAGCATTTTAATCTAATAATTATATTTTATTTCAGCTTTATTTCGAAAACAGTTTTTACTAGTTTTAGTTAACGACAACAATACTGTTACTGCTAAGCTTTCATCTCACAAATAAACAGCCAATATAAAAATTTGACATTATTAAATAAAATAAATTAAAAACTATTATAAAAAATAAAAGCTTAAAAAAGCATTATAATTACATAAAACGCATACCATTATAACATACAGTATGAAAAATGACATTTGCTAGTGTTTTTAAAAATTAACTTAAGTATTAGGTAACAGTAAAGACAAGAATAAATGAGCATAAACAATTAAATATCTATATGAAAACGTATGTGAACCCTTGCAGAATCTGTGAAAATGTGAATTTTAATAAAATAAGAGAGATTATACAAAATGCATGTTATATTATTTAGTTCTGTCCTGTAGTGTTGTCAAAAGTACAGACTGCAATACCAATTCGGTACTGATATTTTAAAGGTCCTGTTCTTCGTGATCCCATTTTTCAAACTTTAGTTAGTGTGTAATGTTGCTGTTAGAGCATAAATAATACCTGTAAAATTATAAAGCTCAAAGTTCAATGCCAAGCGATATATTTTATTTAACAGAAGTTCCCTTTCAAAGCCTACAGCGAACGGCCGGTCTGGACTACATCCTGGTACATCCTGCTTTAATTACGTCAGTAGAACAGTTTGTTGACTAACCTCCGCCCACAAGAATACGCGAAAAAGGGGGCGTGGTCTTGTTGCTCCCTCGTGGAGAAGAGGAAGTGTTGCGTTCGGTTTGGTTCGGTTGCGTTTGTCGCCATGTCGTTCAGACGCTGTTATTTTCATCCCGGAGTCAAATCACCTTTGTTTGGCCTTCAGGGGCTGTAGTTTGAGCGCGTTCATCTCCCCGTTATGGTAAGAGGCGTGACCTTTCCGGGCAACGTGCACTAAGCTGCTGTCGAATCACAACACGGGAACCGCTGGCACAATCAGAACTCGTTACGTATTTCTGAAGGAGGGACTTCATAGAACGAGGAAATTCTCAGGCCGTTTTGAGGACAGTGAAAACAGCGGTATACAGATAAGTAAATTGTGTGAAAAATACTGTGTTTTTTTACACATGAAACATGAACACATGTTATATTGCACACTGTAAACACAATCAAAGCTTCAAAAAAACACATGAAAAACGGGACCTTTAATATTTGATCATTGTAGCCAATCACAGACACATCCGATGAGCGCATGAGCACAATGGCCAGTCAGGGGTGTTTACGATTCCAGCTCAACAGCGCTCAAAGCGTCACATTTGAAACATTTCAGTGGTGAATTGGTATCGCGGTCGGTACTTTTGATAGCACTACTGTCCTGAATAAGATATTTTACATAAAATATGTTTACAAATAGCAACTGATAATGATAAACTAAACTAAACTTCACAAGTTTAAATCTAGTCTATGTCTATTAGACACGCAAACAAGTCTGCGAAAACAGATAGGCACTGTTGTTTTCACAGCGTTGATTGAGAGACTTTAAACCAGCTTACCGAAAAGCAGACAGGCACATAAGCATAACCAATGTGATTTATACACTGCGCTGCGCCCCATTTACAATTGTCTATATCAATAAAGTCTCAAGGGATACATCTCAATCGCAAAGCCACAGATTCGAAAAATAACCATTTTTTCCCCCCATGTTTATTGACAACAACTTTTGGAGGTCTTATTTCACTCAGGCTTTCAAAGAGAAGTGAAAATACATTCTGACACGCGCGTACCCTTCACACCCTTGACTGACCAGGCTTGAACTGTCATCTCAAGCACCAGGGAGCACAGACGGTAGTCAGGAGGGTTCTTTCCCCATAGACACACACAGAAATCTGCCTCCGGGTTATCGACCTGGCTCGCCGCATTCTTAAAGAGCCTGTTATACTCTCCAGATCGCTCTAGTGTGACTTTAGAGTGAGTCTATCCGAGATTGATGACCCTGCTCACGGGCTAGATTTACCGCACCAGACACCTTTATTGTTTTAAATGCGGTGACCTTTCCTTTTTTTATTGGGAGTGAGGGATGAGAGCGGGAGGTTAAGGTGACGCAGATGAGGATAGGACGCCTTTTGGATGCTGAAACGCTTTTAGGGACGGGTCTGCAGTGAACATCGATTAACGTTCGTTTGGGACTCCTTCTGTCTGAAGCACTGAAAGTGATTCTGACTGGTCTTTTCGCGAATGGCTCAGGGGCCGCAGACAGTGAATTGACCCGACAGGGCTATGTACGCTTTAGTCTTGCTTCGTGAGGGGATTCGGTTAAGTGGTGTCTTCGGTTTGTGGTTGACTTCAAAGGCTCTGACAGACAAGGAAGCACCTGAGGGGTCATCGTCTGCACATCTCAAAGAATCGCCAGCCAACTGACTCTCTAGCTTGTTCGCTTCCTCCTCTTGCTTCCTGCAAGAAGTCTTAATTTCTGCTTCCCACGGACCAATGACTCAGCTTTAACTTGAAATTCTTAGAATGAGTCAGAAGGGTTCTGAAACATCTTTTTTTTTTCAGCAGAGAACAGAAATTAGAAAATGTACCTTTGATCCCAAGGCCCTATCAAAATGTCCATAGGATAAGGGTCATTTTGACCCCATTTACGATTTGGGATAATGACACAAACATGTTATTTTTTGTTGAACCATATGAAATGAACTTTAAAAAGTACATGAAGGTGAGTAAATAATAACTAATGTAACTTTGGGTTAATTATGTTATGTAAATACGGGTTAAGTGTATAAGACCTGTGCCTTGCTGAAGATACCAGGAGCCTTCATGTCCTCAACACTGTCCTTTAATGTAATTATATTTCCCTCTAGCAGAACATATTAACTGACAACTGCATGGAAATCATAAACGGGGACTGTAGGCATTAGACAACAATTAAATTATGCTAATATTCTCCTGGTGAGAAGACACGGTGCTAGTTCGGTCACAGTACATTAAATGCAGACTGGTTTGTTCCGGACCACAGAAACACAGAGGGGAAGGTTAAAATTAGCATGACACCGCCTCCAACAGGGGTAAAAAAGATTTAGAAAAGACATCAGTGAAAGCTTTTTACAGTTACCCTAGCAGGGGACAACAGACTCAATGTGTCCGTTTACGGTGCGCATGGACAAGACAGATTTCACCTCACATTCACTGCTTCATTGGCTCTGCGTTTGATCTGACAGTAGACACTTTGCACAAATAGGGAACAAATTCAAAAACCTTTTATTTTTTGTCCCTATAATGCTTTACAAAAACAGGACACTAAACTGGGCTTGTATAAAGTGCATTTGAAAATGGCTCGGCCTTCTGTGTTCTCGCTCAGTGTGAGGAGATGGTTTGGCATCACATTCAGACGTGTCATTGCTGTCTGATGGGTGACTTTGCAGCATGTATCTCCCTCCCTCCATTGCTCCAGTTGCTCCCTCTCTCTCTCTCTCTTTCAGAAGTGTCTGTGAGCTTTATTCTGTCCCTGTGAGCCAGTGACAGTAAAGGCCTCAGGAGGGACTTTTAACAAACCAATGCTACTTTGTATGCTAGAAGACGTCACTCATGCAAAGGCTGGAAGAGCTGAATCAGCGGTACTGCATGCAGTGGAACTGTCCTCGCTCATTTTCCTTTGCGCTATAGGCTGTCAGAACATATCTTGGGCAATTGGGCTCCTTGAAATGACTGCCACGGCCTCTGTGCAGAGCTCTACGGACAGTGAAATCATGGTGCTATGCAAATTGGGCTCATTTGGAGCATCAATGAAGTTAATCAAGCTTTAATTAAGCTTTCAATTTGGGCCAGCGAGGCAATGAACAATTTGCTGCCCCTCTGAGCTTCACAGCTGTGGGTTGAAACAAGGTGATTGCTGATAAGCTGCTAAAATTCATTAGCATTTTTTGGGCAATTATCAATTTATTTGTTATACAAATTCAAGCATTTCAGCAAGTAGTATTTATTCATATTTTTGATTGAGTTTTTTTATTTATATTTCCTAGTTTTTTATCGATTTTTTCATCTAATATGTATTTATTATTGTATTTCAGATTTATTTCAATTAGCGAAAAGAGTAATAGTTATTAATAGTTTTACTTTTCATTTCTCAGTAACAACACTGCTCAGACGTTTTCAGTACGGAAAACTTCTCAGTTCAGTGCTCAGCTTTTTTCTGTGACACAGAGAGCCGAGCCGTGTCGCGTCTCTGACAATGCGTGCGCGCCCTGAAGGCAGACCTCTTTCACTTGCGTCTTCACAAAGCTTTGTCATTTGTATGTGTTTTAAGGCCTGCCAGTTTGAACATTAAAGCGATTTTAGACCATCAGATGTGTAATATCTTGAACTAATGCCTGATATATTGTGACAAACGAACACTCAGACAGAAGCTTGCACATCACGTGAAGATCGCGCGCAGAAACGCAGTGTCAACGCTGTCCTGTGACTAAAGTAAAGTCTCTAAAGAAGCTTAGAAACTCAACCGTTATAGGCATGTATTTTAATACCATTGAAGTAAGTACAAACCACAGCTTCATAATGAATAGAGACAGTATAAGTAATTCACACACACCATCACTCTTCATTAATGCATTCAAATAAATGTAATGTAGGCCTACTGTGTTAATTTATCTGTATCTGATGTACAACAAACAGAAATCTGCCCCATATATATATATATATATATATATATATATTATATATACATATATAATAACTGCTGAAAGTGAACCGTTTCCTTCAAGTATTTTAAAATCACAAAGAAATGCACTTTTTCATTAGAAAAAAAAATTCCATCTTTAATAGTAGAAAATATTTACAGTAAAAACCTTATCAAGAACTTACTCAAAAACCTAATGAGGGCCAAAAATGAAAAGCAAAAAAAAAAAAAAAAAGAAGCGAAATAATCGTTCATTAATCGTAATCAAGGCAAAATGTTCAATAAATCAAGGTTTTTATTTTTGGTCAAATCGTTACAGCCCTAGCACAGAGTAATTTTATTTTACGATAATGATATATATCACAATATAGTTATTTTTGCCTTAAATTAGGTTTTTATGACATACATTTTTTATGATGCCACTGAAATTTTATAATTCATATATTTCAATATCATTTAAAACACTAATACCCGCCTAAAAAAAAGCATTAGCATTAATAACAACAGCAGGTAAATTTGAATGCTTTCACTTTAAGACCGACTGCATGGATCCAATAAACTTGTGCGTTTTCTTTTTTAACTGTTCCCTTAAGACATAAATTACTCTGTTTACTTGCAAATACATGGTCACTTTGACACATAGGTATGTGTATTTAACCATTCAAGCCCAATCAGTCTCACAGAGAGCGTGAAAATATAGTGAAATGAGTTGTCTTTTGCATACTGCGCTTCAATGGCTTAAAATCACTTGTTTTTAAACCACAATGATTAAAAACACATGCAAACAATAAGATTTCCTGACCACACAGCACAGCAATGTCACATGAGCGTAACCGCGATAGACACGATAGTCCAAAATGTCAACCGGATGACAAATTTCTACCAGTTAATTGTGTCTACCGGTATATTGCCCACCCCTAGCACAGCTAAAACAAAAACTACTTAAACCTGACCTACCAGTCTGGCCAAGCTGGTGTACAGTTATAGTTTCCCAACCTGACCAGCTGAAAAAAGACCCCTCTAAAATTAGCAGACCAGTCTGACTATGAGACTAACTAAGACCAGCAAACCAGCTTAGGCCGGATTAAGATGTTTTTAAGCAGTGTATCAACTGTATTTGTGGGATGAATCAGTATGTCACTGCATTTTCCTTTTTAGCTATGAATATTGTCCATTATGAAATAATATACTCTGGTGCGCTCCATTGATTAAGCATGTTTCATGTTCCTCAGTAAAATAAAAGCAGAGGAAAGACTCAGTACAACTATTACAGATCCATTATGGAATCATTTTTCTAAACAAACGGCTTCTGTGAGGGGCCATGCACATGCTCATGGCAGTAAAACTGAAAATAAATTTGTGTAATAGATGAGATGCTCCGTTTCTGTGCGCCAGGTATATTAGCCAAACACAAGCGGCAGGCGATGCGGTAGGAGAAACTATTAAAAGTGATGTTCAGAACAAGTGCAGCTAAGTAAATTAAACACTTCAAAGTTAGATAAAAATGGACAGTTAAAAATGTTTTTTTTTTCGCCATTTTAAAATGCCATCTCATATTCCAGTTTAATGAGACAACTACGCAAACCATTTGTAAGGGGATTTCGTGTCTATGGCGCAGAACATCAAGACAATGCGAAATGTCAACTTGTAGCACAGCTGATGATTGCATGATTTCAGGGCAGAACAACCTTTTTGTCCAAACCATGGAAGAAGGGTATGATTGTTTCTTAACATGTTTCCAAAGCACAACTACCTGTAATGCAAGGCATTAAAGGGATAATTCACCAAATATTTTTAATTCTGTCATCATTTTACTCACCCTCAAGAGTTTCTTTCTTCTGCTGAACACAAAATAATTGATTTTGAAGAATGTCAGTAACCAAACAGTTGACAGGGCCCATTGACTTCAGGGCCCATCAACTGTTTGGTTACCCATATTCTTCAAACTATCCCTTTAACAGTGTTTTTGAAACCTGCTTGGAAACCATCATTATTATTGCAATTCCATTTGGTGCTACCAGTGTTATTTTAGCATTATTTCTACACCATCATAGTATTAATTATATATTTTCAGTTATATATACAGTATATAGCGTTATTTTTTTCAACTTTAGTAATTTTAGTACTTATTTCAGTTTATTGACGAAGCAACATTTAACATTTTTGTTGTTGAATCGTAATTAGTTTTCGTTAACAACAACAACACTTGGTGCCACATTGGACTGAATCTGAAAAGCATGACCTCATCCTGCATCTCAATTATCAATTTCACAGCCACGTTCTCTACAGCAGTTTTCCAAACCTCACTTCCTCTAACACTTACAGTAAAGAACCGAGCAGCTACAAATGCAGCGAAAAACAGAAACTCACAAAACAAGTCAGCTATACTGAAAGTTCAGGTCAGCGTCATGAGCAGCTGATTAACCATTTTCCAGTCCCAGCGTTTGTTTATTGGTCTTGTTGACAAAGCCCGCAGATAACACTCCGCACGGTATGAAAGCGTGGTCGGGTAATTATCTGCGGCAGAGGCGGCGACGCTGCTCAGTTGAAGGATATGAAATATCTTTCAGGATCTAATTACTGGGTAGCCAGAGGTGTAATTTCCCTCTTTCGCTTGGCGGCTTCAGATATGGGAAGAGAATGCCGAATGTGTTCACTTCAGGTAAGTTCTATCACACTCGCGGATCTTATTCAGATTCAAAGCCCAGTCATGAGGGAGAAGGGCAAGAAGGATGGGAAGCATGTGCAAGTCGTCCGAATGTACAGATAAAGACAGACTATCATAGCGAAGACAGGAAGAATAATAGACGTATGGCCCTTCTTCAATACCAAGCAACCTCGTTGCATTTATGTTGGTAGTTTTATTGCCTTCAGTGGCTTGACCAAGCTTCTCTTTTCGCACACTTGCATGCGCTTAGCATAATGAGGCATTTATAAGGGTTCATTTCTGAATTACTGTAGGCAGTATATTCAACCTCCTGACTTATGTTTCGCACAAGGAATGGCAAAGGCAGCTATAAAAATTCGAAACCTAATATCAAAGTCAAGACAAGTCCCCGGCCAGAGCCTGCATGGAGGTGCTGATAGATTAGAGAAGTTTTACAGGAAATCAATAACCAAGCCTTTTTCTGTTTACTTCAGCCATTCTGATAAAAACGAAAGGTTTCACAGAATGAATCAAAGTGGAACTGGGCAAGGACCACCGGTAAATCTGTTGTTTCACGCACGTTTTTATCCTCTCCACATCGAATTATTCAATGTACTCTACAGAGCCAGAAGGTTGTTGCTTTGCACTTTGAGTACATTTTAACATAGCACACAATTAAAAATATTACTTTCAAAAACCGTGTCTAAAGACTCAAGGTTCCATTCAGTTGCGCTTCATGAAGCTGTTTGAAAAGAATGCATTTTTCTGCACAAGTAGGCTTTCAAGCCTCAAAAAGGATGCATAAGCAACATAGAAGCATAGCAGAAGAGGTCCATACAATGCACTGAGTCTGACACAGATCAAATTCAAGTAGCCATTCACTGGAAAAAAGTTGCTTTGAGTCAGACTTCTTTTTGAATAAATTGTTGATCCAGGTTCATAAAACCAAATGATTCACTTCCAAATTGATTCGGCTCTTGAGTGATTCAGTTGCAACAATTAACAGGTCACTGGAGGTGAAGATTATCAGTGAATAATGACTTGAATCAACTCAATCTGTTCTCCACAGATGCTTCTGAATATAGTGAACCATCGTCTGCACCACTTTTATGGTGGTTTTGCATTCCGTTTGAAGCTTAAGGACTTCTTTTGTGCTCCACAGAAGAAAGCAAGTCATACAGTACGCGTTTGGAATGAAAGAATTTTCATTTTAGGGTGAACTATCCCTTTAATAATAATAATGAGGCCTCATGCTGAATTGTACAAAATGGTTTGTTTCTTGATCAATAAAAACATGGAAAATTCAACACGAGTGCATCAAACGTACTTGAGCTCTTGTAGTCTTTCTTCTTCAGTTTGCGTCTCATCATGGTGCCGCGGGGACTTGTGGGATACATGGTGCGTGGCAGCGTGTTCATGTTGAGTGAGCTCAGACTGTAGGCACTCATGGAGGTGGGAGAGAAGGATGAACCCAGAGCTGTGTGGGAAAGGAGAGGAATGTTTTAGCAAAACTCATTTCATGACTCATTTCAAAACCTCAAATATTTAGTATATAATGTTCAGTTTAGCTTAGTAGAATAGATATTTTTTTTCTACAAATGACAGACAAATGACAGTATCATTATAACAATTTGAGAATTTCAGAATGTCTAAAGCTGCGTCCGGAATCGAATACTTCTCTACTATATAATATGCGAAAAACAGTACGCCAACAGAGGAGTATGTCTGAATTCATAGAAAAACAGTAGGCGAAAAGTCCCCGGATGACCGGTTTCTGACACTTTTATCCCATAAAGCCACAGGAGAGGATTTATGAATGGAGGTAAAGAGACGCTGGTAGGTAACAACAACATGGCGAATATAGTGTGTCCGGATTACATTCATACTACACTCATTCATACTATATATAACATACTTTTTTTAACGGCTGCAAAGTTCGTTCCAATTCAAATGTAGTACCTACTCACATTTCGGACGCAGCTTAAGTATTTGGTTTATCTTTCTTCTGCTTTAAAGACCTCCACAAGTTAATCTTGATGTTTAAACTTGACTTTAGCTTCAATGGAAGAGCATGTGACTGTCTGTACAAAGATGTCGATGTCATCAATTTACTTATTAGTGACATAGAAATAGTGCAGAATCTGTCATTTATCCTATTCATTTTGGGTTTTGAATCCCATCTTTTCAACTGAACGTTTGAATCCCAACATTTTCTAACAACAGTCTAACAACAGGGGCTGGAAATGAGAGCCACACTTTGTCACCATTCGAGGAAATGCACAAAACAACCCATTAAAGTGCAGCACACTGCCCTCGCATTTGACATTGTGTGAACAGTGGTAAGTCTTCATCAAAGCACATATCTAAAAATACTCCCCAATGCCCAAAAGCCACTTCTTATCACAGAGCAATGTCTTAAGAACTGGATCACAATTCATACTGATCAGATAGAGAGCTTCAAAGTCTTTTTTTTTTTAGCACACACAAAAAAATCCCAACTGGCAGAACATTACTACTACTACAAAAAAATATGTTTTATTTGGCTGAGACACTGAGATGCTGGAAACATGGCAGGATTAGAGCAGATTACAGTTTTATTTTTGCATTGCTGTTTGTCTACATGGAAAGACACTGCTTTCTATCTTTTTACAAACCACTAAACCATCTACAGCCACAATGAGGCCTTCTGTAGGATGAACTCTTCCTAATGCAAACATTAAAGAGTTAATGTCCAGCAAATGCTGGCTAATTTGTCTTGAGGGAAAAAGAAAACAGCGGCTTAAGTAATACAACCCACGGGGGAGTTTGCTTTCACCCATATCAAGGACACATCTTTCAAAGAATGAAAAAGCCTTTGAACTCCCAGAACCGGGGGGTATATAATCCAGGAATAAAAAAAGAGACTGTGACTAGAAAGAATTGATGGAATGACAGTAAATTATATGTGAAGCCACCAGCATTGAAGTGCCCACAGCATCTTTATGACCCTCCTGAATGGAGAATGTGAATCATAACGGTAAAGGTTGGGAAGGTGCCACAAGAGATTTTAGTCTTGTTGCAAACTTTCAAATTCAATCATATATGTGTTATAAGTGGCAAAGAGTTAAATCTCTGGAGGTTGGCAGTTTGCTGTACCATTGGTACCATAGGGTTTTCAAACTGAAGACTGAACTAAAGTTCAGTTTAGGGATCCACAAAATTATTTTTGGGATTGTCAAAATAAACGTAATATATAGATATAGATACATATACATCGATCAGGTGAAATGAATAACACTGATTATCTCTTCATCATGGCCCCTGATAGTGGGTGGGATATATTAGGCAGCAAGTGAACATTTTGTCCTCAAAGTTGATGTGTTAGAAGCAGGAAACTTGGGCAAGTGTAAGGATTTGAGCGAGTTTGACGAGGGACAAATTGTGATGGCTAGACGACTGGGTCAGAGCATCTCCAAAACTGCAGCTCTTGTGGGCTGTTCCCGGTCTGCAGTGGTCAGTATCTATCAAAAGTGGTCCAAGGAAGGAACAGTGGTGAACCGGCGACAGGGTCATGGCTTATTGATGCATGTGGGAAGCGAAGGCTGGCCCGTGTGTTCCGATCAAACAGACAAACTACTGTAGCTCAAATTGCTCAAGAAGTTAATGCTGGTTCTGATAGAAAGGTGTCAGAATGCACATCAGTGCGTCACAGTTTGTTGCGTATGGGGCTGCAAAGCCGCAGACCAATCAGGGTGCTCATGCTGACCCCTGTCCACTGCCGAAAGCAGAACTGGACCACTGGTCTGATGAATCACGTCTTCTTTTACATCACATGGATGCCCGGGTGCATGTACATTGCTTACCTGGGTAACACATGGCACCAGGATGCACTATGGGAAGAAGGCAAGCCGGCGGAGGCAGTGTGATGCTTTGAGCAATGTTCTGCTGGGAAACCTTGGGTCCTGCCATCCATTTGGACGTTACTTTGACACGTACCACCAACCTAAGCATTGTGGCAGACCATGACCACCCTTTCATGGAAACGGTATTCCCTGGTGGCTGTGGCCTCTTTCAGCAGGATAATGTGCCCTGACACAAAGCAAAAATGGTTCAGGAATGGTTTGAGGAGCACGAGTTTGAGGTGTTGAATTGGCCTCCAAGTTCCCCAGATCTCAATCCAATCGAGCATCTGTGGGATGTACTGAACAAACAAGTACGATTAATGGAGGCTCCACCTCGCAACGTACAGGACTTAAAGGAACACTCCACATGACTAGCCTCCTGTAACAGTGCCATTAGCTCGATCTAATGTAACGTTAGTGACACTATTACATGAATAGGGTGGTCACTACTGTATTGCAGTTGTTCCTGTGCTCCATGTATCCCCTGTAATGTTAGTATTGTGTTGTCATGAACGCGCTCTGACTGTCACGGTAACAAATGAGCGGTGCTACAGGTAATTCAGCGTCTTGTCTATCAGCTTCCAAAGTTTGTAACTCCTTGTCTGTGTATTCTGGCTCAAAACGATATGGTTCTGGATTTTGGTTTGACACAAAGGAAAAATCCTCTGACAATTCCTCAAAGTCAGCCATGTAACAGTCACGTTCGCTACTATCTTCCTAGTCACGTTGGTTTTGTTGACAGACGTAACAGCGGGGCTTCTCCGGTCCTGCGTGCAAATCACTCCGCCCTCCGCAGAAGTAGAGCAGTGCTGCGCCTTCTGAGAATATAGTCCGCAGTGTGTATACGTTTATAATATGGCTGTGTCTCATGTAACCTTGTTATTTGTACACGCTGTGACTATACACATCACAACATGAAAATAGGAAAATGTTGGTGTTATTTTGTCACCAGTACGCTAGCTGGAGCCATATACCTCCAGTCTTTGTGCTAAGCTAGGCTAACGGTGGGTGCGTCAGACAGAGTTATGGGATGTACGGAGATGAGAATGGTATGTATGGACTTATGTAACTCTGGGGGATACAGTGTATAAGCTAAAGTCCCAAAAAAGTGGAGTGTTCCTTTAAAGGATCTGCTGCTAACATATTGGTGCCAGATACCACAGCACACCTTCAGGGGTCTAATGGAGTCCGTACATCGATGGGTCAGGGCTGTTTTGGCAGCAAAAGGAGGACCAACACAATATTAGGAATCGGTGTATACATACATATATATATATATATATATATTATGCATTTATTTATGATATATTTATTTATTAAATTACAATTAAATTAGATTAACTTAAATCATCAGGCTAATCAATTTAAACGGTAGGAAATAGAAATAAAATCATGCATAATAAATAAAAATAGAAATATGAAAATGTTAAATATAAAATAAAAAATAATAATAAAAATGAAATTGAGTAAAAACCAAATATTTTTTAAAGAGTTTATACATCTAACATTAATGTAATGTTTTGTGTAGAAAACTTGTCTTTAAAGTATGACAAAATAATATAATTATATTTCTCGCACAGTATAAATGGCTCTTTACAAATGAAATTATATGGCTGCCATTATATTTTAAGAAGGGACATTTTCATCATATTTTTCATCAAAATGTTCCCTAGGTTGCATTGTCACTGCTCATTTTCATACAGTTAAACTTGGTCGTACTCGTATCATCAATGGTCTCAGTCAATCATGTCACCTCTAAACGCCAACTATCACTGAAAATGAACAACTTCCACTTGCTTTAGTGATGCAAATCGCTAGTACAGGGCAAGTAGAGGTCATCTCTAACAGTCTCATAGTGCCCTTGAAATGCATAGCGTGCCAGCAAAAGAGATCGATAGAGCCCTGATGGCTGGAATTTATAGTAATGAGTCCGTATAATCAAATCAGACTCGCTGAAAAGGCTTCTGAAAGAGGAAAAGCATGACCTAAAAACACAAATGAGGAGTGCTTTTGTAACAAGTGACAATCTCCCCATCTTATCAACCAATTAGAGTGCATATCTAGGGCTTCAGGATGTCAGTTATCATTGACTACATGTCCCTGAATGTATTTGAGACTATAAAGTCCACCCATGACCGCATAGGGCGAAACGATCAGGTCACATTGCTAGAATGTCAATATTGCGTTATCGCTTCCTTAACAAGGATTATGTTCCATATCCCCCGAAGAATGGCAACACAAATGAGTCCTGTGCATTCACTGTGGATCTTCTGCACAACAAAAACCACACAAGTCTCCCTGAATGGCTCAGTGCTCTTCTGGCTTTGTACGGCAAGTCTGAGCTTTGCAGTAATGTGCTCTCGCCTCTGGTAGAATAGAGCTCAGCTACGCCCACAGATGGAGAATAAAGGCCAGATATAATACGGAGGAAGAGAGCAGTAAAGAGAGAGAAAAACAGTATTTAGCCTCAGCATAGTTTGGAGACAAGGAAACAGCCGGGGAACAAATTAGTTCTGCTCTGTTTTCCAAATAGATCAAATAAAACACTCTAAAAAAGACAAAAACAGAAACAGTCTTATCAAATAAAGCGCTATAGAGAAATTCGAACAAATCCATTCTTGTATTTGCATATCACATTTATGTGCAGCGTGACCTGGCAATGGCAAGGCTGTGGGTTCGATTCTCAAAGAATGCATGATTTAAACAGATTGTATAAAATATAAATACAGTCTGTATATACACTCTAAAAAAAAAGTCTCGTAATCATAAGGGAACCTTTTTTAGTGCTATATAGCACCAATTTTGGTGCTTCAGTGGTTCTTCAGAGGTGCTATATAGCACCTTAGTCAAAGAACCGGTGAAGAACCTCTGAAGAACCGGTGAAGAACCTCTGAAGAACCGCTGAAGAATCACTGAAGCACCAAAAATGGTGCTATATAGCACTAAAAAAGGTTCCCCTATGATTACGAGCCAAGAACTATTTTTGGTGCCATATAGAACCTTTTTTTTTTAGAGTGTATACTGTCACTGTGACAGATATTTGTTTGACAGTCAATCATAATTTAAGATTACTTTAAATCTTGCATCTTCAGCAACACTGTAAAAAGTGATCAACTGACAACTTTAAAAAGTGAGGAAACCCGTTGCCTTAAAATTATTAAATAAACTTCATCGGTAATTGATAAACAGTTATGTGAACTTGACAATTCCACATAACTTATTTTGTTTAAATTACGCATGACGTTTATTTACTTCATGTAACAGTTAAGTCAACTGATCACTTTTACAGTGAATCCAATTGGCTGTCGCTGCTCATTTGCATAATTTTGAACTCCACCCAACTTGATTATGGCATCGATTAGCCAAATCTCTTATATGATATACGAGATGTAAATCTCTTTTTAAATAAATGACACCTTGAGTTTTTATTAAACAATAAAATTGAAAAGCAATTTGGAAATATAAGTTATAAAGTCAAAACCCATAAAATAAGGGAATAAGTATGTTACTGATGAGAGACAAGGAGGATACAAGAGGATGAAGGATAAGGGAAGGAACATTACGGGGGTTGTTTGGAGAGGTTTTCTGCTTGGTCTGGCTGCGGGACTGGTCGGGGTGGTAGGTGTTATAGTGTTGATAGGGAAGGAAGTTGCTGTTGTTGTTGGTTCCGGATTCCCAGGGCAATGGCCGGTTACTCCTCTGCACCTTGACTGACCACACGGAGAGGAAAGAGAGAATGGGAGGACGTGAGCAGGAAAAGCATACAACACCACATGAATGCCAATGTGTAACAGATACTAGAAAAAAACATAAACAAAAGTTCCCTCAAACTGCTTGACCCTGGAATAAAACCACCATTGTTAAAAATGACAAATTAAATTAATAAAATAAAATATTATAAATTGTGGTTAATTATACCTTTAAGAAATGTTCTAGGTTGAAGCAACCAATGTCACAAATTCTGTCCTCACCAAAAATGCACCTGCAAGCTCCCTAGCAATATCTTCTGAGACTTTCGGTTATACATAGACGACGAGCAGACTTGCGCTTTTTTTATATCTACAGTAGCAGGAACAAAGAAACAAAACAAAAAAACAAGCATTGCCATAGCAAGGTCTGAAATATCCAATAGCTAGTGCCCCCCTCGAAGCGGCCTCCCAGGAATACACAACTACGGACAACTGCATTGATCATTTTCTATTTTGGCTCCTTTCTGTTTTCACAGTTAATTTTAGCAGCATGTTAGCTGTGCTTTCAAACACACAAGCACACAGCCTGGAAAGAGAGATTACAAAAGCAGTCTCAGAGAGAGAAGAGAGAGGCAAACTGGAGGGCAGTGGCTGCACAGGGGATTAGACAAAAAAAAAGAGAGACTCGGTGAGAGGTGGAGGAGGAGTGTGTTTTTGTGCAAGGCAGGAGACCAGGGATCCATCATCATGATAGTATCAAACAGCAGCACAGAGTTGAAAGACAGTGAAGAATCCATTGAGACCGAAGGTAATCAGGCCTGGACAGATGAGAGCTATTACTTCTGCAATTATGTGTGTGTGTGTGTGTGTGGGAAATAAAGAGAGAGATTGTTCATGAATCATAGAGAGGAAGGTGCAAATGAAAATATGATGCGTGTGTATTTGCAGGCGTCAACAATGTAGTATCTCTATACCAAGGGTGTCAACAAATTAATATAATCAAGATGCATTATCATGATTCATTTTACGTAGAACGTTTTAGTTATAATAGAAAATATTTTTTTTTTATTTAAATGTTGTAAATAAATGTATAATATAATATATAATTGTGAAGTGAACACAATATAGCATAGTTTCTCTATACCAGGGCTGTCATCAAAAATATTGTATGAGTACTGTATGTTATACTGTCATAAATTGTACTACAACAAACTAAATACACATCGTAACCAAGCATCAGAAACAATATGGGCCGGAGGGATATTATTTATGTTTTCATCAGTAGATTCAGATGTTTTTCTGTGGCACACAGACACTGCCGCCCATGGGAAGCCCACCAAACTGAAGTTGTGAATGCATGAGTATGCGGTGACAAGGCAGAAAGTGTATGTGTGATGCATACGTGCGTTGCGGTGTCGGCCAGCTGTCTGGTGTTGTGACGTTTCTGGCATTAGCCAGCTGTCTGGAATTTCACAGCGGCTGGCATTTAGATCTGTGTTAGTATAGAATGCTTCACTGCACTAAATCTGCTCAAGCTGAGGAAATAGAGTACACGTCTGTGCGAGCTGTGTAGTGGACGTGCGGCTGCATAATAATGCGAGAAGCCTGACAGTAGACGTGTGCGGCTCTTCACAGGATTCAGGAGTGAGCTTCGTCCAGTGAATGTGTTTGGATGGTGCTCTAAACTCAATTTCCTTCTCTTAAGAGCCAATCAAGACGCCTCCTACCAGCTGACCCATGGGTCACTTCATTGTTTTCTAGAGCCGGGCCTCTGAAAACCCTTACGACAGCAAGCAAGAAGCATTAGTATGCTGTGCAGGTCCACTGTTATTTATGTTCTCTGGGCCTAGGCTTTCATTCATATTCTTATTAAGTTCATAGCTTAAAGGTCGTACAGCCACTGACCTTGTGGACGTTCTGCAAAATCATTCTAATTCTTCAATAGGGTTTTTTTTTTCACTTAGTGAAGCATGTCAGCAGGGCATATAGGATGCTTTCTAAGACTCTGTCCTCTTTTTTATGGTTTGAGTCAAGCAGACCAGCAGCAAAGGCAGACTAATAAGCTAAATAGTGTTTCTTTTAAGTGTGCCACCACAATTCTAATATGTTGTGAGTGGTTCCCAGGGCGTTGCTATGTGGAACCTGAGATGGATTTAGCCTGTTACTATGCGGTAGCTAGGATGTTCCTGAATTGTATCCCAGTTTATACCAGAATGTTGCTACTATGTGGTTGCTTAAGTGTTCTGTATCATGTTACTGTGCGGTTCATAGAATGTTGTTGGTGGTTGCCTGGGCATTTCTATGGTATTCTAGGTGGTTGCTAGGGCGTTGCTATGCAGCTGCTCAGGAGGTTTAAGCATGCTACTGTGCAGTTGCTAGGGTGTTCTGGTTTTTGCAAGAATGTTGCTACTATGTGGTTGCTTAAGAGTTCTGTAGCATGTTACTCTGCGGTTGATAGAATGTTGTTGGTGGTTGCCTGGGCATTTCTATGGTATTCTAGGTGGTTGCTAGGGCGTTGCTATGCAGCTGCTCAGGTGGTTTTAGCATGCTACTGTGCAGTTGCTAGGGTGTTTTGGTTTTAGCTAGAATGATGCTACTATGCGGTTGCTTAAGAGTCCTGTAGCATGTTACAGTGCGGTTCATAGAATGTTGTTGGTGGTTGCCTGGGCATTTCTATGGTATTCTAGGTGGTTGCTAGGGCGTTGCTATGCAGCTGCTCAGGTGGTTTTAGCATGTTACTGTGCAGTTGCTAGGGTGTTCTGTTTTTTTCCAGAATGTTGCTACTATGTGGTTGCTTAAGTGTTATGTATCATGTTACTCTGCATTTGCTATGGTGTTCTGGGTGGCTGCTTGGTCATTCCTATGCAGTTGTTATGATGTCCTGAATGGTTTGCCAGGGTGTTGCTATGTGGTTGCTATGATATACTGAGAGTTTTTAGCAAGTTGCTGTGGGGTTGCTAGGGTGTTTCAGGTGCTCCCCAGGACATTGCTATGTAGTTGCAAAGGTATGCTGAGGGTGCTTTTAAAAAAAAATCACATTTCTATATGGTTGCTAGAGTGTTTTGCCTGTTTGCCAGAGTGTTCTGATGGTTTTGTAGCATGTTATTGTTTGGTTGGTTGCCAACTAGCCCAAGTCAAAAGTCTCAATTCTGGTCTTTAAATATGACTCTGGTCTGGTCATTCTTACCTGGCTCTGCTCTAGTGTGGCCTTCTACATCTTTGTGGTATAAATCTAACCCTATCAGGAAGTACAGCAGCATTCAAGCCTTTGTATTTGGTGTTGAACGTTAGCATCCTGCTCCTGATAAGACGTGACAGGGCACGCATTAGATGATGATGCATTCTCTGGGAGAATCATCCTTGCTCTAAACTTTTGATGTCAACTCTTGTTATCATACCATTTGGTGGCACACAGCTTAATAAACCCTGTCAGGTGATAAGAATGAGCTTTGGAACACGTAACCCCTGACAACCTGACACACAAGGCAAGATTCGATATATCTGCAGGAAAGATGCTTAAATATCATTAAGATAACCATCATGTGGGAAGGACACAGCTGGCCTTGCTCTGCAGTCAAATGCTGCATTCAGACAACATATTGTATCTAGGAACTACAGGGTTGATATCAAAGACATGCAAGAATTATGTTAGGCATCAATTATGCATATGGCATCACTTTCAATATCGATTAACTCGTTAAGGCCATGTCTCCACTCTCAGAGAACTGAGATTTGAAGAGCTACTCTAAGATGCATGATGTACAACAGTTTCCATTAATAAACGTGATCAAAAATAAAATGCTGAGTGAGCAAAACTCAGAATAAATGTGTATTAATCCACCACATTTATCAACCTGCATCACTTTAGTGGTCATACACACAAGAAAAAGTCCTAATGGGGTGTTTGAAGGTGTAAAAAGAGCCGGATTGGTTTAAAATGAAGCAGGGGTGCAGTGAATTGCCAATATCCTTACAATACAATACAAAATATCTCAATTTAAATGAATGGATTTGAAGCGTTCTCTGTTGTAAAGCTCAAAGTGAGTGTGTGTGTGTGTGTCTCTTACCATGTTCAGGGCCCTTGAGAGCCAGCCTTGTCTGGTGATGAGGCAAAATCTCCATTTTGACGTGTTCTGAAGCGCTAGCTAGCAGCTGGGTGGCTTCGGCCAGTGTGCAATACTCCATACTTGTGCCGTCCACCGACAAAATGTGATCACCTGCATGCAGTGCACCACACCTGCAAAGGCAATTAGATCACTTCCTGTTCTGCCAGTCCTAAACATTCACTGAATTGCACTTATCCAGACATAATTTCAAACCATTGTTTAAAACAAATTCTTCTCAATACTGCAAATATCATGACTTTCTTTCAGCAGTCCAACACCAAAGTAGTTTCAGTAGTTTGAACACCAAATTTGATGCAGACTTTTAGTATTTTGGTAACACTTTACAATAAGGTTGTATTAGTTAACATTAACTAACCATGAACAACACCTCTGTTCAGCATTAGTTCATCTTTGTTAATGTTAGTTAATAAAAATACAGCTGTTCATGGTTTGTTCATGTTAGTTCACATTGCATTAACTAATGTTAACAAGATTTTAATAATTTGTAAATGTTGAAATTAACATTAACAAAGATAAATAAATGCTTTATAAGTGCAGTTCTTTATTAGTTAATGTTAACCAATGCAGTTAACTAATGAACCTTATTGTAAAGTGTTACCGTATTTTTAATTAACAATAATATTATATAATTTAATTAAATATAATTTTCACATTTTATATATTTATATAATATATAATTCATATATTACCAGCCAATTTAGAACAAATGTTGTTTCATTAGAACTACTTTTCTGCAGTAGAAATGCTCACAGTAGTTCCAGATCGGGCACCTAAACTGGCACCCTGTCGATGGAAAACGGGTATAAGGCGTATTAATAATTCCCACCCAATGTTTCTCCCAAGAGCAAACTCTTGAATCATCTTCAAAGCGCTAATCTGCTCTGATGGAAAGGTTTTCACTTGCTCAGCACTCCACCACCCTTATTATTGTTCCGGGCCTTTCTGCTGGCATGAAGGCTAGATGAGTTATTGAATTTCTATAATTAGTTGCTAAGCTTTATGCATTTCAAACTTTGAAATTTTCACAAGCAGGCATCAGGTTTCTGCAGCATACATTTCTCTCCTCTTTATGCATTGATCTGGCTCACAGAACAATGGAAACGTGATGAGCAATGATGCTTCATTCATAAGGAACCGAAGCGGTCGTCTTCCTCTGTGTTGGGGAAGTGATTGCGGCTGTAATTACCTATCAGCGATGCTGGCTGGTTTGACCTTGTCGATGATGATGACCTGCTTATTGCAGTACATGGAGGTAGAGAGAGCCAGACCTAAACTGGAGCCCATCGACTTGGCCACCTCCACCAACAGCGGGCCTGAAGCTGTGGCTACAGAATCTGTAAAGTAGGAGAAAGATTCAGAAAATGTAGTATAAAGAGGCTTTTAATCTCGTAACGTTATGACTTTATTCTTGAAAAGCTTTTTTTGATGGCATTAAAACACCATAATACTAAATTTAGCAGTGCGTATGAATACACGTTTTCTCTGCTACGACACCTGTGTTAACTTGATGAATTGACGGACTTCATGCATCACTTTTACACCAGCGGTAACAGCTTGATGAAATATTTTGCTTCTAATGCAATGAAATTACATACATTTGTAAGTGTGGCTTAAGTGCCCAAATACATGGGAGAAAAAAACATTGCGAATCATGGTTATAGACCCACACACACATGTACACACACCTCATTAATGTGAATGAGGGCGAGCGGCTGCGGTTGGACCTGTTAAAGTGTAATAGAGGTAATTCAACATCTCAGTTTAGTAATGGGCTGCACTAAAGACCTGATTACACCATACATCTTCAGAGCGTGGAGGAAACCACCATGCGTAAACATGTGTCACACGGCCGCCGCTCTTCCAGCCTGTTTCCAACATGTGCTGATTTCACTTGACGCCCATTACAAAGAGAAATAGCTCCTGCTGTTGGTGTGTGGAGCGGACAGAAGGAGCAGCCGGTCTTTAGTTAGAGCGGGCGTACAGCTGTCGGCTGTCAGGTGTGTCAACTTCCTCCCTGCATCCGCGGTAAACACACTTGCTGCCATCGCAAAATGCCAACGTTCTGGGGAAACTCCTGCGCTAGTCTGACAGACGCTGCTTTGGTCTGTAAAGGAGCTCTATAAAGACTCAAACATGTGGTGACATGTTTAAAATGTTAAACAGCGTTGTGGAAGCTCGGGATGGGAACAAGTACCCAAGGAACATTGTACATTTACGTTTATGCATTTAGCAGATGTTTTTATCCAAATAGGCAACTAGATTAGGAAGCAAGAAGAAGAAGTTTTAGACCGGTTTGAGTTTTAGACCATTGGAGATAGGACAAAGAGTAAAGTGAGTTATTGCTGGTCCTCACATTCTGAGACCTATTTAAAGGCATGTTTGAGGGTCAAGACTTGGTTTTAGGGATAAGGTTACAATTAGGTTCGGGTTAGGCACTTAGTTGTGATGGATAAGGTTTGCTAGAGACTGCACTGTGTCAATGTATGTCCTCCCAAAAATAGCTGAACAAGCGTGTGTGTGTGTGTAAGTGCATTGGTTTAAGGGTGTAGGATGATTAAGTGCTTGCGGAAGAGGTGCGTTTTTAGCTGCTTAAAAGATGTGATGTTCTCAGCAGTTTGAAAGAAGCAGCTCACCTCACCAGAGAGGAGCAAAGAGGTTGAAGATTTTGGAGAGGGATTTTGTGCCTCGAACACAAGGAATTATGGTAGCACTTTATTTACAGTCCGGTTCCCCATATGCACATAGAAATTACAATAACTGGGTTATAACTAGGTAGGTACTAACCTTAAACATACCCTAAACCTTAACCCATGTAGTTACCTTATATTACCAGTACCTTGTAAGTACACTGCAAGTACACATACTGTAAAATAAAGTGTGAATTGCCACTTGTAATTGTTTTAAAGCATTCAACATTGATTCAACAAGAGTCCATTAACTACATGCAAATGTGTCGAAATTGATTTGTTATAGTGGTATTTTGGGCGATACATTGCAATCTGGTTGGGCTAGAAAAGAGCTGGCTTGAGAATTGGCTGCTGACTATTCGTGTATTCAAAATGACCAAATTGCACATCACTATAGTGGAAGTGTGGGATAGCTAAATATGCTAAATGAGATCCAAGTGATCTGCTTGAGCCGCCATGACAGCCGATGATGATTAAACCCCTTTTTCCAGCCACTGATTTCCACCTTCACCTTCTTGCCAAGCCTCACAGACCCACATGACACCAGCTAAACAGGGATGAACTGACTATCCATTAATAAAACCAGGGGTGGGGAAACGGTTTAATCACACGAGTGCCATCCGGGTGACAGAGGCTTGGTGATTAACGTGCCACCGTTATGCGCATGAGGCCGATGAGGGCTTGATCGAGGAGCTCACTAAGGAGCGTTTTTGTTGTCGTGAAGGGCTGGAGGAGCATGAGGCGATGGGAGGAAGAACAGTTGTAAATTGTGATGAATGCACAATGTATGCTAGGTCTCTGGCGGTTACTTTTAATCAAACCTTGTTACTGTATGTGTCCACTGGTGCGGAGCTAAGCAGCCATTTTCAATTCCATCTCTACAAGAGATTGTGGGTTTGACAGTGGAGCGGAGCAAGTGGTGAGAGTGTCAAACAGATGAGATAATGCTCGGTATTATGCAAATGAGATACGAAATCACATGCAGAAATCAACGTCTGTCGGGAATACATAAATTAAGTTGGCTTCTTCCCAACTGCAATTGTGCATACATGATTATTTTATGTGATATATACTAAAAGTAATCATAGATTATAGACACTCGTTATATATTTTACAGAAAACTTGCGGTCATGCTGTTTTTGTGGGCGAAAATCCAGTCATTTCAATAGGAATCCATGCGATCAGGAATTTCAAGTGAGGGCGAAAGATTTTCCCGCACAGATTTTGAAATGTGCCATGTTTACCAACAGAGAGTTTGGTTTGAATGACTTCTGTGTGAGCTGTGCTTCATCCGTTGTTAAACTACTGACAATAGACAGTAGGGATGCAACAATACAGTTAGTCCACGGTTTAATACATACCTCGGTTTTTAACCACGGTTTTCGGTTCAGTTCGGTTCTGATGGCTTGTCACATACATTTTTTGTTATTCTATTCTTAGGCGACAGGAACTACAAGAGGTTAAGGAGAAAAAAGACTATTTTTTATTGCAATACTCTTTCTTTATTTTACTTAAAAGAATTGAAAAACCTACCTTAAATTTAAAACTTTACTTAAAAAAACCCTTGTATTCCTAGTGTATTGTATAATATAAAATAGATATATATAAATATAAAGATTTACACTGGCAGCTCAGAGCTGTACAGCAGCATTAAAGTATGAAATCAAATTAATAAATGTACAAATAAAACACTACATAGACTTCACTATAAAATATACATTGATTCTTATTAAAGCTACTGTATTAAAGTTTTTCAGTCAAGAGGAGTGAGGGATTTTCTCTTTGTCTTTTGTTGTTGTTGTATTAAAAGGATAGTTCATTCAAAAATGAAAATTCTGTCATCGAGAAATGAATACAGGTTTGAAATAATATTAGAGTGAGTAAATAATCACATCATTTTAGAGGTGAACTGTCCCTTTAAGGACCGCGTGTTCACTACTGCGCTGTTGTCAATTTAAGACCTGCGTGCATCTAATATACTGACATGCCGATTTTACTTTCACTTTAGACATAACCGATTGTGTTTACGTTAACCTTGTGTGTATTTGACAGTATTAACGCAGTAAGACGACTATGTAGTCCTGTAATCGCGTGTTTGACAGGCGTTTAGTGCGCAAGCTCCGAAAAGCGCATGTTAAAACCGTGCACACGAATTAGCCGGCAAGGCTTTAAAACAAATGCAAATAATGAACTTTTGTGATTGTGAATAACTATAGTGTTCCGTGAGTATAACTCCACACTAACGTGTGTTGTGAATGTATGTCGCGTTTTTCAGTATATTGGGATGGAGGAGGCAAATTAAAGAACCGTGAATGCCGTACCGAACGGTTCAATATTATATTGAGAATTGCGGCATTCCTAATAGACAGTGAACCTTTTTTGTCAAATTTTGTGAATGTGACCAGGCCTTAACACCCTTAAAGCGGCAACTCAGCAGGTATTGTCTGATTCATGAATGAATTATTGAGTTGGATATTTCCAATGAAACATCTGAAACAGTTTACAAAAACATCTGAATGATTCACTCATCAGACTGAATTGTTCTGAGCGGTTTGCGAATCAACAACTGACTGACTCATTAAAACGTGAACCTTCTCTTCTCATAAACACACAACCTTGATGAACCGAACTCATAATGATCAAGCTAATACTAAGAACAATACCTCATGATGCATTGAACACAATGGCGTACAAGTACTGCTGAATGATTTTTTTTTTTTTAAACTGTTCAACAGAGCTGATTTGCAGAAAAGAGTCAGAAGTCTCATCCCTAGAACTGTCTTTCTCACAAATAAACTAGTACCATACTAAGCAAGAGAGTTGATAAGACAGAAAGAGAGAGGAGAGAGGGCGAAAGAGGGTGTAAATTGCTTTAGGTGTGGAGAAAGGGTTTTATTTTGGGCAGAAATCCAGGACGGAACGATCTATAAGTTACACAGCAAGATTTAAACTGATAAGGAAAGTGCATTGACCAAAAACAGTCAAAAAGGCATTGTAAGGTAGTTAATGCTGTTCGAACAGCACAGTTCTGAGGGGCATATCAGTCCATTGAAGCAGGATGTGCCTTTTCACTAGACTTCCTCTGGGCACAGCAGAAAAAGAATCTATCACTTCCGGGTCAGAGCCCAAAAAAGACATTGAAAAGATGAGTTACAGCCACGGGCCACTTCAAATCTTAAGAGACTTTCCTTTTCATTTCAGTTCAGCTCACTAACTGTCACCTTCTTCCTTGTCTTTTTGCACCTCATTCACCTCTTTGGCACTCTGTCCTTATCCACAGCATGTTTTCCCTGACATTTACAAATGCTAGAAAAACATATTGACATTCGAGAGTTAAATGACATGAAATAACTTCTTTAAAATTGCTAAAATGTTACATTCTGTAAATGCGGTTTTCAATCGATGTGTTTACAAATAATGTAATGGTTTTCCAGCCAGAACGATTAAGCCTCAACAATGATCCAGAACACAACTGCACAAATGGTCTACAACAAACCCATGACATGGGACATGACATGTCCCTTCTTGACAAAGTTACTGCCATTCAGCAACACTATTAAAAGAACTTGCAGGAAAAAAACAATAACATTCCCTACATTTGAAATAAAAGCATTAAAAAATTAAACCAAACGAAAACTACAAAAGTGCACTACAATACAAACAAAAGTATATAGAATTAAAAGGAACAAAAATACAAACAAAATACTAAAATAATAGTAGTTTCAGTAATAAAGGTGAGTAAATAAAGACAGAATTGTAATTAACTACAAATAAATTCACCTTTATAGCAACAGCACATATAAAAAAGTAAAGATTGTATTTTTATCACTTTTCTGCAATTTCACTTATGTAGATTTGTAAATGTATTAATACTGAAATATTAAAATTGAAAAATAATATAAAATGCTATTAGTGCTGTCAAATCAATTGCAATTAATCGCATAAAAGTTTGTAAATAGATATGTGTGTGCAGTGTTGGGGTAACGCATTACAAGTAACTTGAGTTACATACTCAGATTACTTTTTTCAAGTAACTAGTAAAGTAACACATTACTTTAAATGTGAAATCAGAATACTACGCAAACCTCCAAATATTTTTATGCATTTAATCTCACTTTATTGACCAATGTACTTGCTTCTGACCTTTGATGATTTAGTTAAACCATAAGCAAAAAGTACTTTTTTGTTTTTATTGGTTAAGTAATTGTTAGTGTTGTCAAAATTACTGAAAATACCAAGTCGATACTGAAATGTAAAAAATGTGACGCTTTGAGCTGGAATCATAAACACCTCTGACTGGCCACTGTGCTCACGCGCTCATCGGATGTGTCTGTGATTGGCTACAATGATCAATGCACGGGAGTGTTTGAAAGCACACAGAAGTGTTTGAAAGTGTTTTGAAAGCACAAGCAGGCGTCGACCAGCGGACCGGAAGGCTGATAGGTGCCTGCATTCAAACGCTCCCGTGTGAATCTGTGTAAGCGCTCTGTGAAAAGCGGCATTGATGAATATTTACAACATGTTTTTGAAGCACTGGTCATTGTAGCCAATCACAGACATATTTGATGAGCGTGTGAGCACAATGGGCAATCAGAGTTGTTTACGATTCCGCTCAACAGCGCTCACATTTTTTAAATTTCAGTACCGACTTGGTATCACGGCCGGTACTTTTGACAACACTAGTCAGTGTTAAACATTCTTCTCCTGCATCCTATTGTTCTGCAGTCCAGAATGGCAGCACAGCTGAATGGTTTGTTTGAGCTGTTCCCTCTACTGTACACATGTGAATTTTTACATTTCCATCAGCCTTTGACATTATCCCAAAAATATAACTTTTTTGTTATAAAAAACCCCAAAACAAGCCCAGTTCAGGAAAGAAAAATAACGCAAAAGTAATGTAACGCATTACTTTTCTTAAAAAGTACCTAGGTATCTTTTTAAGGGAGTAACGCAATATTGTAATGCACTACTTTACAAAGTAACTTTCCCCAACACTTTGTGTGTGTGTGTGTGTGTGTGTGTATGTTTCTATATATATATATATACACTTTTATGTTAAATGCGATTAATTG
Organism: Gobio gobio; assembly: GCF_949357685.1. Classification (NCBI taxonomy): domain Eukaryota; kingdom Metazoa; phylum Chordata; class Actinopteri; order Cypriniformes; family Gobionidae; genus Gobio; species Gobio gobio. The sequence goes on from NC_137101.1 coordinate 15,049,082, forward strand.
CAATTAATCGATTTGACAACCCCAATTGTTATACAATTTGGTTTATATTAAATTTCATGAAATAAATTTGTTTTGGCTTCTTTATGATAAATTCCATATTTAATTGCCCATTTAATTATTAAAAATAGATGTGAATTATCAGGGGGCGGGATTAGATGAAGTGGGAGTGTCCTTACCCATGACTGACACATCGTACTCTATTAGAAGTGTGGCTTCCTGTCCACACTGTTTGAGGATGCTCATGGCCTCTGCGTGAGAAGCTCCATGCAGACGAATCCCGTCAATACTGAGCAGCCTGTCACCAGGTTTGACAGTACCTTCCCTGAGAGAGAAAACAAAATACAATAAATACTGAGAAGAACTTTCTGAATTACAGAAGAAATGTGTTGTGAACAAGAGAGGCACCCAGAGACACGACAGCACTTGTATTGTGTGTCCTCCCCTTGTTTGCTCGTAACAATAAGCCTTTAAAATGCTGGAAAGGTTACAGGCTTTACAATTCCTCACATTCCATCTGTTTTCATGGCAGGCAGGTCACGTCTGTGCTCAACACAACAGAGACCTTTCCAAAACCACAGTAATTCCTAAACTAAGACCAGATACCGCTCTGAACCTCAAAAGATATAAAAATAAACTCATGTACCATGGGAAGTAGGAGAAAATGCAACCATCTCTATCGGTACATCTGGTACTTTTTGTTCCTGGACCATCTGATGCATATGCACACAAAACTGGCAAGTTCAGGCTGATACATCTGGAGGCAATCTGATTGGCTGGCTTCTATGCTTTTTAATCAGAGCGCCTGGAAATAAAGATGTGTTTACAAGATACAGCCGCTACAGTGATCGCAATCTGAGGAAGAATAAATAACTTGATTTGCTAAACTTTTCCAAGTTAGTAGTATCAAATCTCTAGTCAGTTTTATTTAAAGGAACACACCAACTTTTTGGGACTTTAGCTTATTCACCGTATCCCCCAGAGGTAGATAAGTCCATACATCCCATTCTCATCTCCGTGCGTGCCATAACTCTGACAAAATAACGCCAACATTTTCCTATTTACATGTTGTGATGTGTATAGTTACATTGTGTACTAAGACCGACGGAAAATGAAAAGTTATGATTTTCTAGACCGATATGGCTAGGAACTATACTCTCATTCGCAAATTTTCATTTTCCATCGGTCTTAGTACATGATGTAACTATACACATCACAACATGTAAATAGGAAAATGTTGCCGTTATTTTGTCACTTAATAGATATGTTAATGGTTTTCTGAGTTACACTACCGTTCAAAAGTTTGGGGTCAGCAAAATTAGTAAGAAATTAATACTTCTATTCAGCAAAGTTGCATTAAATTGATTGACAGTAAAGAAAGACAGTACAAAAAATTTCTATTTCAAATAAATGCGGTTTTGAAATTTCTATTCAAAGAATCATAAAAATTATGTACCACAGTTTTCACAAAAAATATTAAGCCACATAACTGCTTTCAACATAATCAGAAATGCTTCTCAAGCACCAAATCAGCATATTAGAACAATTTCTAAAGGATAAAATGACACTGTGGCTTTGCCATCACAGGAATACATCACATATTAAAATATGAAAACAGTTATTTTAACAATATTACTATTTTACTGTACTTTTAATCAAATAAATGCAGACTTATTTGAAAAACATTAACAATCTTACAAACCCACACTTCTAAATGGTTATGTAACTGTGGAATTTTTTGTACGTAATAGTTTTGGACAGACAGAAATTTTCTCCATTCAAATGTTAGCGACTGTGATTAATTAAGTTTTTGCACAGTGGTCTGTAATTGTGATACAATTCATTTGAGATAAACAAAAATAGCATGTAAAGACAAAGGTAAACTGTGTTTAGTAGATGTGTACAGTCTTGATGTTTAAGTCTGGCTAGGCCATACTATTGAGCTTCATGAGAGCATATTTTAACCCAGAATAACAGGGAGCACCCCTAGAGACAAGTTTTGGTTAGAGGCCTGATTTATAACTCATACGAAATGAAATTTGCTGTTTTTATATTCCAAGGGGGCCGTTTTCTCAGACTGCAAAATGTCAGAGGCCAGTCAATACCAAACTGCAGAGGAACAGAACACAATATTTACCCAGAAAAACAGGAGCCAAGCCACTGAACAAAATAAATAGGAATACTCTGTCGGTAAGAAATTAAATTACCAGTGTGCAAAATGAATATTGATATGGGTGTGGGGAAAGAGAGAGACGGGCTAGCGTGTAATGATGGTAATAACAGAGCAGTTCAAACGCCAGAGTGAATGAAAAATCACGCCAGTCCATTTACAATTCTCAAGCGAGCGCTGAAGTTCCGGGGCAATCCATTCCGTTTCTGAAAGGAACTCCAACTGGGAAACACTATTTTCATCAAGCAAATTCTTCAGCAATGACTACAGTCCAGCTATGCTGAACCTTTAAAGATAAAAGTCAAACCCATTGCAAGGAACCAGAAAGAGAACACGCATGTACATGAGCTACATTTCATGTTTAATGTGACATGCAGGAATAAAGTCAGTAATAACAATACATCAACATGCGCATTTATCGGTAACCAACATCATCATAGATGCTATTAGTTATAGATTCAAATTTCAAATCAGTTCTAAAACCTTGTGAATTGCCTAAAGAGAAATCACAGCTGCATTCTGAATGCTTAGAAAGTTAATTATGCTAAACCTTAAGATATATATATATATATATATATATATATATATATATATATATATATATATATATATATATATATATATATATATATATATATATATATATATATATATATATTATTATTATTATTATTTTTTTTTTTTGAGGGGACAAATTATAAAGCTGTATAGCTTGTATCCTTAGGCAGGGAAATCCCATAGTGTGGGGAGAAGATGGGAGGAAGGTTAAATAAAGATTATCAATATACTTGCATATTTATAGTTCACCCTGAAAAAACATCACAATGGTCTATTTGCTGATTTTCGAAGAATGTAAGCAACTTTTCAGCTGGTCAAGCTGGGCCACCCAACTAAACCAGCTTGGAGACCAGCTTACACCAGATAAAACCACCTTAGACTAGCTTAAACCATCTAAGACCAGGGGCTGGTTGCATAAAATACTAAGACTAATCTTACAAGTTAGTCATCACATTTTGTTCTTTAAGAGTGTTTATAACTCGGTTACATAAAAAAGTTGATTGGTCTAATTTGAAACCAAAAATTAAGACTGATTGTCCCTTGACTAATCGCTAGTTGGTCATACTAGTACTTAAGTCACAGTCTTAACATAATGGCTATGCTTATGCAACTGGCCCCAGCAAACCAACCTATCACTGGTTTAAGTAGGTTTTAAAGAAGGACAGTGTCATTAAAATTGTATCACTTAATTATATGTGTTCTATCTATTGTTATGCTTATTTGAGTATCCTTGCATTAGCTAAGCAGAATGCTAAAACTAAACTCCATAGAAACAAACTGTGAGTCAACTCTTTGTATGATGCACAAAGTGTCTTGGCTATATGTGGAGTGTTTCTAACCAGCACTTTTCAGTTAGGATGCTGAAAAAAAGTTGTGAATTTAACTTATTCACAACATTAGAATATCATAAAACATTTGCGAATCAAGCAGCGCTCCCATCCCATGTTTTCAAGAGAACAAAATAGTCACTTCCTGGGAAATTGGTGCAAAATATCTGTAATAAAAATGCATTGTTGCAATTGGGGAAGCCACTGTGTCTCTTTTTTCCCCAGAGCGCACAGACAAAACGCAATAAACGCTGTCATGTTATCTTGTGTTCGAATAGGATGCTGGTGTTTAGGAACGCAATCATGTGAGACACTTGTGGGAGGAAATTAGACTTTAGCTCAGGCATTTTAGAGCGACCAAACTAACATTTAAGATGCTGCTGTGCAATGAAATTGGTCTGCTGGTTAGTTCAGTTATCCAATCATGTCCTCTGTTGAGGCAAAGTCATGTTTTTTTTTGTGTGTTGCACATCAAGGGATTTATTCGGTAAACGCAATTCCATCATAGTTAATGCGCATATCAAATAAAAAAATGCATCAGCCTCAGTTGAGCGCATATGTTTTTAGAATTTATATGCATCTTGTCATTTCCATCCAGCATTCCATAATAATAGGTGGATAGAAACATCCAGTTCAGTTCAGGACCAACTCACCTGTCCGCCGGACCACCGGGTCTGATGGTTGTTATGGTAACCGGGCGAGATTTGTTCCTGTCTTCATGGGCGCCTCCTACACCATGAAAAAAACAACTTGTTTTGACACATTGAACAAATGTAGCCATAGAGTGAAACACTGTGCATTTACACTTGTGGATATGTATACTCACACTTGATGTTTAACATGCTGTAAACTTAAATTACAACTCCAAATACTGGCTTAGTGGTGCACACCAAAGGCCATTTGCTCACCTCACTGATATTTCCATATATTTTTCTACAAAGGCACCAGATTATACATATTTAAAGCCGCACTGCTCGCTATAAAAATTGCATACCATTGAATTCACAAATGGAGTCTTGAAGATGAAAAGGGAGTCCTCAATATGCCTCTTTGTGACAGATTTGAGAGAAGGAGCCAAGCTAACCAAGACCTTTACAGGAAACCTTTTTTTTTCTATCTCTCTTCAAAAGACTTTATACTCTAGATGTATCTAAATGGTCTCTTTCTTTTAATGATGTCTGCTTGGTAAATATTTGGAAATTGAGCATTAGAACTGCGGCTGAAAGCTGCTTCGTTTCCTTTCACTGGGCCCAAGGGCAGCAAATCGAATCTTCAGAGAAAAATAGTCTCTTTTTGTTTGATGTCTATGTGAATGAAAGCGTGTTGATGAGGTGGGCTCAAAGACATTTGAACTCGGATGTGAGGAAGTCTATGGAGGAACTCACCTCTGATGACGAAACCGAATGTATTGCCTTCTTTGTGCAGCGTCACCTCCACATTTTTGAACATGACCCCTGAGCCTTGTACGGCTGAGGAAGGAAATGAACAGTTCAAAGATCTGTCAAGACTTCAATCCTTGACCAGGACATAAAAATGAACTGAAACTAAAATACAAGAAATAAACTCAAAGACATTTCACGTCACTAAGAGTGAGGTAACTCAGTGTATGATTGCTGTTATAAAACTCATTTTAACGAATCAATTGTAGATTGATAGTTGTAGATCACTTATAACTCAAGCCAATTAATCAGATTAAGATTGTGCCGCAGTGCCAGTGTTTTGGATATTTATTAGGGCTGTCAATAGATACATTTTAATCGCACTTTTGCTGTACTGATCGTGAAATTAAGCATAGACCATTTATCTCATTAAACACATTCATTTTGTAATAATTTGCTATATCCAAAGTAAACAATCAGATTGTGTGAGTGTGTGTGGAAACAACACGAATGTACTGAGATGTATCTGTACATGAATGCAGCATGCGATCAGTGATCGAGAGCGCGCACACACGCGGTTTGTTGTTTGTGCATGAGACACTCACAGGCTTACTGTACAACTCCGGTACGTCACCAAAATTGCGCTCTTCAGAAACAATCGCAGAATACGACAGAGCTCGTGTTTAAAAGCAAAACACACACTGAAACGAACAATTCACTAAAAACGCAATGTGAGTCTTTATTCTCTCTAATGTGTGTGATGTAATCAGCCTGGCCTCCTTTACATTAGTGCTGTTTTGGACTGTTTGTTTGAATGATTTCGATTACTGGATCACTGAATTTCCCAGAGTTTATATATTATAGTATATTAATTATATTATATTATATTATTTTAAAGTGTTGTCAATCGATATTTTTTTTTATTAAATCGCAAATTGTTTCTGTAATTAATCGCGATTAATCGTTACCTTTTTAATATTTAAACATTATAATTTCACAATTTAAAAAAATATATATTAATGATAGACATTAAACATTACAGTATAATTGAAAGCTATCAATTTCAAGAAAAAAATACTTTTTATTTAAGTGAAATTAAAACAATCACATAAACCCATTATAATAAATGTCATATTTACCTGTGGCCAAATATACATAAATTGAATAAAGTTATCAAACAGTTTGCACTGCATAAATAATACATTAAACATAGATTCATCCTTATTAAAGCTACATTTTTCTCTGTTACCTCTGTTCTTTGATTAACATAAATGACAGATATCACAGCAACTGGTTTATTAGGATGCTGTCACTTTAAGATCTGACTTGTTGTCACATGCATTTCATTTTCTCACAACTCTTTAACTTCATTTAAGATGTTATTTAACTATTTTAAGACTGTTCTTATGAGAATCCTTGACAAAACGGGCATTTTGGCATAATTCTGTGTGTTATTGTTCGTCCAAGCGTGAAAGAACTCGATTCTGATGCGCGTCTTTCTTTCTGTGCGTTGTGTGAGTGTGTGTGTCACACAGCACGTTCTCTTCTGTCTTGTGGCGCTTGAATGGTTTAAAAGCAATTTCACGAATAAGAGCGTGATCATATAATGTAACGCTAGCCCAAGGATGACAGAAAAAACAGATGTATATGAAATGATCACATCAGAATGAATGAAGAGAGAATAGAGAATTCCAGCTGTGCCATATTAAGTAAAAATATATATTTAATAGCAGAATGAATCAGAATCAGAATGAAGTATTCCAGCTGTATTAAGTAATAGCATTGCTTTTATAATCTCACTCACAGACAGGCGGTAGCTCATACTCGACCTCCAGGACAACCCTCTCACCCACATTCTTCAACAGACTGATGATCTCATCATGACGAAACTTTGTCAAGTTGATACCGTTCACAGATTTGATGTAGTCCCCTACGTTCAACTGGTCACTCCTGCAAAGAAACAGACCAAAAAGTAGATTCTGTACATTTGCTGAAGAAAATGTGAGAGGAGGAAATTGCATAACCGAAAGAAGGAGCACAGTAAATAGGCAAGAGAAGAGAAAACAAAGAAAGAGAAAAAACAAAGAGAAGCGAAGGAGACGGGTCGAGCTCTGAGACGCTGTGATAGCTGATTTGAGCACATGAAGGGAGCACTTTGTTCTAAGGAAGCATCTAGTGAGATCAAGACAGGCTGCTCCAGTCTCCATTTCGATCTTTCACTGACACACATACACGGAGTTGAAAGCGCTCGCGTTTAACAAGGCGGCCTGATTGTCAACAGATTCTGGAAGAGCGAGTGTGATGTTAGGCAGTTTATTTCAGCTCGAGTAAAATTATCAGGGCAAGTGTCTCTGTGGTAATAAGATACAAGACTTGATGTGCGGCGAAACATTTAAAGCCGAACAATTGATTTGCGGAAAACAGTATCTGTGACTGTCAAGGAGAGGGTTTAAAACGTGTGCGTTTTACTATACGGCATGTGCAGTGTTTGTTCTGGGATCTGAATATGGATCTATTCTTTGAGGATTGTGTGTGTGTGTGTGCAAATGTGTGTGTTTATGGAGAGGTCTGACGTGCTAGCGAACAGTAGGCCGTCTGCCATCCCTGAGAGCCAATATGGAAATGGAAGAAGAGTTCTGGCTTATGCAGTATTGATTAAAAGATTCTGTCTACCTTATTCATACAGACACACGCACGCACAGTGTGTAGAGATAAAACAATGCGCATACACACACACACACACACACACACTTCCTAGACAATGCTCCAGCACAACAGACTATGAACACATTGATCTCTCAGGGCCTGATTATAGATGCTGTCTTAGCAAAAACCATTAGCATAAAGACCAAAAGACAACAAAAACCTCACAACACAAAGCCTTAAAAGTGAATTTGGCACATCTAGTTTCTACAAAACCAAATTTCTTTCATTTTCTAAAGAATATGTGATTGCTAGCTGTACAGAACCTGAAAACAAGGGGGGTTGGGTAGTGGCAAGAGGCCTTTAGAGAAGTCTGGTCTCTAGATTGTCTAGTCCTTCTTTTAATGTAAGTCTAAGGAATAATTTTTTTTCCTTTCAAGTTTATTCAAGTCCTAACCCTATCAACAACAATAGTCTTAGCAAGCACTAATTACCGTTTCCAAAGATGTTTCCCAATTTCTGAGTCAGATATGTTGGACATCTTGAAAACACAGCAGTGTCTTGAAAGTGCCGCAGTGTTTCGGAAAATGAACCTACAAATGGTTCGCTAATATTTACCTGGCAGCGATGCCGCCCTGGCGCAGGTTGGAGACTCGGGGCTTGCCGTCTTTGTCGATGCCTCCGGATACTGTCAGGCCCAGAGTGGTGCCTTCCTTCTTGATCAGTTCCACGGTGCTCGTGCCCTTAAACTCATCTGTGGAGCAAAAGGAGGGATGAGAAGGAGGGTCATTGGGGGAGGTGGGAGAGGAAGAGCAGAGACAGGAGATGAGAGGGTTACAGGAGCAAAGCATGCCAGCCGCTGCCATACCCCTCTCTCCTCTAAATGACTGTGATCAGGCGTCCTGGCCTGGCCCTCTCTCACTCACTTTTTATCCCTCTCTCTCTCTCTTAGTTATACACTCCAGAGTGCTCTCTCTGCGTGCGTGCGTGTGTGTGTGTGTACTTAGCTATAGTTGGAGGACACAACCACCCCAGAGGTGAGCTAAAACTGAAAAAACCTTGCTTTGATGTCATCTGGGAACATCCTCACTTGGGAAAACGTTAATTCATTAATTAAAAATAAATGTTGTAAACAATAATAAAAAGAATACATAAATGAATTAGAAAATGAAATAGATGCATGAATAAATTAAGTTAATATTTTAATAGTAAATATAAACAAAAACAATCTATAAAATAATATGCTATAATATATATATATATATATATATATATATATATATATATATGTGTGTGTGTGTGTGTGTGTGTGTGTGTGTGTTTGTGTGTTTATTATTTTTTATTTATATATATATATATGTGTGTGTGTGTGTGTGTGTGTGTGTGTGTGTGTGTGTGTGTGTGTGTGTGTGTGTTTATTTTTTATTTATTTATATTTATATATATATAGGGTTTAAGGTTAGTTTATAGTTATAATTAGCTTTATCTAAAAAATTTCAATATATGTAACCCGCCAACAGCACCCACCCCACCGTTTTCAATCCAGTTTTTGTGTTCTGTCTCCCCTTTTTTTCTTACTTTTGCTCTCTCTCTTGCCGCCTTGCACTGATATTGCTGGTCAGCCAGACGCGTCACTCCCCTATCGACTGGCTGTCATTCAATCCCTCAGTGGGATTGTCAAAGTCACATTAAGAATACTGCATATCTGTGCATGCAGGGCTCTCTCTCTCTCTCTCTCTCTCTCTCACACGCCCAACCATCACTACTCCATCAGCTGTCTAAGCTGGAGAAGAAATCAAAATAAGGCATTTGTAATCCCTCTATCCTTACTGGGGGAAGTAAAAGATGGATTTATATGCGTTCCTTTCCTCTCTCGATATGTCTTTCCATGGCGGGTACCACAGGATAGTGAGTGAGGGGAGACAAAGCTCCAATCCCCCCTGAGGCTACTGACAGAACAGAGAAGCTGAGCATTTCACAGCAGGAGGACGGCTATAGCGGGACACAGGGTAAAAAAAGAGCCTTTCTTTAGTGCGTAAAGGCTATAATGAAAGGCACTTGCTCTTCTAACAACAGAAAAGCTTCATAATAAACACTATTGATGGGTAAAACTACTCAACTAAATGACAGTCGTGATCGAACATGAAAGAAACATTAATTGCGTGACTTGATTTTGACCTGGAAAACATTTCACATCAATCCAAGTCCAGTAACTACATGCAAATATGCCAAAATGAGGCCTGATTTTTAATTGTGCCATTTGTTACAGTGTCATGTTGGGTGGCACCATGATTGAGATGCTTTTTAAAAAGTTTGTACTGTGAGTACTGAAAAAAAAAAAGATAAGAATCGCTGGAACTGCCATTTAAAATAAGTAAACAGAACTTGATTCATTTACTTGAGTGTTCAAAATTCACATTTCTTGTTATCGGTCTTGAGTATTACCATTAGAGAATGCACTTTTAACCTGTTAGGTCAGTCTTCACAAACCTCACGGTGAACATTTTCTGCATTGATAATGAAATCATGAGATCTGTATATCTATTACAAATCCATCAGCTTTGTTTTGCCTTAAAACCCATAACTGCTCTGATGCCCTTTGCATGCAAATCACCAGCGCAGAAACCTCATGTAGAGGAAGAAACAGATTTGACATTGCACTCTGTCTCCGATCAATACCGCTGCCATATGGACATGGGAAGGGTGCTATGTTGAAACGTGACCCGGAACAGAGGGAGGTTAGCATGGATCTCGATATCTGGCCTGAACCTGAACCTCCAGTCTAGCCTATGGAGCCAAGCAGGGAGCTTGCAGTGCAAACATGCTGATATATCAAAGACAGCAAAGTAATTAAAAGAGAGATCAAACTTAAAATGTGCCAAAAGGAACTGCTGAATAATTTAGTGTCTGTGATTGTGTGTGTTTGGGAGTGATAGAGGCGAAACATCTTGTCGTGAGAAAAAAAAGTGAATCAATATTCAAACGGGAGTTCAATCTATAACAAGCCATGTGTTGTGTGCCAGTCTTGTGATAATTAATTGTAAAAGAACTACTCAATTTGCCTTCAGCTTTCATCAAATAATTTGATTAAAAAGAACTTTGCACTTCTGGGGATTCGCCTGACAGCGAAAAATTACAGTGGGACAAATTATAAATGTTGCTGTCATTTCTCTCCTCTCATTCGGATGAGGACAAAATTATGGGTCTTTCTGAGGTTTATGGCAGCATTAAATTAACTCCCTTTACATGTGGAAGACAAGGGAAAAAATGTTATATGGTTGACATAGCATGCCTTCCGAGGCCAGAAACATACTTGAACACAAATACATGCAACGTTACATAAAGATTCTCTTTAAATAGTTGTTCTGACATGACAATTAACGTGGAAAAGAAAACTGAACAGACAAAACAAAGATAGCAAACGTTTAAATAATCTAGGCAAGTACTATAATAGAGATATACCAATATCAGCCAGCATTTTCTTATGGCTCTTATTTTCTTAAAGGTCCCATGGCATGGCATTTTTCTATTATTTTATAATGTTTCCTGAGGTGTACTTATATTGTTAGTCATAAAATGTCATAATTTTGAAATAAAAGGCATTTTTTTCAATACTGATGTTTGCCCTGTGGCTGAATGCACTGTTTCAAGAGGCGTGTCTGCTGTGAGACTTCAGTAAAAACGCCCACTGTTGTGATTGGCTGACATCTTTGCATTTGAAATGAGCGGAGGGGGCGTGGTTTAACGAGGTCTACGACGCACGAGCTGCTTCCAGAGAGACGGATGGATCGGAGTTCACTTCACATAAGTTCTGTCAGTCTCAGTTCAGTGAACTGTCGTAGTTACAGCATATACTTCAGGTTATAAGTCTATTTCTAGTCGGAGGGACTGTCACTCATGTCAGAAAGTTAGTAACTTTAGTAAATTATGGATCAGCGCTGACTGGAGACGCAAACCGTTTAGAACGATTCAGTCCGATTTGGTGAACTGATTCGGTTCACTAAAAAGAACCGGTTCAAAAGAAAGATCGTTCGCGAACCGGACATCACTAATGTACCAGAGATGGAGCTCAGCGATTGCAAACAAAGTTATTTATAGTAACTACTGAGTTATGAGAGCGCTGTCAGTCAGTGCGAGTTTATTGTGTTTGTATCTGAGAGTTCTGAATAAACACAAGTCCCAGTCACGCCGAGTCCGTCTTCATCATTATTACCAACTTTGTAACACATGCAAAGTACCATTACAGCTGTCGAGATGACCGAGTTACGAGTAAGTGTTGATAATAGCATTATTTTTAGATATGTTCCTATCATATGAAAAGCGTCAGTGACGCGCATTGAGTACACAGCGCAAACAAAGACACAACAGCAGTAATCGAATGTAATCCAGTTTATTGTGGAGCTAGGCTGCCTAGCCCGGATATGCTCACGCTTACCCCCCTTCTGCTTAATCTCGCGCTGCGTACGGCGCCTCCGCTGTGGGCCAGATGCAGTACTGGGGGTCGGGGATGTTGAAGGCCGACCGGTCAGTGCAGCCCGAGCTTCGGCGTGTGTGAGGTTTATCGCTAAAGATGTTACTCTGCTGATGTTGAGCAGAAACTCATGACTGTATGCACATTTTAGAACAGATAGACGCGACGAGGATGTACAAAAACACTGACTCACAAGATAGAAAACACAAAAACACCGTTCTGTCGGGAGAGAGAGAAGCCGCTGCGTGTGCACGAATAATAAATAATTAGCTACACATCAGAAATCACTGATCACAGATCAGAAGGAACTGAAAAAAGACTTCTGTTTTCATTTGTACATCCAAACACTGAGAAACTGCCAGCGTTCACTCGTTCACAAGCAATGATCTCTCGAGCGCTTGCATGGGCCGTGCCAGATTCTCTGGGCGGAGGAAAGGGAGGTAACCGTTCCTGCTTGGACGTCAAACCAGGAGACTTCAGGATTGGCTCGTCTGGCCTGTCATTTTCTCAAAGGCAGAGAAAGACAGCCAGAACTCGGTTTTACACCGATCAACATTTCTATCCACTTGGGGACAATATTCAGGCTAGGGGAACTCATATTAATGTTGAAAAACCTCATAAAATGAAAATGTTATGCCATGGGACCTTTAAGGAATCGCAAATGTACAGTATATGAAAAAGGCTATATTATATTTAACAGTGTTATGGAATTACTGTTTTTACAGATTGACATTAGGTGAGCGTTAGATAAAGACAAAGGAAATGGATATACACCGATCAGGCATAACATGACAGGTGAAGTGAATAACACTGATTATCTCTTCATCACGGCACCTGTTAGTGGGTGGGATATATTAGGCAGCAAGTGAACATTTTGTCCTCAATGTGTTGGAAGCAGGAAAAATGGGCAAGCGTCAG